>NC_091963.1:142705533-143005533 GCF_031021105.1 Erythrolamprus reginae
ATTTGTTGAATTTATTTGCTGTCAATCTCATCTAGGTAATAAAAAGGAAGAAAATGAAAGTAGTAATGTAAACAAAACATAAGCAAAATAATAGAACCCATAAAATAAAAATGTAAAAAGAACACAGTGAGAATACATCTTAATATGATATGTTGATGGCTTCCAGTTAAAAGGGAGCTTGAGACAATTCTGGTAAAAATGACATTTAGAGACTTGATTGCTGTTTACTGTCACTTGACCCATGCCAACATCAGCTTAGATATTAACTCCAAAGGACAGTAGAAGTGGGTTAATGTAGAACTCAGGACTGGAAGGAGTTCTAGTCAAACCACCTGTCTCAGTGCAGGAGACTTTACAGAATTATTTATTTTATTTTATTTAACTGTTTTGTCAAGTACGTAATGGTAGTATTATTATTATTTAATTATTATTATTTATTAGATTTGTATGCTGCCCCTTTCCGGAGACTCGGAGCAGCTAACAACAGCAAAGCACAGTACAAATCCAATTATTAAAAAGGACAGTTAAAAATCCTTAATATAAAAACAGTCATATACCCCAAACAAACCATACATAAAGGGAAACGGCCAGGGGGAATCAATTTCTCCATGCCTGGCGGCAGAGGTGGTTTTTTAAGTGTTTGCAAAAGGCAAGGAGGGTGGGGGCACTCCTAATCTCTGGAGGGAGTTGATTCCAGAGGGTCGGGGCCACCACAGAAAAGGCTCTTACCCTGGGTCCCGCCAGACAGCATTGTTTTGTCGACGGGACCCAGAGAAGGCCAATTCAATTCAATTCAATTCAATTTATTAGATTTGTATGCCACCCCTCTCCGAAGACTAGGAGGGCCAACTCTGTGGGACCTAATTGGTAGCTGGGATTCGTGCGACAGAAGACGGTCCCGCATGTATTCTAGTCCAATGCCATGAAGGGCTTTATAGGTCATAACCAACACTTTGAATTGTGACCGGAAACTGATCGGCAAACAATGCAGACAGCAGAGTGTTGATGTGACATGGGTATATCTAGGAAAGCCCATGATTGCTCTCCTAACACTTTCCAAAGGTAGCCCCATGTAGAGAGCGTTACAGTAGTCGAACCTCGAGATGATGAGGGCGTGAGTGACTGTGAGCAGTGATTCCTGCAACTGGTGCACCAGGCCAACCTGGGTAAATGCCCCCCTCGCCACAGCTGAAAGATGGTTCTCTAATGTTAGAGATATAAATTTTATATACTGTACATGATACTAGTAAGGGAACATAAATTCTAATGGATAAGCAGTAATAGCTTTCGATGTATTAATTTCTGTATCTACTTGTCAAGGCTACTCAGTGATATTTTTATATACTTATAAGTATAATTAACTACTACTAATTTATTTTACTTACCACTCTTTTCCTATCCCTTTGAATAATATATATTGTATATAGATGTGTTAATAAGAAATGTAATAGAATGGTTTATGATCTGTAAATGACAAATGTGAACAATATTTGTTTTAGTCTTTTGTATTTGTGTAAAAACTGACAAATAAACTTTTCAAAAAAGATATAATAATATTTATATTCATGATACTAGTAAAAGAGAAACATTAGGACAGGGGACGGAAGGCACTCTGGTGCACTTATGCACAATTATGTACAAATGGCCGTGTAGTCTAACTTCCAGAGGCAAACCATTCCACTGATTAATTGTTCTCACTGTCAGGAAACATTTTGCTGTCTGCAGTTGTGAGTTTTCTAAATGTATCCTAGTTGGTCACTGGGAAGTTCTTACCATAATGCAATGCATGCCCATGGCTATGATATTTCATCAAAATGTCTTCTTTTTTTTAGTATCAAGCTTTAATTTTTAAATTTAATTTTGTCAGTCTCGTATTAGATAATACATATACATATTTGAATACATGAAATGAATAAAAAATAAAACGAAACAATTTTATTTGTTTGTTTGTTTGTTTGTTTGTTTGCTTACTTACTTACTTACTTACTTACTTACTTACTTACTTACTTACTTACTTACTTACTTATTAGATTTGTATGCCGCCCCTCTCCGTAGACTCTTAGCAGTGTTGTACATCCTAAAGTCATTCCAATCTACCTTTTCTGCTTCTTTATCTTAATAAATTGTCACAAAGAAGAGAAGTCTATCCTCCAAAGCATCTGAAGGCAAGACAAGAAACAACAGATGGAAACTAATCAAGGAAAGAAGGAACCTAGGACTAAGGAGAAATTTCCTGGCAACAAGAACAATCATGGAATAGCTTGCCTTTAAAAATTGTGGATGCACCATCACGTGAGATTTCCAAGAAGACAGGCTTGTTCCAGGTTTAATGGAGATCAAAGTGGGCCCATGGGGTTGTTTTTTTTTTTAAATGTTTACAAAAATAAATTTTAAACAGAAAAGCTGTTTCTTCGTTTATGGATGTATTTTATATTTCATTTCAGTTTATGAATGGTTATGAAATGTCATCTCAAAAACCTGGAGCTCAAAAACGCAAGGAAAAATAGAAATGTGAGGGGATTAATAAAAAGGGGCGACAAATGCCTTTTCAATTTGGCGTGAAATGCAGCAGTGGCACTCTCGCACACTGTCCCGTCGGAGTGAGTGGGGAAGTCTCTCCTGAGCGTGCATGCACGCGCATGCGCCTTCATTTCGGCCAAGGCCTCTCCGAATGGTGTGTGTGAGGTGAGTGGGAAAGGCCACAAGGCCTCCCCCCCAGCAGAGTTGCCTGAAGGACTGGAGGCCCAGCCGGAGGCCCAAATTTATTTTATTTTATTTATTTTTATTGATTGATTGATTTTGTCCAATACACAATGAAGGTTTTAGTGGGTATACACATAGTAAAATATATGATGAAGGTTACAGAGGATATACTCATAGTAAAATATATCTAAGAAATAATAGAAAAGAAGGTATAGTAATAGAACATATCAATGAAAGAACAGAAGAAGAGATATAGGAATAGAAGAAAGTTATAAGAGATATAGGAGAGCAATAGGACAGGGGACGGAAGGCACTCTAGTGCACTTGTACTCGCCCCTTACTGACCTCTTAGGAATCTGGAGAGGTCAACCGTGGATAACCTAAGGGTAAAGTGTTGGGGGTTTGGGGATGACACTATGGAGTCCAGTAATGAGTTCCACACTTCGACAACTTGGTTACTGAAGTCATATTTTTTACAGTCAAGTTTGGAGCAGTTAATATTAAGTTTAAATCTGTTGTGTGCTCTTGTGTTGTTGTGGTTGAAGCTGAAGTAGTCGCCAACAGGCAGGACGTTGCAGCATATGATCTTGTGGGCAAGATCATGTTTAAGGTGTCTTAGTTCTAAGCTTTCTAGTCCCAGGATTGAAAGACTAGTCTCGTAGGGTATTCTGTTTCAAGTGGAGGAGTTCTGTGCATGTATTGTACCTTTACACTTGCTGTAAAATGTTTTGAATTTGTAAACCTACTTGATGAAAAAATGCTCCACGTGAAATGTCCAAGTGTAGGAGCAGATTCAGAGATGGGGAAGCTAGGCACAGATGAAAAGTAAACAACGTGCCACTGTACTGAGCCAATCAGGCTCTGGGATACAAAGCAGCACTCTCTGGTTGGTCACTTCTCCATCAATCAACCAATCAATCGTGTGTTGTTTACAATCTCATGTAGGCAAGTAGCGTCTCAGGTGGGCGAGTTCCGCAGAAAACCTGCAATCTGCAATATATTTTTACCATTAATATTTTATAAAAACCCGTGATGCACCGAGTCCGCAAAAGGTGAACCGCGAAGTGGCGAGGGAACACTGTAGGGTCTCCTGTTTTGAGCAAGGGGTTGGAATATAAAACCTCCAAGGTCCCTTCCAACTGTGATATTTAGTCAGCTCTGTTTAGCAGGAAATCAGCCAACTTCAGCAGTTGGCTCAGCTACCCCATCAGCAATAAATCAGTGCTTTAGTTTAAAAAAGAAATTAGCCCTGGAACTTTTATCAGGAAATAGAGTTTATAACCTTCCCCCCCCCCCCCAAAAAAAAGTCCACTCTCAAGCAGCATTTTTTTTTTTTTTGGATAAAAGTTACTTCTAATAAAGATTACCCGGAAGTCACTTCAGCAATAAATAGCAGCTATGAAAACCTACACTCTTATGAGCAAGCGTTTTATTTGTCCCTCGAGAATAACACTTAGCAGGAAATTATGAATTTGGCAAGTACTGTATGGGGGAAATATTTTTTTGGCTAGCTAAACTAGTCCACATGTAAGTGTAATTGAGAGTTTTAGA
The DNA here is from genome assembly GCF_031021105.1 of Erythrolamprus reginae. Taxonomy (NCBI): domain Eukaryota; kingdom Metazoa; phylum Chordata; class Lepidosauria; order Squamata; family Dipsadidae; genus Erythrolamprus; species Erythrolamprus reginae. The sequence continues at coordinate 142,709,788 of NC_091963.1, forward strand.
GAATGTAATTGAGAGTTTTAGAGCTACGCTTCTCCCCTACGTTTACAGACTTTCTCAATCTCTGCAAAAGAGAAATATGCTGACCTTTATAGGTAGTCCTTCACTTATGACTGATCATTTGGCAACCGTTCAAAGTTGCAACAGATGCCCTTCTCAAGGAAGGGAAAATATGGTTCCTTTTTGACCTGTGGACTTTGACTCCCAGAATTCAATGCTGGCTAAGGAATTCTGGGAATTAAAGTTCACAGATTGTAAAGGGGCCTTTATTGACTATTCCCGCCACCCCAAAAACTATTTATAACCTGGTTCTGAAGTGCTGACAGACCAACCGTCACTTAACTGTATTTTGGGCCCTTGGCAACTGGTCAACATTTATCAATGTTTTTAGCAGCCTATAGTCACGTGACTGTGATTTTCAACATGTTTCGCTTTCCATTTTGGATAATTTGTCCTCTATTGCAGCGGTCCCCAACCTTTTTGGCCCCAAGGACTGTTTTTGTAGATGACAATTTTGCCACAGAGTGTTTGAATGATGGTTTAGGTTTCACTATATCGCCTTTCACTCTACTTCAGCTTTGTGTCCCAATTAATCATAAGGTTTGGTGACCTGTGCCCTAGTGAACAAATGTGTTTGATTTATGAGTGCCATGTTCACTTAAATGTCCACTGCAAAAAAAATCTTAAAATTGGATTGGACACATAACAACCACTTTTACAGTCGTCACAATGTACAACTGGAATGGGGCTAAATTTAAAAGGTTTAGAAATGGAAGAGAGGATGAAATATAAGGAAAATAGTTATTCAATGTAAGAAGGGAATGTTATACTGTATATTAATAACTTTAGGCACGGATGCTGTGTTTCTTTTATATCATGCATGTTTTATTTCATGTTGGAAGGAAAAAAATAAAAAAATATATACCCCCCCCCCTGTACTGCACAGGTACAGTATATGTGGTACTTTGCTCAATAGTAATAACTGTGAGAGGGATCTAGTGGACAATCGTTTAAATATGAGCCAGCAATGTGCAAAAGCTGCCCAAAAAAAGCCAACACAGTTCTAGGCTGCATAAACAGGGATAGAATCAAGATCACATGAAGTGTTAATACCACTTTATAAGGCCTTGATACGGTCATACATGGAATATTGCATCCAGTTTTGGTTGTCATGATGTAAAAAAGAGGTTGTGACTCTAGGAAAGAGTGCAGATAAGAGCAACGAAGATGATTAGGGGACTGGAGGCTAAAACATATGAAGAACGGTTGCAGGAACTGGGCATGTCTAGTTGAAATGAACAGAAGGACAAAGAGAGACATGATAGCAGTGTTCCAGTATCCCAGGGGCTGCCACAAAGTAGAGTAAGTCAAGGTATTCTCCAAAGCACCTCAGATCAGGACAAGAAGCAATGTGTGGAAACTAATCAAGGAGAGAAGCAACCTAGAACTAAGGAGAAAATTTCTGATAGAACTATTAATCAGTAGAAGAACTTGTCTCCAGAAGTTGTACATTCTCCAACATTAGAAGTTTTTAAGAAGAGATTGGATAATAATTTATCTGAAGTGGTATAGGGTTTCCTGCCTAAGCAGGGAGTTGGACTAGACAGTGATGGCGAACCTATGGCATGGGTGCCACAGTTGGCACGCGGAGCCATATCTGCTGGCACATGAGCTGTTGCTCCCAGCTCAGCTCCAAAGTGCATGTGTGTGCCGGCCAGCTGCCTTTTGGCTTGCAAAGAGGCTCTGGGAGGGCATTTTTGACTTCCAGAGAGCCTCGGGGGTTGGGAGGACATTTTTACGGGACCGTCTCTTGCCAAATACCTTCCAGAGACCAATAAGAACACACAGAGTTGACCTCCTCCAGGTACCGTCAACTAAGCAATGCAGGTTGGCAGGAACACAGGGGAGGGCCTTCTCTGTGGCTGCCCTGTCTCTATAGAACCAACTAGCCCCAATGTCCATACTGCTCACACTCTACTGGCCTTTCGTAAGGCTACGAAGATCTGGTTCTGCCGGCAGGCCTGGGAGCCATGAATTGTACATCTTTCATGGCCAAACTATATGAATGGTGTGTATGCGTGCGATTATGCTTCTTTTATAATAAATGGGTTTTATTGCGGGGTTTAGTTTTTAGATATTATACTTGACTTCTTTTATTGCTTTGTACCTTTTTATTTTGTATTTTTGTTTGTAAGGCGCCCTGAGTACTTCGGATGGGGTGGTATAGAAGTTGAATAAATAAATTTTTACCCTCCCCCAGCTCCAGGAAAGCCTTTGGAGGGCGAAACACAGGCCTACTGGGCTCACCAGAAGTTGGGAAACAGGCCATTTCCGGCCTCCAGAGGGCCTGGGGGGGAGGGGAAGCTGTTTTTGTCCTCCCCAACTATTGAATTATTTATTTATTGTTTATTGATTTACTTTGTCCAATACACAATGAGGGTTGTAGTGGATATACACATAGTAAAATACATGATGAAGGTTATAGAGGAGATACTCATAATAAAATATATCTAAGAAAGAATAGAAGAGAAGTTATAGGAATAGAACATATCAATGAAAGAATAGAAGAAGAGATATAGGAATAGAAGAAAGGTATAGGAGATATAGGAGAGCAATAGGACAGGAGATGGAAGGCACTCTAGTGCACTTGTACTCACCCCTTACTGACCTCTTAGGAATCTGGATAGGTCAACCGTGCATAATCCAAGGGTAAAGTGTTGGGGGTTTGGGGATGACACTATGGAATCCGGTAATGAGTTCCATGCTTTGACAACTTGGTTACTGAAGTCATATTTTTTACAGTCAAGTTTGGAGCGGTTAATATTAAGTTTAAATCTGTTGTATTCTCTTGTGTTGTTGTGGTTGAAGCTGAAGTAGTCGCCGACAGGCAGGACGTTGCAGCATATGATCTTGTGGGCAATACTTACATCTTGTTTAAGGTGTCTTAGTTCTAGGCTTTCTAGGCCCAGGATTGAAAGTCTAGTCTCGTAGGGTATTCTGTTTCGAGTGGAGGAGTGAAGGGCTCTTCTGGTGAAGTATCTTTGGACATTTTCAAGGGTGTTAATGTCTGAGATGCGATATGGGTTCCAAACGGATGAGCTGTGTGGGTGTGGGCACTCACCCATGCGCGATAGCGAGCGCTTATGCTTTTTTTTGGCACCCGAGGGAAAAAAAGGTTCACCATCATGAGACTAGAAGTTCCTTTCCAACTCTATTATTCTAAGGTTTATATTATGGTTATAAATCAAGGGCAACCCATATTTTAAAGGCAGCAAGTTGATTGACAGCAATGGGTTAAAGCATTGCAATCCTGTTTCACAGTCTAATTCTTTCTATCTACATCAGCATCCTGCTTGTTCAGCAATCTTCTGAGTGGTAATAAATTTCAGGGGTGCCGGGCGTTTCACCCAAGGTCCACCTTCCAAGCTTTGAGGAAGAGGTTTGCCCACGAATGGTGCAACCTGTACTTGTGTCAGCATTAATTCTGAATGGGCAACTGTAATTCACGTCAGAGAAGAAGAGTCCCTTTTCCTTCCTACCGACTCAGAAAAAAGAAGGTTGCCAGAAAAGAAAGGTGGCCATTTTTTGTATTTGGACCCTGTCCTTGCTAAGGTTAGCCCTTCCTATTCTTAAAGACCTCCCTCTACCTTATCGCTGACATTCCCTGTCTCTCACCAACAAGGTGTTGCAATGATATTTACTGAAACCAGAAGGTTAATTTCCTTGTTATTAATTTACCATAATTTCTTTCTTTTTTAATCTCTTGTATTGACAGCCCATGCGGCTTCTGAGCAATTCAGAACACCAGCCTTCGCAGAAGCAAGAAATAGAATCCCCATAAAGAAAAACCCCTCTTTATTTTACCTATTGTGAATTAATTGCATTCACCAACCAAAAGTCCAGGCAAGAATCCTGCAAGGGGTTAACTGCAGAAGCAGAACTTGTTTATTTATTTATTTTGTCACATAGGTATTGATGGTATACAAAGATATAAAATTTATATACTGTACATGATACTAGTAAAAGAGAAACATTAGGACAGGGGACGGAAGTACACTCTGGTGTACTTATGCACGCCCCTTACTGATCTCTTAGGAATCGGGAGAGGTCAACAGTGGATAGTCTAAGGGTAAAGTTTTGGGGGTCAGGTGAGGATACTACACAGTCTGGAAGTGAGTTCCATGCATCAACTACTTGGTTATTAAAGTCGTATTTCCTGCAGTCGGGTTTAGAGCGGTTTACTTTAAGTTTGTATCTGTTGTGTACTTACGTGTTGTTGTGGTTGAAGCTGAAATAGTCGTTGACAGGAAGAACGTTGTAGCAGATGATTTTATGGGCTATGCTTAGATCGTGTTTAAGGTGACATAGTTCTAAGCTTTCTAAACCTAGGGTTGTAAATCTAGTAGCGTAGGGTAGAGTCCTCGGAGAGGGGTGGCATATAAATCCAATTAAATAAATAATAAATAAATAAAATAAATATTTTATTACGAGTGGAAGAGTGGAGGGTTCTTCTAGTAAAGTATCTCTGGACATTTTCTGGGATGTTTATGTCCGAAATGTGGTGCAGGTTCCAGACAGATGACCTGTATTCGAGGATTAGTCTGGCGAAAGTTTTGTATGCTCTGGTTAGTAGTGTGAGATTATCAGTTAATTACGATAATTGGGGTAGGGGATGAGCTCCCAGCCAAAGGATTGCAAGTTAAGTTCTGGCAAGGCAGTCTTTCTTGCACAAAACACCACGAGCAAAATCTCTAGAAATGAAAACTGTTGTCTCCTATGACCACTACTTCTCTTTCCTTCTATTTATTCCCCAGCCAGTGAGGGTCCATCCAGCGTTCATGTTTGATTTGCTTCCCGAGTTGATTTCTTGCCCTCTATTGTTCACCTCTCCTATCTGGTATCTACATATGTGCATCTGGAAAAGCCCCAGCTGTTTGTTTGTTTGTTTGTTTGTTTGTGTGTGTATGTATGTATGTATGTATGTATGTATGTATGTATGTATGTATGTATGTTGAAAGGGACCTTGCAGGTCATCAAGTCCAACCCACTGCTTAAGCAGGAAATCCTACAGCACCCCACCCAAATGACAGTCCAATCTCCTCTTGAAAATATCCAAAATTAGGGAGTTCACAACCTCCGCTGGCAGACCGTTCCACTGGTTGATCGCTCTGACCATCAGGAAGTTCTTCCTTACTTCTAGGTTGAATTTCTCCTTTGTTAGCTTCCAACCGTTGTTGCTCGTCTGGCCCTCTGACCCTCTGGAAAACAGCATGACCCCTCCTCTCTGTGGCATCCCCTCAAGTACCTGTAGACTGCTATCATGTCCTCCCTGTCCCTTCTTTTCTCTAGGCTATCCATGCCCAGTTCCAGCAATCTATCTTCATAAGTCTTGGTTTCTAGTCCCCTAATCATTTTGGTGGCTCTTTTCTGCACTTTCTCCAGAGTTTCTATGTCTCTTTTGAAGTGTGGTGACCAGAACTGAATGCAGTACTCCAGATGTGATCTGACCAGCGCATTATAGAGTGGTATTAATACCTCTCTGGTCTTGGAGTGTATCCCTCTGTTGATACAGCTTAGGATTGTGTTGGCCTTTTTAGCCGCTGCTGCACATTGCTGGCTCATATTTAATTGATTATCCACCAAGACTTCGAGATCCCTTTCACAGTCACTACTGCTAAGTAGGGTTCCTCCTAGACTGTATGCATGTCTAGGGGTTTTTTACCTAGGTGAAGGACTCTATTCTTCTCGACGTTGAACATCATTTTGTTAGTTTGGGCCCGCAGCGTTAATCTATCTAGGTCTTTCTGTATTTTGAACCCATCCTCTAGGGTGTTGGCTATCCCTGCCAGCTTGGTGTCATCTGCAAATTTGATTAGTTTCCCCTCTATTCCCTCATCTAGGCCATTGATGAAAATGTTGAAGAGCACAGGGCCCAGGGCAGAACCCTGTGGTACTCCACTGCCTACCTTCTTCTATGTGGATTTGAAGCCGTTGAGGACAACTGGTTGGGTGCGGTTGGTCAGCCAACTGTTTATCCATCTTCATGTGTTGTAGTCTACCCCATTTTTTTCTAATTTGTGGATTAGGAGATTGTGATTTACTTTATCAAAAGCTTTGCTGAAGTCCAAGTATATGAGGTCAACTACGTTGCGTTGGTCTACTGATTTGGTTATGGTGTTGAAAAATGATATGAGATTGGTTTGGCATGATTTGTTTCTGACAAACCCATGTTGACTGTAGGATATTATCTTGTTTGTTTCTAGGTAGTTCTTCCTCCTCATCTCTACCTCTAAAGGCATCTGTCTGTCCAGTAGCTGGGAAATGCCAGACGGCCCTGACTAGATCTCTGTATCCGACGCTGACTATCCAAACTCTCAAAGTGGCCCAAGTTCTTCCCCAGCCTCCTCATCATCTGAGACTTCTGCCAGTTCCGCTGGCAGCTGGCGGGCTACAACAGGTCTGTTTTCCTGATCCTAATTGAACCCCATCATTAAGCAGTCAAGTCCACAGTACAGGTAATCCCCAGGTTAGGACTGTACGGAGATTGCCCATAAGAGTCGTATTTTAAGATGGGGTACTTTTTGCAGAAGTAATTAAATAAACAGTGAAGTAAAGAGTGGATCACTGTGGTTGTGATTTTGCTGAAAAGCGGCAGTAAATAGCCATAGCCATAGCACTTAAATTTATATACCACTTCACACTGTTTCTACAGCCCTCTCTAAACAATTTACAGAGCCAGTCTATTGCCCCCAACAATCTGGGTCCTCGTTTTACCTACCTTGGAAAGATGGAAGGCTGAGTCAACCTAGAACCAGTGAGATTTGAACTGCCGAATTGCTGGAGTCCTAATCACTGCACTACCTATGTCAAGTTTTAACAAAACTGTCATAAAACATTGGCATCACATTTGGTATACTGTGTTCAGTTCTAGAGACCTCACCTACAAAAAGATATTGATAAAATTGAACGAGTCCAAAGACGGGCTACAAAAATGGTGGAAGGTCTTAAGCATAAAACCTATTAGGAAAGACTTAATGGAGTCAATCTGTATAGTCTGGAGGACAAAGGGGGGACATGATCAAAACATTTAAATATGTTAAAGGGTTAAATAAGGTTCAGAAGGGACGTGTTTTTAATAGGAAAGTGAACACAAGAATAAGTGGGCACAATCTGAGGTTAGTTGGGGGAAAGATTAGAAGTAACGTGAGAAAATATTATTTTACTGAAAGAGTAGTAGATGTTTGAAACAAACTTCCGGCAGACGTGGTTGGTAAATTCACAATAACCGAATTTAAACATGCCTGGGAGAAACATATATCCATCCTAAGATAAAATACAGGAAATAGTATAAGGGCAGACTAGATGGACCATGAGGTCTTTTTCTGCTGTCAATCTTCTATGTTTCTATGTTTCTATCTGATTATGAGACATTGCAAAGGGCCATAAGTGCAATTGACAAGTACAGTCAAATGACCATGGGAAGGGATGATCCTTGGAACTTTGAGTCGAAAGTAGGTCCCCCAGACAAAACCTTGAACAATCGCTAACTTGACTGGTCATAAATTGAGGACTACCTGTTTGAGCCCCTATCTAGCTATGATGGGGCTTATTTGATAAAGCCTCTGCTTAATGGCATCAGATCAGAATCCCTTCGGGACCGCCTTCTGCCGCACAAATCCCAGCGACCGATTAGATCCCACAGAATTGGCCTTCTCCGGGTCCCATTGACAAAACAATGTCGTCTGGCGGGACCCAGGGGAAGAGCCTTCTCTGTGGCTGCCCTAGCCCTCTGGAATCAACCCTGGAGATTAGCACTGCCTCCACTCTCCTTGCCTTTCGCAAACTTCTGAAAACCCACCTATGTCACCAGACTTGGGGAAATTGACATACCCCTAGCTGCTCCATTTTATGTATGGTTTGTTTGGATTGTATGATTGTTTTTTATAAGGGTTTTTAGAAATTGTTTTTAATATTGGATTTGTATCTCATGTATTATTTGTTGTGAGCCGCTCCAAGTCCTCGGAGAGAGGCGGCATACAAGTCTAATAAATTATTATTATTATTATTATTATTATTATTATTATTATTATCATCATCATCATCATCATCAATACAACACAACAAATAGTAAAAGGGCAGACTAGATGGACCATGGGGTCTTTTTCTGCCGTCAGTCTTCTATGTTTCTATGTTTCTATGCTGGATTTCGTATTTCATCACCAGTCGGGCGCTTCCCAAGCACCTAGGACTGCGTGATGTAGCGGCGAATTATGTTTGCCGATCCCAGTAAAGCAGCCTTTTGCAATTGACAGATGGAGATTTTGTCAATTCCGATGGTTTTCAAATGTCCGCTGAGATCCTTTGGTACTGCGCCCAGCGTGCCAAGTACCACTGGGACCACTTTCACTGGCTTATGCCAGAGACGTTGCAGCTCGATTTTTAGATCTTCGTATTTCACTAATTTCTCTAGCTGCTTCTCCTCAATTCTGCTGTCTCATGGGATTGCGATGTCGATGATCCATACTTTCATTTTCTCCACGATCACAATGTCTGGTGTGTTATGCTTCAGAATTCGGTCAGTCTGAAGTCGGAAGTCCCACAGTAATTATATTATTATTATTATTATTATTATTATTATTATTATTATTATTATTAATAATAATAATAATAATAATAATACAATACAGCAAATGAGATCACTATGCTGGATTTCATATTTCATCACCAGTCAGGTGCTCCCCAAGCACCTAGGACTGTGTGATGTAGCGGCGAATTATGTTTGCCGATCCCAGTAAAGCAGCCTTTTGCAATTGACGGAGATTTTGTCAATTTCAATGGTTTTCAAATGGCAAAATCTCCATTCCCATCCTACTCTGGGGCGAGCCAGAAGTGGTATTTGCTGGTTCTCCGAACTACTCAAAATTCATTCATTCATTCATTCATTCATTCATTCATTCATTCATTCATTCATTCAACTTCTATGCTGCCCAATCCCGAAGGACTTTCCTCTACCAGTTCTAGCAGACTTTCCTCTATTGGTTCTCCAGAACTTGTCAGAACCTTCTGGATTTTACCCCTCCTTCCTTCCTTCCTTCCTTCCTTCCTTCCTTCCTTCCTTCCTTCCTACCTATCTACCTACCTACTTTCCTTCTTACCTCTTTCTTTCTCTTCTTTTTCTTTCTCTTTTCCTCCTTCTTTCTTCTTCCTTCCTCTCTTCCCTTCTTCCCTTCATTTTACTTTGTCTCTTGGAAGCTCAAGTGCAAAAGGGAAAACATTTCTTTTGTTTTGTTTTTAGTTTGTTTTGCTAGCCCTCTGTCCGTGAAAATAGAGCCAGGGGGCCCCTGAAGGCCCCTCCCCCGTTCCGTTTTTGCTGACAGAGGGCTGCAGGAGGCCTTGTGGTCCTCCCGAGCTCTGTTTTTGCTGGCAGAGGTACTGTGGGCTCGTCCTTCACTGTCTCCATGGTGCTAAGCACCCAGCGGGCCAGATCAGGCTCACAGGCCTTGAGTTTGACACTCCTGATCCCCAATAAGAAGGAAATTGTCACTTGTATCACATCTAGAGAGCCTGTGTGGCAAAATTTCTCAACCTGAACACCTCTAAGATGGATGGGCTTCAGCTCCCAGAATTCCTCAGCCAACATGGCTGGCTGGGGAATTCTGGGAATTGAAGTCCACCCATCTTAGAGCTGCTCAGGTTGAGAAAACTTTGCTAAGTGGTGACACCAGAAATACTACCTTGAATGGTTCTAAGATTACATGCTGAAATCTCTATCAGACTAAGCCTTTGGCACAGAAGTAGACTTCAAGATAAAGAAAGTCTCAGATTTCCGAGTAATTCAGAAGGTGTGAAACAGGATGCTGCATCCATCGTCATGGTGAAGGGGTGCCAAATTTCAAGGATGTATATATTTTTTTTCCGAACAGGATTGGAGAGGGTATTTAATTTCATTCTTTCTTTTTTTCCTTTGGTCACGTCAATATCTACTGTTGTTTTGTTAAGCTGCGATTCTTCAATTACCCAACAGCTAATTAAGGCCTTGCTTCTGTAGATGAAGATGAAGAACGGTTTAACTTTCTGGTAGTAAAGCTTTTTCGGATTGGCTAGTTGCTGTGACATCACAGCAGCTCCGGGTAGCAGAATTCCTCTTCTCTGATGGCTGCTTCAACAACACAGGAGCACACAACAGATACAAACTTAATGTAAACCACTCTAAACCTGACTGCAGGAAATAAGACTTTAGTAACCGAGTAGTTGATGCATGGAACTCCCTACCAGACTCTGTAGTATCATCACCTAACCCCCAAAACTTTACCCTTAGACTATCCACTGTTGACCTCTCCCGATTCCTAAGAGGTCAGTAAGGGGCGTGCATAAGTGCATCAGAGTGCCTTCCGTCCCCTGTCCTAATGTTTCTTTTATTATTATTTTTTACTTATATCATTTTACTTGTTGGTCATGACCTTTAAAGCCCTACATGGCATTGGACCAGAGTACCTCCGGAACCGCCTGCTACCGCACGAATCCCAGCGGACGATAAGGTCCCACAGAGTTGGCCTTCTCCGGGTCCCGTCGACTAAACAATGTCATCTGGCGGGCCCCAGGGGAAGAGCCTTCTCTGTGGCGGCCCCGACCCTCTGGAATCAACTCCCCCCGGAGATTAGAACTGCTCCCACCCTCCTTGTCTTCCGTAAACTACTTAAGACCCACCTATACCACCAGGCATGGGGGATTTGAGACACCTTTCCCCCAGGCTTATTATAATTTATGTTTGGTATGTATGTGCTGTTTGGTTTTTAATTATGATAGGGTTTTTAGTTTTTTTTAATATTAGATTTGTGCCAGTATAATATTGTTTTTATCATTGTTGTGAGCCACCCCGAGTCTTCGGAGAGGGGCGGCATACAAATCTAATAAATTATTATTACAGTGGAACCCCGACATAAGAGCTGCTCTACTTAAGAGCAACTCGAGATAAGAGCTGGGAGGGGAGAGATATTTTTGTTCTACTTACAAGCCCAAATTCGAGATACAAGCGCCAAGGAGCTGTCTCCTGAAGCCAAACGCTAACTTCCGCGTTCGGCTTCAGGAGACAGCTGCGAAGCGGCGCACGTGTTTTAAAAGGTTGCAGCCGGCCTGGGGGGCTCGGGGGGTGCTTGCAGCTTTCTTTCTTGCTCTTTTTCTTTCTCTCTTTTACCTTCCCTTCCTCTATTTCTTCTTTTCTTTCTCCTTCCCACCTTCTTCCCTCCCTCCCTCCCTTCACTCATTCCTCTCTTACTCTCCCCTTTCATAAGTTTCCTTGCTTCCTTCCTCTGTTCCTGTCCCTTCCCCCTTTCTTTCTTTCTTTCTTTCTTTCTTTCTTTCTTTCTTGCTCTTTTTCTTTCTCTCTTTTACCTTCCCTTCCTCTATTTCTTCTTTTCTTTCTCCTTCCCACCTTCTTCCCTCCCTCCCTCCCTTCACTCATTCCTCTCTTACTCTCCCCTTTCATAAGTTTCCTTGCTTCCTTCCTCTGTTCCTGTCCCTTCCCTCTTTCCTTCCTTCCTTCCCACCCTCCGTCCATTCATTCACCCATTCCTCTCTTGATCGCTTAAAGCCGGTCCCTGGTGCAAAAAGGGTTGGGGACCTCTGTCCTACAGGATTGGGTGGCAGAGAAGTTGAACATATGTAAATTTAAAAGTTTAAGAAAGTTTACAAGTTAAGTGAAAGAAACTTCATTATTCATTTATATGTACATGTACATTTCTTCATTAAAAACATGTCTTTCTGCATAATTTAGACTAACTTTGTGAGTTTTTTGAGGGCTGGAACCAATTAAAATTATTTACATTAATTCCTATGGGGAAAAGTCGTTCGAGATAAGAGCTGCTCGACTTAAGAGCCCAGGTCCGGAACGAATTAAACTCGTATCTCGAGGTACCACTGTATTATTATTGTTATTGTTATTGTTATTATTATTATTATTATTATTATTATTATTATTATTATTATTATTATTTATTATTATCATGTATATGAATATTATTACATCTTTACATACCTCCAATATGTACTTGACAAAACAAATAAATAAAAATAAATAAATAAACTATACATGGAGTCACATAAGTAGCCAGAGGGCTAAATTTGGTTAATTTAACAGATTGGTTCCTCCCCGGCCTCATTTCAGGCACGGCCAGAATTCATTTTGGATTCTGAAACAGTGCAGACAAAGCAGTGATGGGCTCCTACGGGAATGGTCAGGAACGCAATTCTGGTAGCAAAATTTGGAGCTCCACCCCAGAGCATCCAATTTGCACTGAAAGATGTTGAAAGGGTTAAATAAGGTCCAGGAGGGAAGTGTTCTTAATAGGAAAGTGAACACAAGAACAAGGGGACACAATCTGAAGTTAGTTGGGGGAAAGATAAAAAGCAACATGAGAAAATATTATTTTACTGAAAGAGTAGTAGATCCTTGGAACAAACTTCCAGCAGACGTGGTAGATAAATCCACAGTAACTGAATTTAAACATGCCTGGGATAAACATATATCCATCCTAAGATAAAATACAGAAAATAGTATAAGGGCAGACTAGATGGACCATGAGGTCTTTTTCTGCCGTCAGACTTCTATGTTTCTATGTTTCTATGAAACAAAATGCATAAACTACGCCTGTAGTGTGGTAGTAAAAATTTTGGTAGCACATCACTGAGAGAAAGCCACTATGAAAAAGCTGTTGGCAGCAGATTCAGGCAATGAGAAGGTTGGGGAAGACTCATGCCAATCCTGGAGTCTGAGGAAGACCCTGTGTTGGAGGCAAAGATGGGGCCAGGGCAATCTTACAGTTATCAGTTGCCTTTGGAGTCACAGAACAGTGAAGCAGATAAACAGCTGGATCCTGCTCCCTGTCTGCGCATGTACAGAGTTGCCAGATGAAGGAACAGATGAAAAGCAAGGGTTGACTTGGGATAAGGCTACAGGTGGATGATGAATGGCCTCTCCCATAGGGAATAAAAGAGGAGAGTTTGCAGGAAACAATTGATTTGCTTAATTGGTTTGTGACTCTCAGAATAAAAGGGTTTTTTAATGACACAAGGAGTTTGCTTCGTGGTTTGGGAAGGCCACCTTGGAAATCAAGGGGCTATGGTGCTCTCTGAGTTTCTTGAAGACGTTTTATTCCCCCAACTAGGTAACATCATCCGTGCGATTACTAGCACTGATGATGTTAACATGTTTGGGTTTTGGAACATCTGCAAGAAAACAGCCAAACTCAAAGAGCACCAAGGACCCCTTATTTCAACCCTGAGCTACAAATATTCTCTCTGGCTACCACCACAGAAAGCCACAGGTTACATTTGCTAGGCTAAAAAGCCTGGTAAACCAGAATGAATATGTTGATTTTATGTGTTTATTTTAATTTTTAGATTTTTAAAAAAATCTTACATTTATTATTTTTATAAATATTTCAAGGCAATGTTGGCAGCAATGTACTTGTAGTTCAGTTCCAAGTGACGAGAAAGACACTGGAAACATGAAGGCTGATTAGAAAGATGGTTTATTGATGGACAGGACCACATGGGTTTGAAGTCTTGGGAAACTTCCCACATGGAGTTGAGAGAGGGAGGGTGAAGGGTATTTATACCCTCCCTTGGGCCTTACCCTTGAACTTTCTGTTCCTGTGTGAGAAATGCATTATATTGATTGTGATCAGACTCCCATGGGACTATTCAGGGGTCATAGATAACTTTTTAAGTTGTCTGAATTAAGTTTGTTTGAGGGCCTGGACTCTCTTAGATGATATAATGAGGAGGTTTGTGTCCTGAAAAGAGAGTGGATTCTAACTTACCTCACCGCCAGTTCGTTTACTCCCACACCACGTGGGGATGCCCACATTTGTTTGTTTGTTTGTTTGTTTGTTTGTTTGCTTGCTTGCTTGCTTGCTTGCTTGCTTGCTTGCTTGCTTGCTTGCTTGCTTGCTTGCTTGCTTGCTTGCTTGCTTGCTTGCTTGCTTGCTTGCTTGCTTGCTTGATTGATTGATTGATTGATTGATTGATTGATTTGTATGCCACCCCTCTCCATAGACTCGGAGCGGCTAACAACAATTTGTTTATTTGTTTATCTATCTATCTATCTATCTATCATCTATCTATCTATCTGGACTCAGGGCAGCTTACAACATGTTAGCAATAGCACTTTTTAACAGAGCCAGCATATTTCCCCCACAATCCGGGTCCTCATTTTACCCACCTCGGAAGGATGGAAGGCTGAGTCAACTTTGAGCTGGTGATGAGATTTGAACCACCCACCTACAGATCTGTAGTCAGCTTCAGTGGCCTGCCCTGCAGTACAGCACTCTACCTGCTGTGCCACCCCAGCCCATTACTTGCAACATGGCCGCACCACACGAGCATGACCGCATGCGCAGTGTCGAAAACCAACCAAAACCCTCAAAATGACACCAGCTATAGTGCTGCAAAGATAAGTGGTTCAGGGACATAGCCAGCTAGCAATTGCCCCAGTTTGGTGAGCAGAGGGGAAATTCCCGCTACCAATTCTATACAACCAATCCAAACTGGAAGCAACCCACCTCTGGTGTTGGGCCATTCCTATTTTGTCTTAATGGCTTTGGATCTTGAGTGAAGGCTGATCCCAGCATTCTGACTCCCGCCCCTCTCCGAGTGTGCGGAGAGGGGTGGCATACAAATCTAATCAATAAAATAAATAATAATAAATAAATAAATTCTACCTAATTCTGTCTTTGTTCAAAATATCCTTTTTAAATATTTCTCAAAATATTTCATTCTTCTAGCCAGGCTAGGGTTCCCCAAAACTTTTACTACAACACTTTGGAAGTGGCTTATTTTGTGGGTGTGGTTTGATGGTCATCTGACCAGGTGGGAGTGGCTTGCCAGCCATGTGACCGGGTGGGAGTGGCTTTATGATCATATGACGTGGTGGCTTAAAGTCATGTGACTTGCTTAAAGCCAACTTGACGTCACTCATGTCAAGGGTTTAGGTCAAGATTAGGATGCTTGACCTATCCTCGCCTCAAAGAAATACAATTTCCATAGATATTTACAATTACTGAACATCCAAAATATACTATTTGCCATATGTGTACATACATATTACACACAAGCACACAAAAATATGCATTATGTACTATATAAATGTACACACAAACACATACACACACAGAGCTCTTCTTAAATTATACACATTCAACCTCACTTACTGCAATAGGAAAAACACACCCAGAATCCACTTTCTGCCACACATTTAATCTAAGGTGACCAAACGTCCCACTTTTGGCGGGACAGTCCTGATTTTTAATAATTTGTCCCATGTCCCACGGAGTTTTTAAAAAGTCCTGATTTTCCTTTCTCTGGACTGCCCAGAGCAAATAAAGCATTTCCTTTCTCTGGGCACTGGGAGAAGCTTCCTCTTCCCAATGCCCAGAGAAAGGAAATGCTTTATTCGCTCTGGATGGCTCAGTTGAAACCATTTATGTCCAGCATGCAGGGGGTGAGTAAATATTTTCACAGCCCTCTTTTTGACTCGTGCGGTATACAGGTCCTTAATGGAAGGCGGGTTGGTAGTAATTGTTTTTTCTGAAGTTCTGATTATATTCTGAAGTTTGTGTCGGTCTTCTTGGGTTGCAGAACAGAATAGAGAAGGTAATGGAACAGATGAGGATAAAAGTAAAATAGCCATATTATAGTAGTGGCCAAAATTGTGAAAACCTTTTGGGGAAAGTATATTTTTGAGACTTGATGGCTAATAACTCCACTTTTCTTTTAATAGTACCATCAAATTATATATCAACGGAAAGGTAATTTAATCAAGAATGTAATGCAACAAAGCTTGTTCAATTATTTGTATTCTATGAAACATTATAGCCAAATAATCAGAAAAAGGAAACACAACTTGCTTAGGTTGATATCAGGTAGCTTTCCTCCATCTGATGGTAGCCAATGAGCATGAGTGTTTAGAGAGCCAATCGGGTGTCATCTTGTTTTGGCAATGAGCCAATCAGATCACAGTAGGATTTATTTGTCTCAATTCATGATGTCATGTATTGGAGCTGAGAGGAGGACATTTGTCGGTGTACTATGTGATTGCTAGTTGGTTGGGTTCTTTCATTTAGTGAGCTTGTAAAACGTAATAAAAGTAAAGTAATGGCGCAAAGGGTTGACTGGTCATCCAGAAAGTGATGTAAAATATTATTATTAAGTAAACAAGGCTTCAGTTATAAAAAGATTAGAAGAAAAATTGTTGGAAACTTAACCAAATGTGGCATTTCTACATTTTTGAAGAAGTATAAGGAGACTCAGTCACTACAAAACTACACTGGCAAAGGCAGGAAAAGATGCACAACAGCAAGTGATTGTAGAAGAATTAAGAGATTGCCTATATAACAGAAGAAAACCATGTGGGTGTTTATGAGATGAAATGGCACAATACAGTATGAAGTTGAGTGGAAGGACTGTTCGGCGCAGACTCCAGGAATTTGGCCCCAAATCTAGAATTCCATGAAAAAACCCACTTTTATCTTTCAAACACAGATTGAAAAGACTAAACTGGACTAAAATCCATGTTGCCCAAACAGAGGATATATAATTTTATAGTACTACTGGGGGGGGAAGTGTTATTAGCCAACAAAGCTCAAAAATACTGTACTTCTTTCCCAAACGCTTTCCACAATTTTGGCCACTACTATAAATGGTAATAGACGTGGTCAGCCAGGAAGGACGTCTTTGTGACGTCAAAGCTCCACCCATGGAATTCCCTATTGGGATTCCCCACCTCCTTTCCAGCCTCCCGACTGGCCTGACAGCTCCGTGGCTCTTTCGAAAAGTGGGGTTTCTCAGCGTCCTCCTGAACCTGAACGCTGTTGTGATTCTGTCTGAGGCTCCTCAGGGAACGGCTGAACCTCTGCCAGCTCCATGCTCAGAGGGGGAGGATGAGGAACAGGAGGAGGAGGAGGAGGCCCAGGCAGACGGGGAGGAGGAATATCAGGCCGAGGGAGAGGGAGAACAGCCTGAGTCCCCCGGGGTGGAGCTCTCCCCAGCAAGCAGCCTGGAGTCCTTAGATGAAAATGCACAAGCCATCATCGATCTCAGGCAGAGAAGAGCAGCACAACGAAGGGGACAATTAGCCAGGTATTTCCAGCTCTAAATAGGCAACAGCTGGGTTTGGGTGTGGTTCTCCCCAGAAAGACTAAAAAGGCAGACCCACCCTTCCTGTATTGTGGAGTATTATCTTTGGGAGTCCTGGGACCTGGCTGTGATCTTTGGCGTCTCTGATTCTGGCTTGTGGCCTTGAAGGCTGAAACCTTGGGGGGAAAGGCGTGGGTCTTATTCTCTACAGTGGTGTGTGTGCCAGCAAGAAGTCTGCTGTATTGTCTGGCCGTCAGGACTCTGCTGTGAAGCCTCATAGCCTGCCTGTTGGGAAGAACAGGTTTTTCTCTGTGTTTATTTTTCAAACTATAAAGTGCCTTTGCTTTTACCAGCGTGTCTGGCTGTTTTTTCAGTTGGTGTTGAAGTCTGGGGGCACCCAGACAGAACAAACGCCGACCCCGAACTTTTCCCGAACCCCTGGGTTCGGCGTTCGGGAGAATGCCGAGAAGCCCCCCGGCTCTTTCAAAAGGTGTCAGCTGGGCGGCGGGGCTTCTCGGCGGCCACCCGAACCCGAACTTTTGCCGAACTTCTGGGTTCGGCATTGGGAGAATGCTGAGAAGCACCCGGCTGTTTTAAAAGGTGACAGCCGGGTGGCGGCATTTTTTTGCGGTTTTTTTCTTGCACGCATTAATTCATTTTACATTGTTTCCTATGGGAAACAATGTTTCGTCTTACGAACTTTTTGCCTTACGAACCTCCTCCAAGAACCAATTAAGTTCGTAAGATGAGGTATTACTGTACATAGAATTAAATAGTATATTTTGGATGTTCAGTAATAGTAAATCGATAGGGTAATTGTATCTCTTTGAGATGAAGAGAGGCCAGGTATCCTAACCTTAACCTAAACCCTTGACCTGAGTGACGTCAAGTTGTCCACCTTTAAGCCAGTCACATGACCTTTAAGCCACCCCATCACATGATCGTCAAGCTACTTCCACCTGGTCACGTGGCCAGCAAAATAAGCCACACCCACAGTGTGGTAGTAAAAAAAAATTCAGCTCATCACTGCTCTGAGGGTAGGGTAAGAAGCAAAGGGTGGACCCAAACTAGAACTAAGGAGAAATTTGCTGGCAGAGGAACAACTTGCCTCCAGAAGTTGTAAATGCTCCAACATTGATAGTTTTTAAGAAGATGTTGAATACCCATCACACGAGCCAGGTGAAGTGACGTAAGGTTTCCTGCCTAAGCAAGGGGTTGGACTAGAAGATCTCCATGTCCCTTCCAACTCTGTTATTTTAAAGCTGTAAGGTTGCCACTTACAGATGCTTAGAGAAGTTACAAATGAGAATGATTCAATCATTCCTCTGCAGAACTGTTATCAGCAGCTCCTTGGGCAGTCTGAACTTTCTGAGTTGGCTTGTTGCCTTGCCATTGTTACCCTAAAGCAAAGTCCATCCATCGGGAGAAAATGGGACCTTTTTTATCTTGCCTTTCTCAGGACGTATCATGAGACTCGTGGAGAACTCAGCAGGTGAGAAAATTGGAATCTACCTTGTTCAAGGCTTTTTGAGTTAATAATTAGTTGGGTTGATCAAGAATCAATCGAAAACAGGTTCCTGTAACAATCATCTTCCTGAGAAAGCAGGCTCGAGATCAGCTCTAGGCCATGGTCAAGGAACAGGAAGCCAACATGAGACATACGTCACATCCCAAACGTGTGAACAAGTCAGAGGTAGATGCCTGCCAGTTCAGATCGATTCGATAGTGGGAATTTCCCCCTGCTCACTGAACCGGCAGCAATGGTCAGCTGGACATGCCCCCAAACTGGTTCTCTCTATGGTGCCATCTTGTTTTCCGCTTCTGCGCACATGGAAAAGCTTTTTAGCTTTTTTAGCACTGTTCAGCATGGGAGGAAATGAACTGGCATCTGGATAAATCAGAAATACACTCGCACGGAACAGGCATCATTGTACAATAGGTGTTGGTAGAGTTTTGCGCATGTGGAAGGCAACCCACCACTTAGCCACAGTTAACCACTATACCTAATTGAAGTCTTCAGTGAAAAACACTGCAGCAGGCTCTCTTGTAAAAATATATTTTACTTTTCTTCTTATCAAAATGCTTCCCTAAATAAACTATCACCTTTATATTAACCACTATAACAAACTATCCACAATACTATCATATAACTGTTATTACATCCACCACTGCAGCCACTAAGCACTAACTACTAACTACAAACCACCAAGCACAAACCACCAGTCTATAACAAAACACTCTATAACAAACCACTCTGTATTCTAACAAACCACACCCATTCAAAGATGTTACTCCTTATATAGGATACAACCAATCAGGTTGCAGTACAATTAGCAAACTCATGATTGCATACTGATTATGGCTTACATCAACCTCTCCCATGGTTACAAACCATTCACTTGCATTGTGATATTACTTTCAGAAATAAACTTATTTCTGACAGTAGGGATATCAAATACAACGGCTGTAGGCTAAATGAATCCTGCAGGACCATCCTGGAAAATGTAAGGGGTCAGCTGGCATTGCTTCAGTCCGGTCTATCCACAGGGAGGGCCTTCTCTGGGTCCTGTCGACTAAGCAATGTCGTCTGGCGGGGCCCAAGGGAAGAGCCTTCTCTGTCGCGGCCCCGGCCCTCTAGAACCAAGTCCCCCCGGATATCAGAAATGCCCCCACCCTCCTTGCCTTTCGTAAGTTGTTGAAAACTCACTTTTGCCGCCAGGCATGGGGAAATTGACACTTCCCCCGACTACTGTTTTATGTATGGTTTGATTGGGTTGTGTGATTATTTTATTAGTAAGGGTTTTTTAATTGTGTTTCTAGACATTGGATATGTACATTGTTTTATTGTTGTGAGCTGCCCCAAGTTCTCGGAGAGGGGCGGCATACAAATCTAATAAATTATTATTAAATTGTTATTATTGCTTCATCCCAGTTTACACCTCTCACTTTGGGCTGGTCTACCCACTTTGCTTTGGTCTATCCAGTGAGAAGAAACAATGAGACAGCATAGCTTCAGTTCGATCTACCCAGAGCGACAAGGAAACATGCCAGCAATTTGGGGAGTAGCATCAAGTTAGCCAAGCACTCCCAATTCGTCATGCCCACCCAGTGAGCCACGCCCACCCAGTAAGCCACGCCCACCCAGTCTGCCATGCAGCCCCCCAATGTCAACCACAACCCTGATGTGGCCCTCAATGAAGCTAAGTTTGACACCCCTGTTGTAGAGGTTTAAGGAGCTTTTGTTACAAAACCTGCCATTGTTGGCCTCGGAGTGTGTGACATCCAAAAATTATTAGCCCTAAATAACACCATTGCAGCTAGTCCTCGATTTATGAACCACAGTTGAGCCCAAAATCTCTGCTGCTGTGATATTCTTTTTGAAGTGAGTTTTGTCCTGTTTTATACCTTTTCGTGCCACAGTTTGTTTGTTTGTCTGTCTGTCTGTCTGTCTGTCTGTCTGTCTATCTATCTATCTATCTATCTATTTATTTATTTATTTATTTATTTATTTATTAGATTTGTGTGCCGCCCCTCTTCGTAGACTCGGGGCGGCTCACAACACAATTAAACAGTTCATAACAAATCTAATAATTTACAATTTAAAATATTTTTTAAAACCCATTATTAAGCAGACATACATACAAACATACCATACATAAATTGTATAGGCCCGGGGGAGATATCTCAGTTCCCCCATGCCTGACGACAGAGGTGGGTTTTGAGGAGTTTACGAAAGGCAAGGAGGGCAGGGGCAGTTCTAATCTCTGGGGGGGAGCTGGTTCCAGAGAGTCAGGGCCGCCACAGAGAAGGCTCTTCCCCTGGGGCCCGCCAAACGACATTGTTTAGTTGACGGGACCCGGAGAAGGCCAACTCTGTGGGACCTCATCGGTCGCTGGGATTCATGCAGCAGAAGGCGGTCTCAGAGATATTCTGGTCCGATGCCATGAAGGGCTTTATAGGTCATAACCAACACTTGTAATTCGCTGCAGTTGTGAAGTTAGTCACAGGGTTGTGAAGTGAATCTGGCTTTCCCCATTGACTTTGCTCGTTGGAAGGTTACAAAAGGAGATCATGCCTCGGGATACAGCGACCATCGTAAATATAAGTCAGTTTCCAAGCCATTTGAATTTTGATCCCATGACTTATGGGGAGGCTTCAGTAGTTGTTAAGTGCGCTGAAAAAACGTTCAAGTCACTTTTTTCCACCATTGTTGTAACTTCAAAAAGTCACTAAAAAAAGTGTTGTCGCTGTTGTGATGTGCATAACAATTGTGGCATGGAGAGTTGCACAAATATCTCACTTAGCAAGCCAGGCTCAATTGTGGTCGTAAGTCGAGGACTATCTATGCGAGACTCCTCACGGAGGAAAAACGCACAAGGCAAGTTTGTACGGGAAGCCATTAGGTCGATCATATCAAAGATCCCGCCTTTCCATAAAAGCCAATCACATGCAAACAAGGCTAATAAAAGAATGCTTTTTAAAGAACGGGTGTTTTCATTGTGGGGTGGAATGCTATCACCATAACTATATCTCCCGTAGTAATTTCATTCCCTCTTATCTGCCACTTTATCACTTATCAGTTTTTATGGCACCAACTTGGCAGAGTGGTTTATGTTAGGTTTGTTCTTTTTTTTCCCTTTATTTGTTTTGTTTTTCTCATCCTTGGCCCCTACTTAAGCTTGACCAAGAAGGAGATAACACGATCAAGGTTTGGGTAAACAAATACATCTGCCAATTGGACTGACCCCGTTGGAGCACTTAAATTGCAGTATAAAAACGGGAATAACAGAGGTATAATCCTCTTTTGTTTATTAATTTATTGTGTCGCCATGATGTAAAAGGGATGTTGAGACTCTAGAAAAGAATGCAGAAAAGAGCAATAAAGATTATCTAGGGGACTAGAAGCTAAAACACATGAAGAACGGTTGAAGGAACTGGGCATAGCTAGTCTAGTGAACAGAAGGACCAGGGGACACATAATAGCAGTCTTCCAATATATCAAGGGCTGCCACAAAGAAGAGGGAGTCAAACTATTCTACAAGGCACCTGAAGGCAGGACAAGTAGCAATGGGTGGAAACTAATCAAGGAGAGAAGCAATTTAGAACTAAGGAGAAATTTCCTGAAAAATTTATTTTATTTATTTAATTGGATTTGTATGCCGCCCCTCTCCGAGAACTCGGGTCGGCTCACAACATATATAAAGAGACAATAATAAAATTGGATAGAGAAATTAATCAGTGGAACAACTACTCTCCAGGAGTTGTGAATGCTCAAACACTAGAAGTTTTCAAGAAGATGTTGGATAACCATATGTCTGAAATGGTATAGGTTTTCCTGCCTAAGGAACCTCCTATGTCCCTTCCTATTCTGTTCTGTTCTGTTCCGTTCCATTCCATTCTATTCCCTTTCCCATTCCATTACACTACACTGCACTGCTATGCACCACACTGCATTACTACATTACATTACATTATTGCCTTTCCAATTCCATTCCCTTCCCTTCCATTCCGTTCCATTCTTCATGACTAGACCAGAGGAAAGGCCCATCATGAAATTAGGGATGCATGACACTTTCACTGAAATTGGTGAGAAAGCTGTTAATCGTTTACACTGAGTTGGAATTAGAAATCGTGTACCAACCTAGAGCAAACTCCTGCGATGTCACAATGGTGCTTTTTCGAGTGGCCATTGGACTTCCTTTGTATTTCCTGGAAGATTTCACTTCTCCATCCAGAAGCTTCTTCGAATCTGCTGACTTAAGAACTGAAGAAGCTACTTCAATGAGAAATGAAACGTCTTCCAGGAAAAACAAAGAAAGTCCAGCTGCCTCTGGAAAAAGCACCTTTGGGACAATCTTGACTGAGAATCTGCATAGGCAACTCATATGATGGTATACTCAGAGTTCACCTACACCACTCAGGTGTTATGCCGGGCTTCATGTTACGAGCCCCAATTAAGTCAGAAATGTAAATTCAAACACACACGCTGTTGTAAAGTAAACAGGGAGTCGGTTTATCAAAACAAAAATATTGTACACACGCACTTTAAATAGCCAAAGTGCTCTCCCACAAACCACAAGCTTTGAATGCTGCGAAAAACAAAAACAACATAAAGCAGATAAAGTCAGCTGTGAAGGTGTCAAAGCCCCCCTCCCCCCTTCAAGAGTCCACAAAATGTACTTAACTGTGAAATATCCAAAAAGTCTTTGTAAATCCTGGAACAGTCCAAATCAAACAACACTCATCCTTCTCCAAACTGATAATCTCCCACGCAGGCTCTCAGCGATGCTGGCAATATATCAGCAGCCTCATTAGCCTAATTGCCCCAGCCACAGGTGTTCTCCCTTATTTTCTATAATACTTGCGCAGTTGTTCCCTTCTTGTCATAAACCTACGCCTGCAAGCATCTATGAATCCATCTTCCTCTGAGTATGATGATGATGACTCACTAATAGGGTCATTACCTAATGGGCTGCCTGCATCTACCTGACCATCCGAGGCTGCTTCACTCCCAGAGTCCGCCCTTGACACAGAATCTTCACTGTCTGACTGTTGGCAGTAAAACCAGTCTCTGAGAACTTGAGGATTCCCCAAACCAACATCCACACTCCTCGGAGCAGGAGCTGGCCCAGAGCCAACCACAACACTTAGGACTCATTCTAATCTAAGAGAATAATAGAGTTGAAATGGATAGTTTCTTGGAAGTCTTTTAGTCCATCCCATTGCTCAAACAGAAGACCGTATACCATTCTGGACAAATCACTTTTCAATCTCTTCTTTAAAAAAGAACCCCAGTAATGAAGCACCCACAATTTCTGAAAGCAAGCCATTTCACTGATTAAATTCATTGTGCAGATCTGTCTTCCTTCCATGCAACTGTTTATTTTCCTATCATTTTCTATATTCCTAAGATGGTACCTTTCAAAAGATGGTACCTTTCATCAAAAAAGCACAAGAATGAATGTTCTTTCTGCCCCAACTCAGGATGCTTAAACTGCCCCAAAAGCTGCTGATACAGTTCTAGAGAGGAATTATTGAGTCTGCCATCTGCACCTTTAAAGCTGTATGGTTTGGATGTGAAACCTAACAAGACAGACACAGACTTCAGAGGATAATTAGAACCACAGAAAAAACAATTGCTACCAACTTGCCTTCCATTGAGGACCTGTATATTGCATGAGTCAAAATATTTACTGCCCCTTGCATCCTGGACATAAACTGTTTCAACTCCTACCTTCCAAATAACACTATAGAGCACTGCACACCAGAACAACTAGACACAAGAACAATTTTTTTTCTAAATGCCATCACTCTGCTGAACTATTTGTTTTAATTTATTTATTTATTTATTTATTCATTCATTCATTCTTTTATTTATTTGGACTTATATTCCATCCCTCTCCAAAGTTTCGGGGTAGCTTACAACATATAAAAACAATAGAATACTACAAAGTTCAAGTAATTAAAACTAGACAAACAATCTAAAATCCCCAGTTTTACGAAAAAAACAGTCATACCCATTCAAACAACAACCCTCAACACTGTCAACTGTTTACTAAGTCTGCACTACTATTAATCTTCTCACTGTTCCCATCACTCATCTCTACCCACAAATGATTGTTTGACTGTAACTTTGTTGTTTGTAACCTTACAATTTATATTGACTGGTTCCTAATACAATTTGATTGCTTATTTGTACCTGGACTATCATTAAGTGTTGTACTTTATGATTCTTGACAAACTTATCTTTTCTTTTATGTATCCTGAGAGCATGTGCAAGACAAGACAAATTCCTTGTTTGTCCAATCACACTTGGCCAATAAAATTCTATTCTATTTTAGGACTACAGCTTTCCCAGAATTATGATTCAACCTGTTGTAGTTTCAAAATAAAGAGAAGGTATGAAAGACTAATCTCTATAACAAGAACAGATCAACAATAACACTTTCTTCTTGAACTTGGCTATTTATTGTAAGCTTACACATTATTAATTGATTAATGTTATTAATTATTAACACAGTCCTTTGCTGCATTAACAGAAGGATGGAACTGAGATGACATGAAGTGTTAACATCATGTTATGATGCCTTGGTAAGACTACATTTTGAAGAAGGAAAGTGCAAAATTTGGCTTGATAATCAACATTAAAAAAAACTAAGATCATGGCACCCAAGCCCTCTCAGTTCCTGGCAAATACCGTATTTTCCGGTGTATAAAATGCACCTTTTTCCTCTCTAAAAGAGGCTGATAATTTGGGTGCGTCTTATACTCTGAATGCAGGGGGTTTTTTCAGCCCTGACTAGCTGCTAACAATCTTCCCAGCTCTTACCATGCAGGCTTTTTCTTTGTTTTTCTCTGCAAATAATGTTTTTAAGTCTTCGCAAGATTTTTTTCATTACTCTAACTTGCTCTGAGTAAGTTTCTTTCCAGCCCTAACCAGGTGCTAATGATATTCCCAGCCCTTACCAGCTTGCAAGCTCTTTCCTTGTTACTCTCTGTAAAGAATGTTTTTCAAACCCTAAGTCTTTGCAGGATTTTTTTCATTACTGTAACTTGATCTCAGTAAGTTTCTTTCCAGTCCTAACCAAGTGCTAATGCTGTTCCCAGCTCTTACCAGCTTGCAAGCTCTTTCATTGTTACTCTCTGCAAAAAAGAATGTTTTCCAAACTCTAAGTCTTTGCAGGGTATTTTTTCCATTGCTCTACTTGCTCAGACTGTTTCTTTCCATGTGCTAATGATGTTCCCAGCTCTTACTGGCTTGCAAGCTCTTTCATTGTTACTCTCTCAGAATAAAAACAATTAAGCCCTTAACCAGGGGATAAAATAATGCGCTGAAGCTGACCAGACTAAGGACACTAGCCTAGTAAGCAGATACTTTTCCCTATTCTCCTCCCTCAAAACTAAGGTGTGTCTTATATTCCAGTATGTCTTATACACCGAAAACTATGGTAGATGAGGAAGAAACGGAGGTAATGACAGATTTTATTTTCCTGGGAGCCGAGATGACCGCAGACGGGAACTGCAGTCAGGAAATTAAAAGACTATTGCTCCTTCATTTTTTTCTCCCCCCCCCCCGCAAAATAATTCAGAACAGTTGTAATAATTATAAGGATAGTAATAATCTGCATATAACCATGCAGCAGAGTCTTCAGTTTGCACTTCTACAATAGAGGTTGTCTTTTCATTTCTTTTAACATTGCTGACTTTACCAGGTTTTTCAACCTGCCTCTGTAACTTGGCCACGCAGGCCTGGACTCAGAGGTGGCACTTCTTCAACTTTAAGATGTGTAAACATAAAAGATGGGAACATGTTGATTGGTGAATTCTGGGAGTTGGAGTTCATCAGGGATGGGCTAGGCACTGGAACGGTGGGAACACCATTACGTTAGTGGCAATGGAGCATGTAGCTTAGATCCATTGCTGCTAGGTGTGCAGATATCATGCATGCGCAACTGGTGCAACTGCAGTAAAAATTACCAGGTTTATTTATTTATTTATTATTTGGATTTGTATGCCGCCCCTCTCCGAAAACTCGGGGCGGCTTTTTGCTTCTGCACATGCACGGAAGTAAAGAATCCAGCAATTTTTGCTGCCAGAAAGACATCCACGCATGAGATATCACTGCTGCACATGCTCAGCAGCCGCATTTTGCTGCGGCGCTTAGAGTGGCACTTGGGGCCCACAGCAAAAGTGGCCTGCCTGAGCTCTGGCCGCATGGCCTGCTTTCTGCTCTCCTATGCCACAGTCTTTTAAAATAAATTTTTATTGATTTTTATAAAATAGTTACATAAAACAAACATATAACAGTGCACAGTGCATGTGCCCATCACCTAACAAACAAGACACCCCCCATCACCACCACCACCCATATAAGAGGATTCAAAGATTTAAAGATTTTAATTTGTTTATCTATAATTCCTTGGCTCTATCTTGCATTGAATATTACTAAAAGAGTGATTGCAGTTTATTTTTCACATTTACATCACAGATTCTACTCAACATATAATCTTTCACCTTATTCCATCGTACCATCAGCTTCCCCAATTTGTTCTCGTCAAAATTATTTAATCTTATTTCCATAATTTCGAAATGTATGTGGTCCACCATGTACCAGTACCAATTTTGTAATGTCCATTTTGTGGAATCTTTCCAACCCAATACCACCACCGCTTGAGCACTTTCCAATCCTGCAGATTTAATTTCCTTCCATGCCACAGTCATCTCTCAGTGCAGCGATGGCACACCGAGTGAGTCATGGCCTTTGGGGGCAGCAGCGCTGTACTCACAAAGGCCACGACTCACTTGCGGCGCCATCGCCACGATGAGAGATGCCTGCGGCACAGGAGAGAACAGAACAGGCCATGTGGCTGGAGCTTGGGGCCACCTGGCCTCTTCCCGATTCCGCATGCCATCTTCTTGGCGAGGGAGAAGCTGTCACACAAAGTAAGACAGGCGGTGGGAGGTGGAGCACTTGGGCTGCTTGCAGTGGAGCTGCCACTCACGGCAGGGCCGACAGGAAGCAGACAAACAGGCAGGGCATATGCTGGGCATAACTTACCTTATTTCCGCTTTCCGGCTATTTTGCTTCTGCACAGAAGCAAAAAAATCCAGAAATTTTATTTTTTTTAATTTATTTATTCTTTGTCCAATATACAATACATATGGAAGAGAATAGACATTAAGTAATATATATAACAATAGAAAGTAAAAAAGAAGAGAAGTAGATGGGAGGGAGAGAATATATATGATATAAGAGATAAGGAGAGAATATATATGATATATGAGATAAGGAAAGACAATTGGACAGGGGACGATAGGCACATCAGTGCCCTTATATACGCCCCTTACTGGCCTCTTAGGAACCTGGAGAGGTCAATCGTGGAGAGTCTAAGGGAGAAGTGTTGGGGGTTGGGAGTTGACACTATTGAGTCCGGCAATCAGTTCCACGCTTCGACAACTCGATTGCTAAAGTCATATTTTTTAGTCAAGTTTGGAGCGGTTAATATTAAGTTTGAATCTGTTGCGTGCTCTTGTGTTGTTGCGGTTGAAGCTGAAGTAGTCGTTGACCGGAAGGACGTTGCAGCATATGATCTTGTGGGCAATACTTAAATCGTGTTTTAGGCACCACAGTTCTAAGCTTTCAAGACCCAGGATAGATAGTCTATTTTCGTAGGATATTCTGTTTCGAGTGGAGGAGTGAAGGGCTCTAATGGTGAAATATCTTTTGTGCATCCTTGCATGAAATTCGCTGAACCCCATGCCTTGTGCACTTGTGCACCTGCACGCACACTCCTAGCCCTGTTCCAGTGTCACCGGGAATGGTGGACCATTGCTGGAGTCCACATATCTTAAAGTTTTCAAGGTTGAGAAACAGTGCCCTCCCCCCACCCCAAAAACCCACGAATTTGGGAGCAACATTTCCGATTTACATATTTTATTCTACGGCAGAAGTTTGGGGAGGCCGACAAGTCCCTTCATCAAATCCTTCAGTCTTTGATGGAAATACATAAGCCGGTAAAAGGGATTGCTTTTGGCGCCTTCTGGTTTCCTGACAAAGATGTGATGCAAACTCCAGCCTCCCCCTCGAGGAACCGAGATATGGAGATGTGGGATTGGCATACCAAACAAGGAACGCCAGCCAGCTTGGTACAATTGTGTATTCTTTGCTCTTTTGTTCCCTGCGGGCAATTGATGGAGACATTTCCACTTGGCGGTTTATTAATTATTAGTCTCAGATAAACTTCATACAAAAAAGCTTCTATCCACAGGGGGACAGGTTACTTTTAATGATGGGTTGTTTCCTTCTTTGTCACAGAGCTATCGACCAAATAACCGTCTGGAGTTTTTTTTCCCCCACCAGCTGAGCAATTCTTTTCTTTTGTTATTTCCCTGTAAATTCTCCAGGATCACTTTTGCACATCCCGTCATCCAACGGTTCCCTTGTGTGTAGGGATTCGTGAGGCCTCTCCCTTCCTGTTTCAGGCCTTGTTTTGCGTTTCTGATTAATGTGAATTGACCTTTTTTTGTGTGTCAGTTCTTCAGAAGATCATCCATGGTTTAAAAAATATAGATGAGCAAGAGTATACTAATTGTTGGGGTAGGTTTTATGATTGGATGGAAAAAAGCAAAATTTGAGAGTTAATAAATGTTGGATAATTTGGAGAGTAAATGTCAGAGGATCAATGGAAAACAAAGAAATAGATATACCAGAATCTTTGCTAAAGACTTGATGTATATTATGCAAATACAATCCGTGTAATAGAAAATAAGCACTGTTAGAATTGTATTGTAGGCACGTCACAAATTGTCCAACTTTTATTTTAAAAAAATTTCTGTGTGTTCTGCTGTTTGTATTTTGTGTGTTACAAATAAAGTTTATTTTTAATAGAAAAAGGGAAAGAAGAGAAGATCATCGGCAAGTCTCTTTTCCTGGCTGGTGGCACAATCTTGAAATTCATCCCATTTCTTCATTTTACTTTCCAGAATCAATGATTCTCTTCTGAATGCCAACAATGTCCAGGGGTGAAATGCTACCAAATCAGCCTGGTCCGAGCATGGTGGTACTGGCAGCTGCTGATGGTTTGGAAAACTGGTACCAGGAGCAGCGTGAGGCTTTGCCAACCACCCAGACATCACCATTTTCTTTTTTTTTTAACCCTCTGCGCTGTGCAATACCTTCTGTGCATGCACAAAGGATGAAATGTGCACTTCTGAACTGGTAGTAAGGTAAGTAGATTTCATCAATGACGATGCCTCTAGGTGGTTGGGTATGAGTGGAAATGTGGCTGTAGCATCTGACACCATTACCCTCTGCTGATCTCTGCCAGCAAAATTACAAGGTTGGGAATCTCTTTTATCCTAAATTTCAACCCAACCACCAGATTGGGTGGTTCAGAGCAGTCTCAGATTAACAGGGTTGGAAGGGACCTTATAGGTCAGTGATGGCGAACCTTTTTTTCCCTTGGGTGCCGAAAGAGCGTGGGAGCCCAATATCGCACATGTGCGAGTGCCCACACCCATAATCCAATGCCTGGGGAAGGGCAAAAACAGCTTCCCCCAAGCACCAAAGCCCTCTGAAGGCTGGAAATGGCCTCTTTCCCAACTTCTGGAGGGGCCAGTAGGATTGTGTTTTGCCTTCCCCAGGCTCCAGAGGCTTCCCTGAGCTGTTGGAGGGTAAAAACAATCTCTCCCCTATCCCTGGAAGCTCTCTGGAAGCTAAAAATTATTTATTATTATTATTATTATTATTATTATTATTATTATTATTATTATTTATTCGATTTGTATGCCGCCCCTCTCCGAAGACTCGGGGCGGCTCACAACATGTAACAACAAATCAAAAATAATCCAACAATTTTAAAATGTTTGAAGATTTAAAAGACCCCATATACTAACAGACATACACACACGCATACCATATATAAATTAAACATGCCCAGGGGGAGATGTTTCAATTCCCCCATGCCTGACGACAAAGGTGGGTTTTAAGGAGTTTACGGAAGGCAGGAAGAGTAGGGGCAATCCTAATCTCCGGGGGGAGTTGGTTCCAGAGGGCCGGTGCCACCACAGAGAAGGCTCTTCCCCTGGGGCCCGCCAACCGACATTGTTTAGTTGACGGGACCCGGAGAAGGCCCACTCTGTGGGACCTAATCGGTCGCTGGGATTCGTGCGGCAGTAGGCGGTCTCGGAGATATTCTGGTCCAATGCCATGAAGGGCTTTAAAGGTCATAACCAACACTTTGAATTGTGACCGGAAATTGATCGGCAGCCAATGCAGACTGCGGAGTGATGGAGAAACATGGGCATACCTAGGTAAGCCCATGACTGCTCTCGCAGCTGCATTCTGCATGATCTGAAGTTTCCGAACACTTTTCAAGGGTAGCCCCATGTAGAGAGCATTACAGTAGTCGAACCTCGAGGTGATGAGGGCATGAGTGACTGTGAGCAGTGAGTCCCGGTCCAGATAGGGCCGCAACTGGTGCACCAGGCGGACCTGGGCAAACGCCCCCCTCGCCACAGCTGAGAGATGTTTTTCTAATGTGAGCTGTGGATCGAGGAGGACGCCCAAGTTGCGGACCCTCTCTGAGGGGGTCAATAATTCCCCCCCCCAGGGTAATGGACGGACAGATGGGATTGTCCTTGGGAGGCAAAACCCACAGCCACTCCGTCTTATCCGGGTTGAGCTTGAGTCTGTTGACACCCATCCAGGCCCCAACAGCCTCCAGGCACCAGCACATCACTTCCGCCGCTTCGTTGACTGGGCATGGGGTGGAGATGTAGAGCTGGGTATCATCCGCATATTGATGATACCTCACCCCATGTCCTTGGATGATCTCGCCCAGCGGTTTCATGTAGATGTTGAATAGCAGGGGGGAGAGGACCGACCCCTGAGGCACCCCACAAGGGAGAAACCTAGGAGTCGACCTCTGACCCCCCACTAACACCGACTGCGACCGGCCAGAGAGGTAGGAGGAGAACCACTGAAGAACAGTGCCTCCCACCCCCAACCCCTCCAGCTGGCGCAGAAGGATACCATGGTCGATGGTATCGAAAGCCGCTGAGAGGTCAAGGAGCACCAGGACAGAGGATAAACCCCTGTCCCGGGCCCGCCAGAGATCATCCATCAACGCGACCAAAGCGGTTTCCGTGCTGTAACCGGGCCTGAAACCCGACTGCTGGGGACCTAGATAATCGGCTTCTTCCAAGGACCGCTGGAGCTGGAGTGCCACCACCTTCTCGACAACCTTCCCCATAAAGGGAAGGTTGGAGACTGGACGATAGTTGTTAAGCACAGCTGGGTCCAGGGAGGGCTTCTTGAGGAGGGGGCGCACGAGCGCTTCTTTATAGAGTGATGGAAAAACTCCCCTCCCCAAGGAAGCGTTGGTAATCTCCTGGGCCCAGCTCCGCGTCACCTCCCTGCTGGCCGAAACCAACCAGGAGGGACACGGATCCAGTAAACAGGTGGCGGAACTCACAGCTCCAATGGCCTTGTCACCAGATCAAACTCTTCCCAGACAGGTGGACAAGTATGTGCCCCAGTCACCTCGACTGACTCATTGTCAGTCGACTCTGTTTTACAATTGGAGTCGAGATCAGCCCGGATCCGAGCGACTTTATCAGCGAAAAACGTGTTAAAATCCTCGGCACTACTCTGTAAGGGCTCCCCAACTCCCCCCTGGTTGAGAAGGGAGCGGGTCACCCTAAACAGAGCGGCCGGGCGGGATTCCGCTGATGCAATCAAGGCGGCATGGTACGCGCATCTTGCCGCCTTGAGCGCCACTTTGTAAGTCTTAATAAAAGCTCTTACAAGTGTTCGATCGGATTCAGACCTACTCTTCCTCCATCGCTTCTCTAGACGTCTCTTTTGGCGTTTCAACTCCCGGAGCTCCTCGTTGAACCATGGGGCTCTACGGGGTCTAGCGCCACGGAGAGGTCGCAAAGGCGCAATCCGGTCAAGAGCCCCCGCCGCAGCCCTGTTCCAGGCCTCCGCGAGAGACTCCGCCGAACTGTGGACGAGTGCCTCTGGAATAACCCCAAGCGCCGTCTGAAAGCCCTCTGGGTCCATCAGGCGCCTGGGGCGGAACATCTTCATTGGTTCCGCCTCCCTGCGGGGGAGGATTGGAGCCAGGAAGTCAAGCCGTAGTAGAAAATGGTCTGACCATGACAAAGGCAACACTTCTAAGCCCCTTAGTCTCAGACCATTACTCAATTGCTCGGAAAGGAATACCATGTCAGGTGCGTGCCCTCCCTCATGAGTCGGACCCTGAACTACTTGAGTCAGGTCCACGGCTGTCATGGTGGCCATGAACTCCTGTGCTAACCCAGAGGTTTCGCCGAGTGACGGCAGGTTGAAGTCCCCGAAGACAATGAGTCTGGGGAACTCTACCGCCAACCCGGCTACCTCCTCGAGTAGCACAGGCAGGGCTTTTGACACGCAGCTGGGAGACAGGTACGTGAGAAATAAGCCCACCTGAACTCCTAAGTCCAACTTCATCAAGAGAGACTCGCAACCCGCAATTTCCGGAGCAATGAGTCTACGCAGGCAAAGGCTCTCCCTGGCTACAATAGCCACTCCTCCCCCCCTCCCCTGGGGTCGAGGTTGATGCCATATCTGAAACCCGGCTGGGCAAATTTCAGAGAGAGGAACACCTCCCTCCGGGCCCAGCCAGGTTTCAGTAATACATGCCAGGTCGGCCTCCTCATCTAGGATCAAATCCCGGATGAGGAGAGCTTTATTAACCACCGACCTGGCATTCAGCAGCAGCAACCTGAGCCCAGGGCCAGAGTTACACTCATCACCAGTACCCAAGATTGGGCTCACAGAGCCAGAACAGGGGACCGTTATTAAGCAACGGTCCCTCGTTCCCCTGGAACGGCTAACTCTGTGGCACCCGCCATATCTGCCTCTCCCCAGCAACACAGGGATATTCCGACCCCCTGCCACCCCAGAGATCGGTGCCCCTTCCTCTCCTGTCTCCCGGGCGTCAGGTGGGCCAGACATATCATTCATACTACTATCGATACACTCATCCATACCATACCCCCCCCACCCCCACCCATCCAATCATACCAGTCATTCCATTCATAATCACAAGTATGTTTATCCCAGTCATCCATTACTTAGAGCCCCAATTACGTAAAAAAATCAATTAAATTAATAATAGTATAAAATGGCAGTTAACAGCAATTTAAACACTAAAAACATTAAAATATAAATATATAAAATATACGCTAGAATATGGCTCCATGTGCCACCTGTGGCGCCCATGCCATAGGTTTGCCATCATTGTTACAGGTCATCTAATCCGACGCCCAACACAAGCAGGCGGCCCTACACCATTTCTGACAAATTGCAGCCCAATCTCTTCTTGAAAGTCTCAAGCAATGAAGCTCCCACAACTTCTGTTCCATTGGTTGATTTTTCTCCCTGTCAGAAAGTTCTTCCTTATTTCTAGGTTGTAGCTCTCCCTCATCAATTTCCATCTATTATTCCTTGTTTGGCCTTCAGGTGCTTTGGAAAATAGCTTCATCCCTTCCTCTTCATGTCTCCCCTGGTCCTTCTCTTCACTAAACTAGCCATGCCCTGTTCCTGTAACCGCTCTTCATATGTTTTAGTCTCCAGTCCCCTAATCATCCTGGTTGATCTTCTCTGCACTTTTTCTAGAGTCTCAACATCTTTTTTTATAGTGCGGTGACCAAAACTCTAGGTGTGGTCTAACTAAGGCTTTATAGAATGACCAAACTCTAGGTGTTGTCTAACTAAGGCTTTGTAGGGTGGCATGATCTTGATTATATTCCTCTGTTAATGCAATTTAGAATTGTGTTGGCTTTATTGGCTGCCTTTGCATACTACTGGCTCATATTTAGCTGGTTGTCCAGTAAGACTCCATAATCCAATGCTATTAAGCCTGGTTTCACCCAGTTTATATGTGTACTTATAAACTGTATAAGCAATTTAACAGAAAAACAGAATAATAGAGTTGAAAAGGACCTTGGAGATCTTCTAGTCCAACCCCCTGCTTAGGCAGGAAACCCTACACCACTTCGGACAAATGGTTATCCAATCGATTCTTAAAAATTTCCTGTGCTGCAGCATTTACAACTTCTAGAGGCAAGTTGTTCCACCGATTAATTGTTCTAACCATCAGAATATTTCTACTTAGTTCTAAGCTGCTTCTCTCCTTGATTAGTTTCCACCCATTGCTTCTTGTCCTGCTTTCATGTGCTTTGGAGAATAGCTTGACTCCATCTTCTTTGTGGCAGTCTAGATGAGAACATTGCTACTATGTCACCCCTATTCCTTCTTTAAACCAAATTAGACCAGTAGTGGGTTTCACTTACCTTCACTACAGTTTTGGAACTATGAACATTCATGTTCAGCATTTCTATGCATGCTCAGATCTTCCGTAATGATGGGTGAATGGTAATTCCTGCCACTGCCACTACTGGTTTGCCCAAAATGGGGCGAACCGATAGCAACCAACTACTAAACTAGACCTACCCAGCTCCTGCAACTGTTCTTCATATGTTTTAGCCTCTAGTCCCCTAATCATCTTTGTTGCTCTTCCCTGCACTTTTTCTAGAGTCTCCACATCTTTTTTTACCTCCTGGCAATCAAAACTGGATGCAGTGTTCCAAGTGTAGCCTTACCAAGTCCTAATAAAGTGAAGTTAACACTTTAAGTGATCTTGTGAAGTGTTAGTGCCATTCTGTTTAAAGTTCGGAACGATTCCTGATAAAAGTTGGATTGAACAACTGGGGTTCTTGAAATGAATGAGACTCAGACAAGGAGTAGAAGATGGTTCCGTTTATTCAGCTCTCTCGAAGTGACTTCAGCAAGGAACGCATCTGAGCTGTCAGTGTCAGAACAGCCCTTTTTATACGTTTAAGGCTCACGCCTAAAAGAAACGGCCGTGCGTCTTAGCCAATCAGACGCGGCCAAGGTTTATTCATAGTTTAAACAGTATTTACAAGGTCTTTTCTTTTACAGAATTTTACATTGGTTATATACAGACTTAACACCCCTCCCTCATTAGTTGAGTCAAACTGTCAATCAGTGAGCCAAGTGACGTAGTCCTCCAATCGATTGGGCCGGCGTGACGTGCGCTCAGACCTGCGCAGATCATTACCAGCTGGTATGTCTATGGTGGAGGTTGGCTCGTCGTTGTCTCCTGTCCGCGGCTGGGCCCAAGTTGGGGCTCTGGCCTGCGGAGACAAGTATGCTGATGGCGCACCGTGCCCAGAAGAGGAGGAAGGCTCGGCGTCGCTGGAGGATGCATCTGGCCGTGGTAAGTCCTTTTGTAATTCCAAAAGTTCGAGTTGCGAATTAATGTCTGCTTGGGGGGAAGAATTTCCGTTAGCGGCCGGCTCTTCATTTGGTGTTATGCGCCCCCTTAAATGATCGATGTGCCGCCTCCATGTGCGGCCATCTTCCAATTGTACCACATAAGATTTTGGGGCTGTTTGTTGCATTATTTTTCCTTTCAGCCAACTCAACCCCCCATCAAAATTTCTAGCAAAAACAAGTTGCCCTAGGTACATATTTCTTTCAGGTGCTATACATGTTTCATTATTTACATTTTGAGTACAATAACGAGGGTGCAACCTGTCCAGGGGGGACCTTATTTTTCGACCCATTAAAATCTCTGCTGGGCTTTTGTTTGTGATGGAATTTGGGGTGATATGCTGCATTAGTAAAAATTGATCTAATTTGTGTTGTATTTCCCCTGGGCCTGCCCTGCGCAAGGCTTCTTTGGCCACACGTACATAACGTTCTGCAAGGCCATTAACCCATGGCGAGTAAGGGGATGTGAGTGCGTGTCTGACCCCTAAGTTGCTTAAAAAACACTCAAATTGTCTGGCAGTCAATTGTGGCCCGTTATCTGAAACTAGGATGTCTGGGCACCCATGTGTGGCAAACAAATGGTATAATGCCTTAATGGTGGCACAAGTAGTAATGTTTTGCATAGCAATGATTTCCACCCATCTGGAGAACGCGTCTACCACAATTAAAAAGTTTTGAGTTCCAATAGGCCCTGCGAAGTCAATATGAATGCGGGACCATGGCCCAGTGGGTCTTTCCCATTCCAGAGGTGTTGTTTTCGGGGGATTGGGTCGTGACTCCTGGCAAGGGTCACAGTTTGCTACCCATTGCTCAATGTCCCTATCTAAACCTGGCCACCACAAGTAACCCCTGGCCAAACCCTTCATTCTGACAATGCCTGGGTGGCCTGCATGCAACATACTTAGTACCTTCTGTTTTAAGGTATTGGGAATGACCACCCTGTCACCCCATAACACGCATCCCTTCAAGTAGGATAATTCCAACCTTTTAGATTTAAATTCTGACAGCCCAGTTTCCTCAGAGTCTCCCAACCATCCTTTTTGAATACAATTGATTACTTTTAACAATAGTGAATCCTTCTTAGTGTGCTCAGCCACCTCTTTGGCAGTGGTCAGGCAGTTTTCCTCAAGGTCAATTAGTAAAACATCCTCTGTGGGGGTTGGATCTGAGACTAACTCGGGCATGGGGCATCTACTTAAGCCGTCAGCATGGTTTATTGATTTTCCCCCCTTATGTGTTAGATGGTATTGGTATCCTGACAGGAATAGAGCCCATCTTATTAATCTAGGGGACATGAAGGGAGGAGTTGGTTTATTGGCAGCTAGAAGACCAAGCAGGGGTTTGTGATCTGTTATTAGTTCAAAACTCCTCCCACAGAGATAGTAATGGAATTTCTTAACGCTAGAGACTAGGGCCAATGCCTCTTTGTCTAATTGGCTGTAATTTCTCTCTGCCATGGACAATGTTTTAGAAAAGAAGGCGATGGGGGCCTCTGTATTGTTTGGCATTATGTGAGCTAATACCCCGCCAACCCCATACGCCGAAGCATCGCACGTGAGCCTTATTGGCAAAGTTGAGCTATATTGAACCACTACGCTTTTAGAGGTCAATAACTGTTTTATTTTATGAAAAGCTTCGCGCTCCATTGTGCCCCAGGTCCAGGGAACTCCCTTCTGCAGCAGTCGGTGTAGCGGTTCTGCTGCCGTTGCCTTCTGTTTCAGGAAGACAGAATAAAAATTAAGGAGGCCCAGAAATGCTTGGAGTTCTGTCTTATTATTTGGCTCGGGTGCTTTGGTTATGGCCTCTAATTTATCTGCTGTGGGGTGTATTCCCTCACTGTCTATTCTATAGCCCAGAAATTCTATGCTATTGGCTCCCCACACACATTTGTCTGGTTTTACTTTTAACCCCTTAGCTTGCAGTCTAGCCAACACTTCTCTGATGCGCATGTTTAATTCTGCTTGGTTTTTTCCTGATATAAATATATCGTCAAAATATGGGGAGGTTCCTTTTATACCTGCCAATAATCGTTCCATGAAACTTTGGAAAATACCTGGGGTGGTACTGACCCCGAATTGCAGGCGGGTGCACCTGAAAGCACCCCTATGGGTCACTATGGTCTGGGCCAGGGATGTGGCCTCATCGACCGGAAGCTGTTGGTATGCTTGCGCCAGGTCGATTTTTGAAAATACTCTCCCTTCCCCCAAGGAATGTAGCAATTGTTGGACTACTGGGATCGGGTATGGATGGTGTTGAAGGGCTTTATTGATAGTGGCTTTGTAGTCTGCACAGACCCTTAAGGAGCCATCAGGTTTAACTGGGGTGACTATGGGGGTTTCCCATGGCGCTTGTTCTACAGGGACTAAGATGCCCTGGGCAATCAATTTGTCCAATTGGATGTCTAGTTTAGGCAATAGTGGTAGGGGTACCCTGCGAGGCTTAAGTCTGACTGGGGGTACCTTGGGATCTAGAGAGAAGGAGATAGGGGCCCCATTATAGGTGCCCAAAGTAGGGCTGAAAACCTCAGGAAATTCCTGGATAAAGTTAGGAATATCAGGTTCAGCATTTACATGACAAAGACCCAGTATTTCAATACACAAAGGAGACATCCATGTTAACCCCAGGAGGGAGTGTTTGGCTCCCTCAACCACAATCAGAGGAAGAAAATATTCACAATTTTTAAATTTTACAGGCACATCTACTTTCCCCAAAACAGGTATGATATTACCTTGAAAATCCCTTATTATTAAAGTTGAGTTAACAAAGTCAGTTTTAAGAAAATTTGGCATATACATTTTGAATTTGTCCCAAGGCATAATAGAATGCTTAGAGCCTGTGTCTAATTCTAGGTTACATGGTTTGTTATTTAAAAGTAGCGAGATGATAATCTTGTTCCCTCCTTTAGCAGTTGCGCAATTTACGTAAGTTTGTGCTTTACCTCGTGCGTAGTCACGGTTAGCGGTAGAGTCGTTTCTGCGATTGAAGCCTCTGGAAAATTTGTTGTCTCGCGGTTGTTGTGCCTGGTTGTTGAAACGTTGTTGGCGGGGTGTAGAGAAGGACTCCTCTGGAAGGGGCGCTCTGCAAGCCTCGGCGATGTGCCCGCGTCGATTGCAGCGGCGGCAAATGGCGTCCCTGAAGGGGCAACGCTGTCGTGGGTGATTTCCTCGGCAACCGGGGCATGGGTTGGAGGGACGTTGGTATCTGGGTTGTCTGGCTTGCTCGGATGGCAGCAGGAGACAGGTGTCGTCGTCCGTGGCAGCTGGGCTGAGGTCATCTGTGGTTTCGGCGCGGGAAACAGCAACGGAGATTTTGGAGACGGTCTCCTTCTTTTCGTGTTCCTTGAGTTCTTTGGCGGCCGCGTCAGCTACTTCGGCTGTTTGAGCCAGCTTGATGACTGACTGAAGCGTTGGGTCGTCCTCTGTCAAGATTTTGTTTCGGACCGTCGCATTCTTCATCCCAAAGATCAGAGCGTCTGTGAGGCGAGCTTCTGGGCTGTCAAATTTGCACTTTGACAGTACCGTGCGAAGTCTCGTGGCGAATTGATTGATTGTCTCAGACTCACGCTGGGTCATCCTGGAAAATTGATGTCTGTAGACTACGGCAGGCTTCGTTGGTTTGAAGTGGTTTGCAAGTTTTGCTTGGAGGTCGTCCCACGGAACGGATTTAGCTGGAAGCGGGTCGGTGAGCGTTTGGACGAGGTCAAAAATCTCAGTCCCGCAATAGTTCAAGAAGATCGCCCGCTTCCTGTCGTCTTCAGCTTCTCCCATTCCTGCCGCTTCTAGGAAGATTTCAAATTTCGCCATGTAGGCGTCCCAAGACGACTTCTCGGGGTCGAAGTAGTCGGGAGCCCGGCCGATCTGGAGGTGATTCATGCTTGACTCGTGGATTCTTCGTTCTCTCGTCGCCAGTGAAATGAATGAGACTCAGACAAGGAGTAGAAGATGGTTCCGTTTATTCAGCTCTCTCGAAGTGACTTCAGCAAGGAACGCATCTGAGCTGTCAGTGTCAGAACAGCCCTTTTTATACGTTTAAGGCTCGCGCCTAAAAGAAACGGCCGTGCGTCTTAGCCAATCAGACGCGGCCAAGGTTTATTCATAGTTTAAACAGTATTTACAAGGTCTTTTCTTTTACAGAATTTTACATTGGTTATATACAGACTTAACAGTTCTGTTTCATGAGGATATGAACCGATGCTGCAGGGTCCACCAAGTTCTCAATTCACGCTATGCCAATGGTGTGCTTATTAATGATTAATGGAGCAAACCACAACATGCCAAAACCACCTATCATGATTTATATAGCACAATGCAACATGTTAAGCCAAGTCCAAGCAAACTAAATTTTGGTTTATTGAAAGACATATATCTTCAAATCAGAGTACAGTACCTAGTCAGCTTTAACTGAATCTCACAATTCATTCAACTGTAATCTGACTTCCCTGTTTGCAGAGATTGTGGTTTGTAAGATGACAATTTATGGCTTTGTATAATATGTATGGTCTTCCAGTTGCGGCATAGCCAACTGACCGTATTAATATAGAAGTCATTGTTTTCTGCAGTGTATAAAAACATATGACAATTTCTAACAATATCACAAGTCTCGGTAGATTCTGTGCACCAATTCAAAATCTTTCACAAAAGCAAATTAAAAACTAATGCCTTTTTAATTGATTGTGGGGAAAATAGGTGTACAACTGACATATTTGTCAATGAAGCAGTGGATGTGATGTGCTGGTGCCTGGAGGCTGTTGGGGTCTGGATGGGTGTCAACAGACTCAAACTCAACTGATAAGACGGAGTGGCTGTGTGTTTTGCCTCCCAGGGACAATTCCATCTGTCCGTCCATCACCCTGGGGGGGGAAACATTGACCCCCTCAGAGAGGGTCCGCAACTTGGGCATCCTCCTTGATCCACAGCTCACATTAGAGAAACATCTTTCAGCTGTGGCGAGGGGGGCATTTGCTCAGGTTCACCTGGTGCACCAGTTGCGGCCCTATTTGGACCGGGAGTCACTGCTCACAGTCACTCATGCCCTCATCACCTCGAGGCTCAACTACTGTAACACTCTCTACATGGGGCTACCTTTGAAAAGTGTTTGGAAACTTCAGATCGTGCAGAATGCAGCTGCGAGAGCAATCATGGGCTTCCCCAGGTATGCCCATGTTACACCAACACTCCACAGTCTGCATTGGTTGCCAATCAGTTTCTGGTCACAATTCAAAGTGTTGGTTATGACCTATAAAGCCCTTCATGTCATTGGACCAGAATACATCCGGGACCGCCTTCTGCCGCACGAATCCCAGTGACCGGTTAGGTCCCACAGAGTCAGTCTTCTCCGGGTCCCGTCGACTAAACAATGTCATCTGGCGGGACTCAGGGGAAGAGCCTTCTCTGTGGCAGCCCCGACTCTCTGGAACCAGCTCCCCCCGGAGATCAGAATTGCCCCCACCCTCCTTGCCTTTCGTAAGCTCCTTAAAACCCACCTCTGTCATCAGGCTTGGGGGAACTGAACTACCCTTTTCCCCCTAAGCCTATACAATTTATGCATGGTATGTTTGTGTGTGCATGTTTGGTTTTAAATAAGGGTTTTTAATTATTTTAAACATTACATTTGTTATATGCTGTTTACTACTGTTGTTAGCCGCCCCGAGTCTACAGAGAGGGGCGGCATACAAATCTAACAAATAAATAAATAAATGTTTTAGAAGCTATCTCTTTAAAAAGGTTGAGTGACTTCACATGACAAATCTAACCTGTCTGTTGTTGGGAAGAATATGCTTCTGGGTTCAGTTCCAAGTGGGGAAAAAGACATTGAAAACATGGTGACCACTTGGAAAGATGGTTTAATGGAGGATAACAGGACCACGTGGTCTGAGGTTCTAGGGAAAGTGGGATCACATGCCTGAACATCACATGAAGAAGAGAAGGGGTGAGATGCTGAGAGTGCCTGAGTTTTATACCATCTATTGGGCACCACCTTAAGAGTTTCATGTTCCTGTGTAAAAGATATATACCATCAGTGGTGGGCTCCTATGAGTATGGTCAGGTACGCAGTACCAGTAGAAACATTTTGGTCAGGTACACAGTACCGGTAGCAAAATGATGATTTTTTTTTCTTTTTTCCCCTTCTGGGCTCTGGGTATTTTTTTCCTATCGCAGTAAATGTGGTTGAATGTGTATAATTTTAGAAGAGCTGTGCATGCGTGCATGTGTGTACATAGACTTTATATAGTAGTAGATAATTCAATTCAATTCAATTTATTAGATTTGTATGCCGCCCCTCTCCGAAGACTCGGGGCGGCTCACAACAACAATAAAAACAGTATAACAATGGAACAAATCTAATAATAAAATTACATTAAAAAAACCCAACAATTTAAAAACCATACAACACATACATACCAAACATAAAATATAAGAAAGCCTGGGAGAGATGTCTTAATTCCCCCATGCCTGGCGATATAGGTGGGTCTTGAGTAACTTGCGAAAGACAAGGAGGGTGGGGGCCGTTCTAATCTCCGGGGGGAGTTGATTCCAGAGGGCCGGTGCCGCCACAGAGAAGGCTCTTCCCCTGGGGCCCGCCAAACGACATTGTTTGGTCGACGGGACCCGGAGAAGGCCAACTCTGTGGGACCTTATCAGCCCCTGGGATTCGTGCGGTAGAAGGCGGTTCCGGAGGTATTCTGGTCCAATGCGATGAAGAGCTTTAAAGGACATTACCAACAATTTGAATTGTGACTGGAAACCGATCGGCAGCCAGTGCAGGCCACGTAGTGTTGTAGAAACGTGGGCGAATCTAGGAAACCCCACAATAGCTCTCGCGGCCGCATTCTGCACGACCTGAAGTTTCCAAACACTTTTCAAAGGTAGTCCC
This sequence comes from Erythrolamprus reginae, assembly GCF_031021105.1. Taxonomy (NCBI): domain Eukaryota; kingdom Metazoa; phylum Chordata; class Lepidosauria; order Squamata; family Dipsadidae; genus Erythrolamprus; species Erythrolamprus reginae. The sequence goes on from NC_091963.1 coordinate 142,752,635, forward strand.
ATGTAGAGAGCATTGCAGTAATCGAACCTCGAGGTGATAAGGGCATAATCAGGGGTGGGCTACTGCCTGGATGGGGGGGAACGCAGTGGGGTAGCAAAAATGGAGCTCCACCCCAGAACACCCAATTTGCACTGAAAGATGTTGAAACAAAATGCATAAGCCACGGCCACAGTGTGGTAGTAAAACTTTGGTACCCCATCACGGTATACCATTGGCTGTCAGACACCCAGGTGGGAATCTTAGCTAATTCTGTAGGCTTGATCTGTGTCCCAGCGTAGTTTAAGTGCTGGCTGACACAATCGTCCCAGGTTCCATGTGGTGAGTTTCTGTTTGCTAGAAGGGTCTGCCAGAGGGGGGTAGATCTTTGTTATGTATATATCGCAATAGCAATGGCACTTAGACTTATATATCACTTCACAGTGCTTTACAGCTCTCTCTAGGCAGTTTACAGAGTCAGCCTATTGCCTCCAACAATCTGAATCCAAACTTGAGCCTGGTGAGATTAGAACTGTCTAACTACTAGTGACCAGCAATCAACGGATGTAGCCTGCAATACTGCATTCTAACCACTGCACCACCGCAGCTCTATACAAATATATATACAAATTTGTCCGAGTTTGTTGCATAAATCAAATCCAGAAGCACACACAAATAACTGATTCAGATGGATTCATTAACTTCTTTATATACATAGATATAATGCTCAAAAATAATAATAAAGGGAACACTCAAAGAACACATCCTAGATCTGAATGAATGAAATATTCTCATTGAATACTTTGTTCTGTACAAAGTTGAATGTGCACAACAGCGTGTGAAATTGATTGTCCATCAGTGTTGCTTCCTAAGTGGACAGTTTGATTTCACAGAGGTTTGATTTACTTGGAGTTATATTGTGTTGTTTAAGTGTCCCTTTTATTTTTTTTAGCAGTGTTTATGTATGTATATATGGGGGGGGGGGTGTATATAACATTTTATATATTTATATAAATTAATTAAATATTTAAATATTTAAATTCAGCAAAATCATGTGACATATATATATGTGTGTGTATGTGTGTGTCACATGTTTTTCCTTAATTTAAATATTTAAATATTTAATTTATTTATATAGATATATAAAATTTAATACACACACACACAGAGGTGTGTGTGTGTATATATATAACGTATATAATTACTAGACAAAAAAATCACGCACACACATATACACAATACAGTGTTCCCTCACTTTCCGCGGGGGATGCGTTCTGAGACCGCCCACGAAAGTCGAATTTTCGCGAAGTAGAGATGCGGAAGTAAATACACTGTTTTTTGGCTATGAACAGTATCACAAGTCATCCCTTAAGATTTTAAACCCCCTAAATTGCAATTTCCCATTCCCTTAGCAACCATTTAGATTATTACTCACCATGTTTATTTATTAAAGTTTATTAAAAAAAATATTTATTAACGGCGGACAAATGTTTAGCGATGACATATGATGTCATTGGGCGAGAAAAACTGTGGCACAGGGGGGGGGGAACTGCGAAGTATTTTTTAATTAATATTTTTGAAAACCTGTGGTATAGACTTTTTTCAAAGTTCGAACCCGCAAAAATCGAGGGAACACTGTACCACAAGTAGTTCTGTCAAGTAAACACAAGTCAGGAGAGAGCAGTTAGTTTCATTTCCAAGTTCACAGCAGACAGAATACAGAGTAGTTTTGTTTTCTTGCACAGACTCAGATCTGTTTAAGCTCCCATTGGCTGACTTAGTTGGTGCCTGTTCATTGGCTGACCTTGTTACTATGACACTCCCAGTCATGAATATTCTAACAAAATTTATTGCAAGGTTACGTGCTCTACAAAAATCTGAGCTACTAACGGTTAAGGGAAATGCATGGGAATTAAGTAGTCATTCAAGGTGGACTGGACTTAGATCTCATAGCCTCATGACTTATGATATCTTTGACATCTTTGATCCTTCCCCACGCTTAAAGAAAAGAAAAACATCTCAGGTTGCTTAGTAAATAAGGAATAAACATACTCGGACTAACCTCCTAGGGGATTGTGCTACTCTGCCTAAATTGGCTTTTGGCCTCTTTCTCCTCATCATTTACTTTGGCCCTTGCTCCTCTGTAATCTTTCTGTATCTCCAAATTTTCGTCAAAATTTTCAGCTTTCAATTTCCAGACATTGGAGGAGGGGCTCAAAAGTTGTAACATGCCTTGGGGATGGTAAAGATATATTGGTTACTTTAATATAATTTAAAGGTTCTTGGTAAGTAACTTGGTAAATATCATAACTTGATAACATTGTTTGTTTCTGTGCATTTGATAATTTAAAGTTCCTTATTCGCTGGAATTTTCCCCCTCCCCCACGTTCTCTTAAATAAACATTACTGCCTTCACTGTGGCCACCATGATTTTATCAGACGGCACAGCTGTGTAAATTTCATTATTTCATTATTTATTCATTCATTCATTCATTCATTCATTCATTCATTCATTTATTAGATTTGTATGCCGCCCCTCTCTGTACACTCGGGGCGGCTCACAATACAATAAAACAGTTCATGACAAATCTAATAATTTACAATTTAAAATATTTAAAAAACCCATTATTAAAAAGACATACATACAAACATACCATACATAAATTATATAGGCCCGGGGGAAATATCTCAGTTCCCCCATGCCTGACGACAAAGGTGGGTTTTGAGAAGTTTACGAAAGGCAAGGAGGGTAGGGGCAGTTCTAATCTCTGGGGGGAGCTGGTTCCAGAGAGTTGGGGCCGCCACAGAGAAGGCTCTTCCCCTGGGGCCCGCCAACCGACATTGTTTAGTTGACGGGACCCGGAGAAGGCCCACTCTGTGGGACCTAATTGGTCGCTGGGATTCGTGCAGCAGAAGGCGGTCTCGGAGATATTCTGGTCCGATGCCATGAAGGGCTTTAATCAATCTATCTATCTATCTATCTATCTATCTATCTATCTATCTATCTATCTATCTATCTATCTATCGTTAGTATTATCTATATCTACTCCTACAGTAATAAGTACAGGTAGTACTCATACTGTTGTAGTTGCTGTCGTCCTTTTTACAAGTCCTACACACTGCTATTGTTACTCCCGATAGTAGCTACAAAGAGTTAGCCATCTCTGCCCCAGGGCATTGTAATCATCATAAATAAAAGTCTGTTTTCCAGGATCTGAATTTTGTCAGCTGTGTTACTATCTTAAAAACTCTAGTGACTCACTTAATAAACATGGCAAGAAAAGTAAAAAATATATATATAGCGGAAAACTTACCTTAAAAACTGTCTTGCTCAACAACTAATATTTTGGGCTCGACGGTGGTCATAAATCAAGGAATACCCGTACTTAGGAATTGATGTTCTATGACCCTGCTAACTGTCCTGGGTTTGTTTATTCATTTACAGTATTTACTTTTTAATATTAAAAAAAAAAAACTTGGGCAGGATTTTTTTTTTTTTAAAGGAAAACCAAGTGAAGATGGCATCTGACAGATGAGTTGGGGTCCAATAGGTGATTTAGGCATAGTTGGGGCAATTTTTATCTCTTTGGTTTCTGCTTTTTTTCCCCACTTAAGTCCAAGTGTGTAAAGGAGCAAAGGATCTGGGATAGATTCTATTGCAACGGGAAAGACTTAGCAGGAATGAATGAAAGCATCATACTCCTGGCTGGCCTCCATTGCTCCCACGGAGCTTGAAACTAGGACCTCTTGGCACCTCTCAACTCCTACCTCAGGACAAGGCCGTGGTCGGCATTGCATCCATCAATCAGACATGGGCAAGGAGATACAAGACATTCCTTAAGCGGCACCCCTGAGTTGGACCCCACAGGAACAAACCGAGGGCATAGTCCAAAGTCTCGTCACGGTTGCTAAGTTGCTAGTTGAAGTGGCCAGGCCGCTAGGGGTGGAAACTTTCTGGAACTTTCTATGATCGTGTTTTAACGATCGTGCTCAGGAACGGTATGGCCACTCCAGCCAGCGGGGGCGGGGGTGGGGGTGGGGTTGTCTCCAAAGTTGGCAACTTTTTAAAGACCTGTGGGACTTCAAATGGCTAGCTGAGGAATGCTGGGCTTTGAAGTCCACAAGTCTTAAAGTTGCCAGGTTTGGAGGCCCTTGGTTTATTGAATATACATAGTAACACAGAAACATAGAAGACTGACGGCAGAAAAAGACCTCATGGTCCATCTAGTCTGCCCTTATACTATTTCCTGTATTTTATCTTACAATGGATATATGTTTATCCCAGGCATGTTTAAATTCAGTTACTGTGGATTTACCAACCACGTCTGCTGGAAGTTTGTTTCAAGCATCTACTACTATTTCAGTAAAATAATATTTTCTCATGTTGCCTTTGATCTTTGCCCCAACTAACTTCAGATTGTGTTCCCTTGTTCTTGTGTTCACTTTCCTATTAAAAACACTTCCCTCCTGGACCTTATTTAACCCTTTAACATATTTAAATGTTTCAATCATGTCCCCCCTTTTCCTTCTGTCCTCCAGACTATACAGATTGAGTTCATTAAGTCTTTCCTAATATGTTTTATGCTTAAGACCTTCCACCATTCTGCTCAAAAAAAAAAGGGAACACTTAAACAACACAATATAACTCCAAGTAAATCAAACTTCTGTGAAACCAAACTGTCCACTTAGGAAGCAACACTGATTGACAATCAGCAACACTGATTGACAATCAGCAACACTGATTGACATTGATCACTGATTGACAATTTCACAAGCTGTTGCGCACATTCAGCTTTGTACAGAACAAAGTATTCAATGAGAATATTTGAGTGTTCCCTTTATTTTTTTGAGCATTATACATACAGCTGAAATCATGGCTTGCAAACCAGCGGGGCCAGGTTTCTACAGGTAATCCTTGACTTATGACTGCAACTGAGCCCAAAGTTTGAGACATTGGTTAAATCTTCAAAATTGGCAACTTTTAAAGCCTGGGACTTCAAATCCCAGCATGGCTAGCTGGGGAATTCTGGGAGTGGAAGTCTATAAGTCTTAAAGTAGTCAGGCTTATTGGCTGTAAAGCTGAAATCATGACTTGCAAAAAAGTGGGCCCAGATTTCTACAGGTGGTCGGCTTACGACTGCAACTGAGCCTAATAATGATGTCACTAAGTGAGACATTGGTTAAGTGACCTTTGCCCCATTTCCCCCCACTTTCTTGCCACAGTGGTTCAGAGAATTTATTTATTTATTGAATTGGACTTCTAAATCCTAGAGAAGGATTTAGGGGTAGTGATTTCTGACAGTCTCAAAATGGGTGAGCAGTGTGGTCGGGCGGTAGGAAAAGCAAGTAGGATGCTTGGCTGCATAGCTAGAGGTATAACAAGCAGGAAGAGGGAGATTGTGATCCCGCTATATAGAGCGTTGGTGAGACCACATTTGGAATCCTATGTTCAGTTCTGGAGACCTCACCCACAAAAGGATTTTGACAAAACTGAACGGGTCCAAAGACGGGCTACAAGAACGGTGGAAGGTCTTAAGCATAAAACGTATCAGGAAAGACTTCATGAACTCAATCTGTATAGTCTGGAGGACAGAAGGAAAAGGGGGGACATGATCGAAACATTTAAATATATTAAAGGGTTGAATAAGGTTCAGGAGGGAAGTGTTTTTAATAGGAAAGTGAACACAAGAACAAAGGGACACAATCTGAAGTAAGTTGGGGAAAAGATCAAAAGCAACAGATGTGGTTGGTAAATCCACAGTAACTGAATTTAAACATGCCTGGGCCAAACATATACCCATCCTAAGATAAAAATACAGGAAATAGTATAAGAGCAGAATAGATGGACCATGAGGTCTTTTTCTGCCATCAGTCTTCTATGTTTCTATGCCACCCAATCCCATAGGACTCAGGGCAGCTTACAATAACAATATAAATAAAACAGAAATAAAAAGAAGTTGAATATACTATCTAAAACTCTAAAACCTTGATTTAAAAAACCATAATTAAACAATTAAGACAACCTGCATGCATGCCATTCATATGATTTGTCCATAATAGATGTTAGTTCATGGCCCCCAGGCCTGCTGGCAAAGCCAGGTATTTGTAGCCTTACGGAAGACCAGAAAGGTGGGAGCAGTACGAACATCAGGGGGGAGTTGATTCCATAGGGCCAGGGCAGTAACAGAGAAGCCATGGTCCTGCCAACCTATGTTGCTTGATCAACAGGACCTAGAAAAGGCCAACTCTGTGTGCTCTTATTGGTCTCTGGGAGCTATGTGGCAAGAGGCGGCCCCGTAAATAGTCTGGCCCTGAGCCATGTAAGGCTTTACAGGTAATAACCAACACCTTGAATTATGTCCAGAGACTAATAGGAAGCCAGTGCAGCTTGCGGAGTGTAGGTGTTATATGGGTTTACCAAGGTATACCCATGACATCTCACGCAGCTGTATTCTTTTCCCCATTTTACCCCACTTTCTCGCCATAGTGGTTCAGTAAATCCTTGCAGTTTATTTCTTAATTTTTATTTATTTATTTTGTCCAATACACAATGAGGGTTTTAGTGGGTATATATCTATATACACATAGTAAAATACATGATTAAAGTTATAGAGTAGATACTCATAGTAAAATATATCTAAGAAATAATAGAAAAGAAGGTATAGTAACAGAACATATCAATGAAAGAATAGAAGAGATATAGGAATAGAAGAAAGGTTAGAAGATATAGGAGAGCAATAGGACAGGGGATGGAAGGCACTCTAGTGCACTTGTACTCGCCCCTTACTGACCTCTTAGGAATCTGGATAGGTCAACCATGGATAATCTAAGGGTAAAGTGTTGGGGGTTTGGGGATGACACTATGGAGTCCGGTAATGAGTTCCATGCTTCGACAACTCGGTTACTGAAGTCATATTTTTTACAGTCAAGTTTGGAGCGGTTAATATTAAGTTTAAATCTGTTGTGTGTTCTTGTGTTGTTATGGTTGAAGCTGAAGTAGTCACCGACAGGCAGGACGTTGCAGCATATGATCTTATGGGCAATACTTAGATCTTGTTTAAGGCGTATTAGTTCTAAACTTTCTAGGCCCAGGATTGAAAGTCTAGTCTCGTAGGGTATTCTATTTCGAGTGGAGGAGTGAAGGGCTCTTCTGGTGAAGTATCTTTGGACAGTTGATTAAGTTAATAACCCCATTCTTAAATGAATCAGGTTTTCCCATTCACTCGGCTTGTCAGAAGGTCATAGGAGATGATCACATGACCTTGGGGACCCTTTCCAAGGCCGTAAGTGTGAAAAATGGCTGTTGGTCACTTTTTCCAGCACCATCTTTGAACGGTCTATGTTCAAGGACTAGCTGCATAGGCCAAACTCCTATTATGACTCAATATGATACCTGAACCATCTATCTGGGTGCTCTATCTTGAACGGTTGAGCAAACTGAAGTCTCGTCTGGGGAAAAACCCTGGTGATTATATCGGATGGGTTCACAGGTGACTTTAGGCTATGGCTTGTTGACTGAAGTGCAGTGGCTGAGTCTACAGACAACATGAAATCGCACTTCAGTTGACAAATGTGCTTAAGTTCACCTCAAGTCAACCCAAGCCCTTTGCATTGTGGCATAATGTATTCTCCAAATGCAATTCATGGCAGCAAGCTAAGCAGTGGTGGATTGTGGATTATTTTATTTATTTGTTTGTTTGTTTATTGGATTTGCTGGCTGGGGAATTCGGGGAGTTGAAGTCCAAATATCTTCAATTTGTCAAGGTTGGGAAACACTGGTCTAGAAGACCTCCAAGGTCCCTTCCAAACATAAGTTGTATTCATTTAACTTCCATACCGTTCTGTGTGTACTGGCTTCGCTCGCATGCACCCCTTAAACGCATGCATGCTCCCTTCTGTGCATATGCTTTGCACGCACAGCTTGCATGTTTGCATGCAACTTGCACACATGCGTGCTGCTTCAAAACATGCAAAAATAGGACAGCAGGTTTGCGCTACCAGCTTGCCCGAACACAGTCTGAACCAACACAATACCACCTATGTTTCCATCCCTATGCTTCTTGATTCTATCCTCCCTTAAACCAAGCTTTTGATTCCTCCAACTACCCCATTCCAAATAATGGTTTATTCTGGCTTGCCCAAGTTGTGCTGATAACCAATCATGGTCAAGCAGTAATCACTTAGAATAAGTCAACTCCAGTCAAGTCCTAAAGCACCAGATTAAGATGACTCGATAGTTCATATCTGAACTTTATTAATTTATCCAAAGTCTAATCATCGAGCTGGCCTTCTGGCTCAAAGTTCAGATAACTCATTCCTCTCCAATTTATGAATGAATATAGTGTTTTACAGAAGTCCTTGCTTGTCAGAAGGTCGTAAAAGTGGATCACAAGACCCTGGGACACTGCGATCATTATAAATCTAACTCAGTTGTCCAGTGTCTGAATTTTGAACATGACCACAAGAATCCTACAGGGTGAACAAGGGCTGTAGCTCACTTTTTTCAGATGCTGTTCCTATACTACCTGTTTATGTGCCTGTACAAACCAGGAATGGGTTCTGGTTTTCTTCACTGTCGGTTTGCTCAGTGACATTCCGCATAGATGGCGATGTGCTTTGCATGCACGCAGTGCTAAAACTATTGCTAGAAGTGCCAGGTGAGATAGGTGAGTTGTTAGGTGAGTTTTGCCTCGCTTCTTGACACCATTATAGTTATAGTTATAGTTTATTAGATTTGTATGCTGCCTCTCTCCGAAGACTCGGGGCAGCTCACAACATAATAGTAATACAGTACATTACAAATCTAATAGTAAAAGTTAAATCAGTTTAAAAACATTAATGCATATTAAAATCCCTAACTATACAATCATACACATTCAACCTAATCCATCATACAGTGAGGCCGAAAACATAATAAAAAAGGGGGGAGAAGGTGGTAATTATCCCCACGCTTGGTGACAAAGATGGTCTTCAACATTTTATGGAAAGCGAGGAGGGTGGGGGCTATTCGAATCTCTGGAGGGAGTTGATTCCAGAGGGCTGAGGCCGCCACAGAGAAGGCTCTTCCCCTGGGTCCTGCCAGATGACATTGTTTGGTCGATGGGACCCGGAGAAGGCCAACTCTGTGGGACCTAACCGTTCGCTGGGATTCGTGTAGCAGAAGGCGGTCTCGGAGATATTCTGGTCCGATGCCATGTAGGGCTTTATAGGTCATAACCAACACTTTGAATTGTGACCGGAAACTGATCGGCAGCCAATGCAGGCCACGGAGTGTTAGCGAAGCGTGGGCAAATCTTGGAAGCCCCACGATAGCTCTCGCGGCCGCGTTTTGCACGATCTGAAGTTTCCGAACACTTTTCAAAGGTAGCCCCACGTAGAGAGCATTGTAGTAGTCGAACCTCGAGGTGATGAGGGCATGAGTGACTGTGAGCAGTGACTCCCGGTCCAAATAGGGCTGCAACTCGTGCACCAGGCGAACCTGGGCAAACGCCCTCCTCGCCACAACTGAAAGATGGTTCTCTAATGTGAGCTGTGGATTGAGGAGGACGCCCAAGTTGTGAACCCTCTCTGAGGAGGGTCAGTAATCCCCCCCCAGGGTAATGGATGGACAGATGGAATTGTCCTTGGGAGGCAAGACCCACAGCCACTCCGTCTTGTCAGGGTTGAGTTTGAGCCTGTTGACGCCCATCCAGACCCTCACAGCCTCCGGGCACCGGCACATCACTTCCACTGCTTCACCGACTGGACATTCCACCCATTGCTTCTTCTTCGGCCTTCAGATGCTTTGGAGAAAGAATTTGTCTCCGTCTTCTTTGTGGCAGCCCTTGAGATATTGGAATTTATTAATGAAACATGCCCAGAGGCCAAAATAATATATAAATCAAAAGAAGGAGGTTGAGAGAGCCACAAACCCTCCGAGGAATGTGCAGGCTTAACAAAAAAAGAAAGAAAGAAACCATCCTTGGCAATTTCTTAATAAATGAAAAAAAAGTTGGGAGATAACACAGATCTTGGAAATTCCACCGAGGAAGCAGTCAGTATCTGATACGGATTCTCAGCTGATCGGGTTGGCTGACGCCCAGTTCCCAGTAAACAGGATCTGCTGGAGAGCAAAACAGCATATTTTTCTATTCCCTTGCCATTTTTCCAAAGAAAGTGAGGAGAGCTCCTCCTGGGTTGTTTTTCCCCCCCGGTAGCACTCGCATACCTCTTTCAATAAGATAAGCGGTTAAACAAACTTGACCAGGGAATACTTCACCCTTGCATATCCCCAAATGTTTTTGTGAGCCCTATTTATAGATGTGTATGTGTGTTTGTACCAGAGGTGGGTTCCTCCCAGTTCCTGTAGAACTCATAGTAACTTGGCGGCCTGAGTCGCTAGAACCAGCAGCGCCCAGGCCTGCCACACCCTTGAACTGGTCCTTTCGGTGGCGCCATAGGTGCTACCCAGGGGTGGGCTGTTGCCCGGACAAGGCAGAAAGCAGTAGGGTAGCAAGAATGGAGCTCTACTCCAGAGCACCCAATTTGCACTGAAAGATGTTGAAAGAAAATGCAGGGCGTCCTGTATAAGCCACGCCCACAGTGTGGTAGTAAAAATTTTGGTAGCCCCTCACTGGTGCTACCATCTTTTTTTTTTTTGCTTCTGTGCATGCGCAGCTTTGTTTTAGCACTTTGTGCACCCTGAGTGTAGGAAGTGACAGTGAAGGAAACCAGAACCCCTGGTTTGTATATACACGCATAATAAATAATAATAATAATAATAATAATAATTATTATTATTATTATTATTATTATTATTATTTATTAGATTTGTATGCTGCCCCTCTCTGAGGACTCATAGGACAGGCAGTATATGAACAGTACCTGAAAAAATGACATATGGCTGTTGTTCACCCTTAAGACCCCAGTAGCATTCTTGTGATCCTGTGATCAAAATTCAGACACTTGGCAACTGGCTCAAATTTATGACAATCGCAGTGTCCTAGGGTCTTGTGATCCCCTTTTGCAATCTTCTGACAAGCAAAGTAAGGGGCGAGCATGAGTACACCAGCTTGCCTTCTGTCCCCTGTCCTAATGTTTCTCTCTCTCTCTCTCTCTCTGTTTATAAACATTGTTATATCTTTGTATACTACCAATAAGTAGACAAAACAAATAAATAGGGGAGGAACGGGCGGGATTAAATGGCCGCGATAGCACGGAGGTCCCCCTCTCCATTGGGGCCTCCCGAATCCCCAAGCTTCAGGGGTTCTGGTTCTTTTGAACCAGACCCGATCCTCCCTGAAGGGGAGGTGATGCAGGGGATGCTACCAGAGGTCTGGTTTGGGGTCGGCATACCCCACCAGATGTACCAGCCCAGTCTTGCACTGGCAGTGGTGCGAAGCCGGCCAGGTAGCTTTGCCTGAATCGGCACCAGCCGCGGAGACGACGCAACACAGGGATTGAAGCCAAGCGGTAACACCTGGGACAAAACAAATAAATGAATAAAATAAATAAATAAATATTTTATTATTTATTTATTTATTTATTGGAGTTATATGCTGTCCCGCTCCGTACACATACAGATAAATAGTCAAGGGAGAAGCTTGATTCACTTCACAGCCGTGTTACTAACTTAACAACTGCAGTGATTCCCTTAACAATGGAGCAAAATGGAGCAAACTCCACTAAGTGAAATGTTTCACTTAGTTAGATAAATGTTGGGCTCAATAGTGGTCATCACTTGACTATCCCCTATACTTCTCAAGTCATTTCCACCACTGGAACCTGAATTTCCGTTGCTAATACATAGAATTGTGACATATTTTACAATATTCAATGTCACCGTTGGTGAACAAATCATGCGGTCATTAAATAAATCCGACTTCCACCCATTCGCATGCCAAAAGCCAGTTGGTTAAGGTCACAAATGATGATCATATTCCTCCAGGATGCTGCAACTGTCAGACATACATGCCAGTTGCCAAGTGTCTGAATTTTGATCATGTGACCATGGAGATATAGTTTTAAGTATGAGGACCAGTTGTAAGTCAGTGTCATAACTTTGAACAGTCACTAAACAAATGGTTGTAAATCAAGGACTACTTTTCTCTATAGGCAGACAGACAAAAGGATGGATGGATGGAAAGATATAGGTAGGTAGGTAGATAGATAGATAGATAGATAGATAGATAGATAGATAGATAGATAGATAGATAGATAGATAGATTATTATTATTATTATTATTATTATTATTATTTATTAGATTTGTATGCCGCCCCTCTCCGTAGACTCGGGGCGGCTCACAACAATAACAAAGACAATGTAAGAACAAATCTAATAATTTAAAAAACACTAAAAACCCCATTATTAAAAGCAAGCATACACACAAACATACCATGTATAAACTGTATAGGCCCGGGGGAGATATCTCAGTTCTCCCATGCCTGACGGCAGAGATGGGTCTTAAGAACTTTATGAAAGGCAAGGAGGGTGGGGGCAGTTCTGATCTCCAGGGACAGCTGGTTCCAGAGGGTCGGGACCGCCACAGAGAAGGCTCTTCTCCTGGGCCCCGCCAACTGACATTGTTAGATAGATAGATAGATAGATAGATAGATAGATAGATAGATAGATAGATAGATAGATAGATAGATAGATAGACAGACAGACAGACAGACAGACAGACAGACAGACAGACAGACAGACAGACAGACAGACAGACAGACAGACAGACAGACAGAGATGTACACACATACACACACACACACACACACACACACATACATACAGAGACATGCGTACGGGCCAAAATACATGTGTGTGAGATGTATCTGGTTTGCCCATTGAGCTGTTTTTTGCACACTGCAGGCTTCAAGGAAGCCTCCAGACTGCAAAAAAACCACCCAACGGGCAAACTGGAAGTCCATTTTCCCAGACTTCCGTTTTACCCATTTGGCCATTTTTTCACTGTCCCAGGCTTCAGTGAGGCCTGTGCGCATCCATGAGGACAGGGAGGTTGTGCACATGCGCAGGGGCAGTGGTGTGTATGTGTGTGCAAGTTTGGGGTGGAAGGAATGGATGTGGGCACATGCCCCCTTTTGGCACAAGAAGAATCAAAAAAGGTTCGCCATCACTTTTTTAGCATTTAGTCCCCTAAATCAAATTTTGATTGTGGGTTTGAAGGCTACACAAAAAAAGAATTGTTGCTGGACGTGGGTATGACTAGTTTAATGAAAGGAAGGACTAGGGATGACACAGTAGCAGTGTTCCAATATCTAACGGGTTGCCACAAAGAAGAAGGAGTCAAGCTATTCCCCAAAGCACTGGAAGGCAATGGATGGAATCTAATCAAGGAGAGAAGCAACCTTAGAACTAAAGAGAAATTTACTGACAGACAGAACAATTAACCAGTGGAACAATTTGCCTCCAGAAATTGTGGATAGTCCGACACTGAAAGTTTTTATAAAGATATTGGAAAATCATTTGACTGAAATGGTGTAGAGCCGTGATGGTGAACCAAAGACATACATAATAATAATAATTTAATTTAATAATAATTTATTGGATTTGTATGCCGCCCCTCTCCGTAGAGTCAGGGCGGCTAACAACAATAATAAACACAATATGTGCAATCCAATAATAAAAAACAACTAAAAACCCCTATTATAAAACCAAACATACACACAAACATACCATGCATAACTTGTAATGGCCTACCGGGAAGAGCTATCTCAACTCCCCCATGCCTGGCGGTATAAATGAGTCTTGAGTAGTTTACATGCCAGAGGTGGCACGCAGAGTCCTCTTTGTGAGTACATATACTGTCACCGGTTGATCTTCTTGTTTCCAGCACGCCAGCTGGTGTTCTGCGGGCACTGGAGAGCTAAAGGCTGCTTGAAAAATGACCAAAACATGGACTATTTTTGAACCTTTTTCAAGCCTTTTTCTGGGTCTGAAAATGGTCCCCCAAAACAGCCTGGAAACGGCCATGGTCCGAAAATGGCCAAAAAACAGACAGTCCATCTGGTCTTTGGGTTTCCAGTGCTCCAGCGTGTGCACATGTACGTGCATGTATGCACATTCCAGTGCGTTTGGGCACTTGATAACCAAAAAGGTTCGCCATTACTGGTATAGAGTTTACCTGAGCAAGGGTTGTCTTGTCCCAAGGATGCTTTTTCAAGAGGCAACTGGACTTTCTGGTTTTTCTTTGAAGATATTTCGCTTCTCATCCAAGAAGCTTCTTCAGCTCTGAGCAGAAAATCACCTTTGGGACAACCATGAACTGGATGGCTGAGACTCTCCATAGACATCCCAGATCTTTTTCTAAATTCTGTCACAGTGTTCCCTCGCTTTTCGCGGGGGATGCGTTCTGAGACCACCCGCGAAAGTCGAATTTCCGCGAAGTAGAGATGTGGAAGTAAATACACTATTTTTGGCTATGAACAGTATCACAAGCCTTCCCTTAAGACTTTAAACCCCTAAATTGCAATTTTCCATTCCCTTAGCAACCATTCAGATTATAACTCACCATGTTTATTTATTAAAGTTTATTAAAAAAAATATTTATTAAAGGCAGACGAAAGTTTGGCGATAACATGTGACGTCATTGGGTGGGAAAAACCATGGTATAGGGAAAAAACCCGTGTAGTATTTTTTAATTAATATTTTTGAAAACCCGTGGTATAGACTTTCCGCGAAGTTCGAACCCGCGAAAATCGAGGGAACACTGTATTCCAAATTAAACTTGGAACATTGTTCTGTTCAGTTAGGGTTTAAGATCCCCTGACTTAAAAAAAAAATCCACTGGGCCAATGTTTCTCAACTCCAGCAAGTGTGGAATTCTGGGGCTACGAAGACCAAACATCTTAAGGCCGCTTAGGTTCAGAAACACTGATGTGTCTCTTTAAAAGCAAAACAACACAATTTTAAATCATTCTGTTTTTATTTGATAGCAAAGCCACACAAGGTGCGTGGCATCTCAGTCAAAGAACACCATGAACCCATTACGGGGAGGACAAAAGTCAAAGATTATGTAACATGGCAGGCAGGAGTCTGGGCTAGTTGTGGGAGGGGGAGAAAAATTGGTTGGTTTCTCACACAAAGGCTAAATTGTAACCCAGGGATTACAAGCCACAATGGTGAGAGGATTGTTAACGCTCCTAACCCACCAGGAAGGAAATCACAGTGTGGTTTAGTGTGTTGGTATAGTTCAGCCCGAGAAGGAAAATGAACATTGAACAATACATGTTTCCCAGGAGCTGAACTAGCAGATCATACTAGGTCGTAAATCATTATAAACTGCGTTGGACAGTTGGGTGAGCAATGGGTCACATGACAGCGTTTCACCAGACTCCCAAAGCCAACTTACGAAGCCAACTGGGACCTAAGTATTTCCTTGTTTTTTAATATGGTGGAGACCGTGGGGGTTATTTTAGGACAGCATACACCACTCTGCCAACAAAAGTGTATATAGTCAAGGCAAGAGAAACATCTTTCAGCTGTGTCGAGGGGGGCGTTTGCCCAGGTTCGCCTGGTGCGCCAGTTGCGGCCCTATTTGGACCGGGAGTCATTGCTCACAGTCACTCATGCCCTCATCACCTCGAGGCTCGACTACTGTAACGCTCTCTACATGGGCCTACCTTTGAAGAGTGTTCGGAAACTTCAGATCGTGCAGAATGCAGCTGCGAGAGCAATTATGGGCTTCTCTAAGTATGCCCATATGACTCCAACACTCCGCAGTCTGCATTGGTTGCCAATCAGTTTCCGGTCACAATTCAAAGTGTTGGTTATGACCTATAAAGCCCTTCATGGCACCGGACCAGAATATCTCCGGGACCGCCTTCTGCCGCACGAATCCCAGCGACCGGTTAGGTCCCACAGAGTCGGCTTTCTTCGGGTCCCGTCGACTAAACAATGTCATCTGGCGGGACCCAGGGGAAGAGCCTTCTCTGTGGTGGCTCTGACCCTCTGGAACCAGCTGCCCCCAGAGATTAGGATTGCCCCCACCCTCCTTGCCTTTCGTAAACTCCTTAAAACCCACCTCTGCCGTCAGGCATGGGGGAACTGAAACATCTCCCCCTTGCCCATGTTGTTTTGGTGTTTGATTGATTGTGTGCTTGTTCTTTATAAATATTGGGGTCGTTTTATGAATTTCTTAACTTAAAATTGTAATTGGATTGGTGGGTATTGGATTTGTCACTATGTACTGTTTTTGACATTGTTGTGAGCCGCCCCAAGTCAAGTCTGCGGAGAGGGGCGGCATATAAATCCAATAAATCTAATCTAATCTAATCAATGGCTTTCCCAGTTGCAAAGTTTGGTTGTGAAAGTGGTACCATAAGAAAGGTTGAGCACCAAAGAATTGAGGCCTTTGAACTAGGGTGTTGGAGAGGACTCCTGCGAGTCCCTTGGACTGCAAGGCAATCAAACCGGTCAGTCCCAGAGGAGGTCAACCCTGGCTGCTCTTTAGAAGGCCAGACCCTGAAGATGAAACTCAAATACTTTGGCCACCTATGGAGAAGGAAGGACTCACTGGAGAAGAGCTTAATGCTGGGAAAGATTGGGGGCAAAAGAAGAAGGGGACAACAGAGAATGAGGTGGCTTAAATGGATTCCAGGGGATGGTGAGGCCGGAAGGCCTGGAGGAATGTTGTCCATGGGGTTGTGTGGTGACTTTACAACAAACAACAAAATAGCAAGGGTGTCAAACTCTATTTCATTGAGGACCGCATCAGGGATGTGTTTAAACTTGGGGGGCCAGGGTGAGCATGGCCAGCTTGATTTTACTTGTGTTGGAGGCACCTGGGGCAACCCAAGTGCTCTACCAGTGAAAACAGGGCCCTGTAGTCCTCTGCCAGTGAAAATGGAGCTTGGGTAGGCCGCACGTACCCCCTCAGGCTGTGCTTTCATTGGTGACGGCCTCTGCAACCCTCTGCCAGTAAAAATGGAGTTCCCTGAGCTTCATTTTAATTGGCAGAGGGCCATCACGGCTGGAAATGGGGCCTGGGAAAGCTGTGCGCAGCCTCCCAAATTCCATTTTCACTGGCAGAGGCATTGCAGGCCGATCCTTCGCTGTTTCCAATATATAGAGAAGGTATACCATAGAATCTTTGGTTACAACCATAATTTATTCCATAACTTTGGACCCAAACCTAATTTTGGAAATATGGCGTTTACCCAAAAAAAAGAATTTGGCGCAGAAGGGGAAATCGGCCTGATTTGGTCGTGGTCAAGTTTTCTTGACCAGAGGTTCTACTTAGAACATAGAACAGAGTTGGAAGGAACCTTGGAGGTGTTGAAGTCCAGCCCCCTGCTCAGGCAGAAGGCCCGATATCAGTGATGGTGAACTTTTTTTTTCTTTGGGTGCCAAAAGCACGTATGCAAGTTCCCATACCCATAATTCAATGCCTGGGGAGGGTGAAAATTGACTCCACCCCCACCACCCCGGAGCCACTCTGGAGGCCAGAAACAACCTGTTTCCCAATTTCTGGTAGCCCTTTTTTTTTAGAAACATAGAAGTCTGACGGCAGAAAAAGACCTCATGGTCCATCTAGTCTGCCCTTATACTATTTCCTGTATTTTATCTTAGGATGGATATATGTTTATCCCAGGCATGTTTAAATTCAGTTACTGTGGATTTACCAACCACGTCTGCTGGAAGTTTGTTCCAAGCATCTACTACTCTTTCAGTGAAATAATATTTTCTCACGTTGCTTTTGATCTTTCCCCCAACTAACTTCAGATTGTGCCCCCTTCTTCTTGTGTTCACTTTCCTATTAAAAACACTTCCCTCCTGGACCTTATTTAACCCTTTGACATATTCAAATGTTTCGATCCTGTCCCCCCTTTTCCTTCTGTCCTCCAGACTATACAGATTGAGTTCATTAAATCTTTCCTGATACGTTTTATGCTTAAGACCTTCCACCATTCTTGTAGCCCGTCTTTGGACCCGTTCAATTTTGTCAATATCTTTTTGTAGGTGAGGTCTCCAGAACTGAACACAGTATTCCAAATGTGGTCTCACCAGCACTCTATATAGCGGGATCACAATCTCCCTCTTTTTCACCCTCTCCAGGCCCTAGAGGCTTCCCTGGAGCCTGGGGAGGACAAAGTGCCCTCCCTATTCCCCCAGAGGCCGTCAAGAAGCTGAAATCTCCATCCCAGAGCCTCCGTGCCAGCTGAAAATGAGCTAGCCGGTGCGCACATGAGCCCTAGAGCTGAGCTAGGGCAAGGGATTGCATGCTGGCAGATATGGCTCCATGTGCCACCTGTGGCACGTGCCATAGGTTCGTCATCATTGTCCTATACCAAGTGACCATCCAGTCTATGTTTAAATGTCTCCAATGATAGGGTACCCACAACTTACAAAGGTGAGGCATTCTACTGGTTCAATGTTCTCCCTTTTGGTTGCTTCTCTCCTTGACTGGCTTCCATCTGTGGTTTCTTGTCTTGTCTTTTGGTGGAAAAAAGAGGCTGACCAGTTCATCGTTGTGATAGCCCATCAAATATTGGAACATCACTATCCTATCTCCCCTAGTCCTTCTTTTTCACTTGGTTAGAACCCTTCCTGGAATCTTGTGATCAGAATGTGGTGGGGAACAGGGAATAAATCCGGTGAAGAGAATCAAAGATTGACTTGGTGCCAAGGAACTTGAAAACAATAGCCAAATTCATTCTCTAGTCCTCCACAAAGCGGAAGCAACAAACGGTGGTAAGATTCAAAGCAGAAAACCCAGAACAAAAACTACCTTAGAGGAGGTTCAGCTTGACCCTCCAAGTAAAATAGGACGCTATAAAATATTTGATGAGAAAAAGGAACCATCTGTCCGGTCCTCCTCAGTTTTTATTGGGGATCAATGCGGAGAACTTTAGATAAGCTTTTGATGAGTCGCCTGACCTTAAAGAGAGACAACCTTCTAAACAAGTTCCTTTCTCCAGGTAATGCTCGGCTTATTACCGTTTAGTTCAAAGTTAAAATGGCGCCAAAGAAGTGACTCACAACTCTTTTTCACACTTAACAACTCTTGCAGCATGTGATCCCAATTCTGATGGTGTTTTTTTCTCCGAGTACCCAGCCACGGTGGATTCTACTTTAAATTTTATTAAATTTGGGTCGCTTTTTTTCCTTTTCTTTTTTGGAACTCATTTTTTTCTAGTTGTTAGCGCAGGACTTGTGTTTTTGCTTTGTTTGTTTTCCTTTTTTGTATTTTAGCTTTTGTGATAAAAACAAAATAAATATATTTTTAAAACATTTGGATGCTTAGCCACTGGTTCATATTTATGACGGTTGCCATGTCCGGGAGTCATGTAATCAAACTTTTGTGACTTTCTGAGAAGCAAAGTCACTGGGGAAGGCAGATTCACTTAACAGTCTTGCTACTAATTTAACAGTGTTTCACTTAACAAATGTGGCAAGACAAGGCCATAAAACAGGGCAAAACCCATGTAAAAACTGGCTCATTTAACAACACAGGTTTTGGGTTCATTATTGGTTGTAGATCGAGGACTATTCGTATAACTCCGAGTAGTTGTTAAGTCTAAAATTAGCGACAAAAGGTTGACTGTGGAAGCATCCGATTTGAAAGAAGGGAAGACAAGACAAGCTTAGTAATTTAATCAAATGATGGCCAACTCTAGCAATGTTAGGGTCTAAGTAAGATGGGTGGAGTTCAACTCCCAGAATTCCTCAAGCCAGCTATTCTGGTAATGCCACAAAAGAAAGTTGTCATGGTTGACAAACATTGATTTAATCCGCTACCCACTTCTTTTCTCCTCTAGCATAATTGGATTATCTCCTTTGTGCAAAGTTCCAGAAGGCACCACATCTGTTCTCATTCTTTGCCGAGGGGTGCTTTATTTGGAGAGATTGCTCATTATGGATTACAGAACATTCTTAACTTACAAGAACGTTAGGAATGTTCCAAAACTAAAACGGCACTGAAAAGTGACTTATGACCATTTTTCAGGGTTACGACTACTGCGGCATCCCCGTGTTCACCATTGTCATTTGACGCCTTCATAATCCCTCGGGAGTAGAGTCTAGGGCCCAGGGGTAGACAAAGTTGGCTCTTCTATGATTTGTGGACTTCAACTCCCAGAATTCCTAAGCCAATCATAGTTAGCTCAGGAATTCTGGGAGTTGAAGTCCACATGTCATAGAAGAGCCAACTTTGCCTACCCTAGTCTAGGCAACTGAATGAAGCTGGCAGAGTATTTTAGTGGACGGAGCTCCTCCTGTCACCAATGTGGAGCTTTGTTCAGCCGATATATTCTCAGTGTACCCAGAGAGAGAAACATTCTCTCTCTATCTAGGATTGAACTCATAGCATCCTGATTGTGAGGCAAGAACTCTACCTCCAGACTACCGCACCACTCCTGACATCATATGATCAAAATTCAGATGCTTGGGCCACTACTTCATACAGTTGTTGTGCCCTAAGTTCATGTGATCCCATTTTGCGACGTTCTGATCTGCGAAATCAATGGAAAAGACCCTTAACAACCAGGTTATTTACTTTATCCACTTCAGCAATTCGCTTAACAATTATGGCAAGAAAGTTCATTAAAAGGGGCAAAATTCACTTAACAAATGTCTCAACAACAGACATTTCAGGTTCAATTGTAAATGTGCTTCAAAGACTACCTGTAGTTTGCCTTTAAGTCTTCCACTTCATGTTAGTTTTGTCAGTTCCCCAACGTAGTGCTCACAACCATAGAGACAGAATAGCAATAGCGCTTAGACTTATACACCACTGTGCTTTACAGCCCTCTTATTTTTATTATTTTTATTGATTTTTATAATATAAAACACACACACAACATAAAACATATAACATGTGGTCAGTGATCCCTCCACCAGACAATCAATCATTCCCCACCACCAGTTGGGGGTATTTCTTGTATAAATCATTTAAACCCAAGAGTGAAATATTTCTTTACATATTATAAAGTGATTCCAACTTGTTTCTTATAGCTTGGTCTCAGATCCTACTCGCCATATATCGTCTTACTTTGTCCCATCGCCCCATCAGCTGTTGCAAATCAGTTTCATTAATCAAATTCATCCTTTTATCCATAATCTTGGATTGAATGTGGTCCACCATATACCTATACCAATTTTGCATTATCCATTTTGTCGCCTCTTTCCACCCCAAGACTATTACTGCCTGAGCGCTTTCTATCGCTGCTTGTTTTATTTCTCTGTATTCTCCCATCTCACTACTTTTTACTAATACTGCCATTTCCTTAGTAATCATCCATCTTATATTTAATATCCTATTAATATCCCCTTGCACTTTTTGCCAAAGGTTCTGCACCACTGGGCATTCCCAGAGCATATGCATAAATACTCCTTTATCTTGGCACCCATGCCAACAGATACCTTTAATGTTCTGCTGAAAGTGTGCAAGTTGAACGGGTGTAATACCACTTATGTAATATTTTCCTTCTCATTTCCCTAACACTTGTATTCTTGATTTTCCTTATATTCTCTACTGCATTTTCCATCTCTTGCACCTCTACTTGTATCTCAATTTGCCACCATTTAGTCAATCCTTGGATCACATCCCCGTCTGACTTCACTAACATCTTAAATCCCTCTCTAAGCAGTTTACAGAGTCATCCTATTGCCCCCCCCAAAATTTGGGTTCCCATTTGGGGGTCAGGCTGTTTTCCAAAGCACCAGAATTCCAGAGAAGGAATAATGGATGGAAGCTGACCAAAGAGAGTCAACCTGGAAATAAGGAGGAACTTTCTGACAGTAAGAGCGATCAACCAGTGGAACAGCTTGCCTGCGGAAGTTGTGATGGCTCCAACACTTGAGACTTTCAAAGGAAGATTGGATTACTGTTTATCCAAAATGGTGTAGGGAGGGCGTGGGATGTGTGTGGACTAGATGACCTACAAGGTCCCTTCCAACTCTAATAATCAAATCTACCAACCTCGGAAGGATGAAAGGCTGAATCAACCTTGAGCCGTTGAAAATTAAACTGTTAAAAATGTTAGCCAGCAGTCGGTAGAAGCAGCCTACAGTACTATGCTTTAACCACTGCGCCCCCACAGCTCAATGCTGAACCATGGCTCACAGATGAACTTTGGATGACTGCAGTTAATCCTTGATTGACCCCAAAATTTCTGTGACTAAATGAGACATCTCTTAAATGAATTTCTGACCCATTTCACAACATAGAAACATAGAAGACTGACAGCAGAAAAAGACTTCATGGTCTATCTAGTCTGCCCTTATACTATTTCCTGTATTTTATCTTACAATGAATATATGTTTATCCCAGGCATGTTTAAATTCAATTACTGTGGATTTACCAACCACGTCTGCTGGAAGTTTGTTCCAAGGATCTACTACTCTTTCAGTCAAATAATATTTTCTCATGTTGCTTTTGATCTTTCCCCCAACTAACTTCAGATTGTGTCCCCTTGTTCTTGTGTTCATTTTCCTATTAAAAACACTTCCCTCCTGAACCTTATTTAACCCTTTAACATATTTAAATGTTTCGATCATGTCCCCCCTTTTCCTTCTGTCCTCCAGACTATACAGATTGAGTTCATGAAGTCTTTCCTGATATGTTTTATGCTTAAGACCTTCCACCATTCTTGTAGCCTGTCTTTGGACCTGTTGTTGCCAGTTGTTGTTAAGAGAATCACTGCCCTTATTGTCACCCAATTGCCAATTGAATCTGACTTTCCGATTGACTTTGCTTGCTGGAAAATCACAAAATGGGATAACTTGACTTCGGGACACTGCAACCGTTGTAAGTTTGCAAGCATCCAAAATTTTGATCGCATCACTCTGGGGATGCTGCAAAGGATGTAAGTATGAAAAACAATCACAGGTTAGGGACTTGTATCTTTGAACAGTCACTAAGTCAAAGGCTACCGGTATCTAGAATTTTAAGAATGAGAGAAGAATAGAAAATGCTCCTACCATGTTTTCCCGAAAATCAGCCCTCCTTCCAAATTACCAATATCATTTCCTCTGGTTAAGGTTAGGGAGACAGAGCTGGAAATCAGGTAAGATGGCAAGAGAGTCCGGTCTTGCTCCACACACCCCAAAATAATAAGACCTCCCTGAAAATAAAGCCAAGTTCTTATTTCAGGGTTCAAAAAAATATAAGACAGGATCTTATTTTGGGAGATACAGGGATTTCTCATGGTATAAGACAAGAAATCGAAGCATCTGGCTCTAAAGAAAAAAAAAACAAATTTTATATAGCTGTTTCAGAAAGAGATAATGGAGCTTATGGCTTTTGATCATATCCAAAGTGCAGATACCACACACATGAACCTTAAGAAAATACAGTGATACCTTGTCTTACAAACTTAATTGGTTCCGGGATGAGGTTCTTAAGGTGAAAAGTTTGTAAGACGAAATAATGTTTCCCATAAGAATCAATGGAAAAGCGATTAATGTGTGCAAGCCTAAAATCCACCCCTTTTGCCAGCCGAAGCGTCCGTTTTTGTGCCGGACTTCTGTGTTTTTGAGATGCTGCAGGGGAATCCCAGCATCGCAAAAATGAGCGCTTCGTTGGCAATGGAAGTTTGGAGGTGGGGTTTCCCAGCGAAGGGAGTATCAATGAAATTGCAGCATCACAAAAACACCGAAGTCCTCGAAACCCCACCTCCGGACCTCTGTGTTTTTGCCATGCTTTTATTTCACTGAGGCTCCCCTTGCTGGGAAACCCCACCTCCAGACTTCCATTGCCAGCGAAGCGCCCGTTTTTGCGCTGCTGGGATTCCCCTGCAGCATCACAAAAACACGGAATCCCAGCAGCGCAAAAACGGGTGCTTTGCTGGCAACGGAAGTCCGGAGGGGGGCATCCCAGCGGTGGTGGTGGGTTTGAAAGGTGAAAATAGTTTGTAAGAAGAGGCAAAAAATTCTTAAAGCCCGGGTTTGTATCTCGAAAAGTTTGTATGATGAGGCGTTTGTAAGACGAGGTATCACTGTATATATCAATCCTAACATACAAAACGAAAACATTCTTATTATTAAATTACCACCACCCTCAGCATGTTTGTAGAATAAGCTTCAGTAGCTGGATTCAGACAATATACTAAGGCTAGCCACAAATGGTTTATAAATCGGGTTTATAAACCAGTGGCTTCATCCAACTCGGCTTAGAACTAATCCCAGGCACTATAACTAAAACAGTTTATACCAACTTCTAATCGAAAAAAACCATGGTTACAAGCAAGTACATAAAATTGAGTTTGTGTATTTAATATGAGGATGGTGTTAACTGATTTTAATTCTTGATAGCAATTCCTGGCTCTCTGAGCCTCAGAAGGAAGAACCCTTAATAAAATTATTCTCTTTGGTTTAACAACTTGATCAAAGATATACCTTTTAAAAAAAATTATAAACTGAAAATATAACTTGCAAACTTCCAGAAGGGAAGACTAGAGAACAGGTTCAGACATTTGCTATTTCAATGGACTTTTTTTTCCCTTTTTGTAACAGATTTTTTATTTTTATTAGAACAATGGAGAATTCAACAAGTTGCTGATTTCTAACCCAGAAAAGAAAGACAGATTTATGGAAAGACAAGATTTTACATGTTCATTAAATTTGCCAGTAGATGACAAGGAAAAGGTTCTTTCATTCCAAGATTTCCAAGTCTGTCTGGATATTTTAAAAAATAAACTAGAAGGGGGGGAAATGTGTTTTTAGTATCAACTAGGTTAACTAGCTGGAAGGATACAGTGAAAATCAGAAGCTACAGTTCCAAATGCAGGAGGAAAAAAGTTTAGAAAAAAAAAGAGAAACATCAATTAAAAGACCTAAGATAGGTGAGTGTGTAATGTTTAAAACTTGCACATCAAACAATAGGTACAACTATTTTTAGAAATTACTACTCTTCTCAAATTGTGAAATGCAGAGCAATCCAATAAAGAAATTTTCCAGTGTCAACACACAGCCCCTCTGGAGTCTTTTTCGTTTGAGGAAGAATGAATACCGTGCATAACTTGAGCATTTATATCTGCTACCTACCCTTTTTAAAATAGTGTTATTAAAGATACATCCTGGAGAATGTTCACATCACAAACATGAGTAATTTAATTCCCATGAATTTCACTGGGGCCTAGCCAAGTCTTGTCTAACAACTGAACACGAAAGATCAAAATTATGTAGCTTGCACAACTGAAAAACCAGTAACCGGGGGGTGGGAGTAGATTAACCCCTAATTATTGGGTTTTTTTCCACTTACTTCCTAGAAATTATCATTTTCATTTTTAAAGACGTCACGAAATGCTTTTACCTATTTGACTGCTCTTTCCTTTTGAAATCAAAGAGGCATTTGTCCCAGCAAACAAAATAAAAATAAAATAAAATACAGAATTGGCCAAAACGTCTGAGTGAATGAAACAAGAACCCATTGGGAAAGTTTGAAGGGAGATGAGTCACATCTGGATATGCAACACGTGGATCAAACAACACTGAAAGTCAAACTGGGCGATCTGAGAAATTTCTCCCCCCATCACCTACATTTCAAGGGGAAAAAAGTTTTAAGGGTGGGAGGGGAAAGAAAAAAGAACAACGGAAGGTGGACAAGGCATTCAAGAAAAAATAATATCTTCATAGAAAGGAACAGGACTCTACAGCAACTGAAAAGGATCAACATTTTATGAGACGGAAGCAAAACGGCAATGAAACCTGGATTCCAGAGGGCACTAAAAGTAATTTTTCTAAGTAGCAGCATCTTTTTTTTACATGTACAAAATTAAGTGCCACACTTTTAATGTATTTTTGCACTAACTCACTTAATATCATGCCTAGGTTCGCTTATCAAGCTAGGCGGTGCTTCTGGCCAAGTCGTTCAAAAACACCTTAAACCACAACTTAGCAACTATGCAACATCTCAAATAAACCGTTTTTTGTTTGTTTGGCCACGGACTAGATTCCAGCGCTTGCGCTCAGATGTGATTCGTTGAATAAGTCAACAGAGGCATCTATCACAGCATGAATGTTTCTAAACTACAACGCACAGTTGGATTGGCACACAGGGGCATTCAAGCCAAAAGCAAACCAACCCATTTGGCCTCAACAAAAGCTGGCTTTAAATAATGGGGCTTATTTCTAAGCAGACACCTAGACAGGAAAGCTCCTTTTAGGTAAACTACCCAGGGTAAATAAATATGTAGGATTATAGTCCTCTGCAAACAGTACGATTTTGCATGCTAGGTTAGGACACAATGGATGTTTTGCCACATAGCATTATTTAAGTTATTTTCCCAAAGCTTGCTCCTCCCTTTTTTTTTCTTTTTTTCCCTTTCCTTTCTTGGTTCTCCTCCTTTTCTTTTCAATCTCCCCTCTTTTCCTTATTCCTTCCTTCCTATCTCTTTTCCTTTCCATTTTTTCCTTTCTTCCTTCTTCCCTCCCTTCTTCCTTCATCACTCTCTTCTTTCCTTCCTTTTTTCCTATGACCTCTTATAGTACCTGACTCCATGGAACAGTGGGCGGTGGACAAAACTAAAACCCTTTCAAAGAAAAATCAAGGTGATAAAAATCTAGTTCCCAAAAATCTCACACCCACCCATAGAGCAGCATTAACATCTTGGCCCTGGTCACTGGGCCAATTCTTCATGGGCTTCTGTGAAGGAGGAACAGCCAATTCTTCACAAGCTTCTGAACAAATGATAAGGTGGTGCCACGAAAGATAAGGCATCTTTTGAAAGAAAAGGGGGGGGAAAGCAAGCTTTCCCCACACATTTAAACATATTCTTTTTCCTCCTCTCAGTGAGGCACCAGCCATTCTACTAGGCCGAATCCCTTATGGAAGTAGTCCTCTTGAAGGGGGAATCTTGAACTTAATGTGAACTATTTCATACACTTTGATTTAGGAATAAAGTTCTTCACCTCAGCTGCTAACCACCAGAGAGCAAAACTGTTGCGCTCTAGGTTTAAAATAGGAAAAACTGGATAGAACAAACCACCAGGAAGCAACAGAATCACTTTCCTTGTGAAATGGAAAAAAAATAATTGGTGTAACCCAGATGACACAATTAGACAAAGGAGGCAGCATTAGGCAAATAACATATACCTAAAGTAAAGATGTAATAGATTGGATATGGAATTAAGAACTAAGAATCATGATTACAAAGGGTAAAAAGTTAGAAATGTTTTCTTAGTCTGTCGTGTAATGGAAATAGAATTATCCCCTCAGGGAAGGATTTAGAGGGTAAAAGAGGAAGTAGAAAAGAAGGAGAGAAAGGGGGGGAGAGTAGAATGGGAGGTAGAGAAGGAAGAAGGAGGGAAGAGGAGAGGGTACTAGAAAAGGGGAGAGAAGGCGTAAGAAAGTAGGTAATAGAGATGGAATATCCACCCGAGATAGAAAGAGAGGAGTGGGGAGAGAAAAGATTGAGACAACTGAATAGAGAAAAGAGTAAAATTGGAATGTACCATAATTTAGGTTGCTGTATTGAAGTGACAATATATGTTTTTTGATTTGTATTGAAAACATATGTGTTATGTATGATTTTAACGTGGGGAAAAAATTACAAAAAAAAGAATCACTTTCCTTGCTAGAGTCATTCTATAAACTGGGTTAGGAACATGCTTATTCCGAAAGCTGCCTTGAAAATTTCTGGAATGTTCTAGGAGGTCTGTTCACAGGCATGAGCTGGCCCCCACCCCAAGCCCAACAGCTTGCAAAACAGGCCATCTGAAATCTTTTTCGAAGACCAGCCTTGGGTTGTGTTGCTCCACTTGGCATAGGTTCCTTCAAAGCAATTAAGCCATTTTCTGCTGCCAATGCATCAGAGTACAAGGTGAGCCAAAAGGTGGTTATTATCCAGGCAGACCTTGGCAAATGCCCAGGTACGGAATATTATCTGTGAGCTCGAGAGAGAGAACCCAGGACATGTGATAAGAAAGAAAAAAAGAGAGAGAAAAGAGGGAGGGAGGGATACAGAGAGAGACCGAAAGGAAGAAAGGAAAAGAGAAAGACAGGCAGAAAGAGATGAGAGAGAGGGAGAGAAAGAAAGAAAGAGGGAGGGAGAGAGAGAGAAAGATTCAAAAAAGAGGGAAGGCAG
Source organism: Erythrolamprus reginae (assembly GCF_031021105.1). Lineage (NCBI taxonomy): Eukaryota > Metazoa > Chordata > Lepidosauria > Squamata > Dipsadidae > Erythrolamprus > Erythrolamprus reginae. Next base: position 142,780,631 of record NC_091963.1, read on the forward strand.
GTAGGCAGGTAGGTAGGTAGGTAGGTAGGTAGGTAAAGAAAGTGACCGACAAGAGGGAGGGAGGAAACAAGGAAGGAAAAAACAGAGACAGAGAGATAGGGGAAGGAAGGGAGGGAGAGAGGGAGGGAGGGAGGGGAGGAAGGAGGGAAGGAAGGAAGGAAGGAAAGAAGGAAGGAAGGAAGGAAGGAAGGAAGGAAGGGAGGAAGGAAGGGTTTGTATGGCAAAGGATCACAGTTCATCGGTGGCTTGCCAAAAGGATGCCAATATGATAACAGGCTTGGGGATGAAGTCACATTTGCATGCTGACCTCTGAGGCAAGCACTGTACACAATGTTTCCGCAGCGTTCTCACGAATGACCTGATTTGTGGCATGCCCTTCCTTCATCCTCCCTGAAAGGCAGAAACCAAGAGTTGAGGAAACCAATGACATCATTCCCTCAATAAATTTTATTCTTCCTTCAAGCCACTGGGAGGCTAGAAAACAATACAAATACCTCATTTGGCAGAGGGGGGGGGGAATGAACAATATTTTCTGATGGTGTGAAGCACCTGACACTCGTGATAGTGAATCAATATGTGCCCTCCATATAAACCAGGGCTGGCAAACCATGGGCCTTTTACGACATGTGGACTTCAACTCCCAGAATTTTGAGAGTTGGAATCCACAAGTCATGAGAGGACCATGGTTCCCTACCACGATGTAGACCAATGTCTTACTCCACTTGTGAGCTTCAGATCTAAGCAGGTCTAGGTAACATGGTCAAGAGTGAGGAGTTCTGGATATTCTAGTTCAGCAAGAGATGGTGTGGCTTGCTCATACATTACAAAATCTACATGTTTCGAGGTCCGTTATCAAGAGGCCAAAACAGGCGGGCTTCTTGCTGAGGCTACCCAGCCTCTTTACCTTCACAAAAATGACTTTAAAAAAAGAAAGAAATTGAAAGAATTCAGGAGCCTACCTGGCTAAGCCTAACAAGGAAATTAAAAGCAAACAAACAATAAAAATGTAGTGTTGTCAATAGATTCATCCTGACTACACGCACTGATACAAGTAAAGAACAAGTCCAGGAGCAGAGGGGAAAAATCAGTTTGCGAGTGAAGGAAATATTCTGCCTGGGGAAGTTTGCTGCTTTAGTCCCAGAAGGTTGTCTTGTCTTCAGCAATTAGGTCAAAGCTTCATCTGAAACCCAAGTGGGTTTTGCTCCCATGCTTCAGTAGAAGAGACTTCCAATCTTTTTGGACAAGTGAAAGGCAGAGAGTGAAAGGGATTTAGTACGTCTCCTTCTACCAGTGGAGGAGGGACAGTGGAAGTAAACTCAGCTTGGATTAACGCAAGAGTTGGATTATAGTCACAGGGCACCCTCATTCTCTGGGCAAATTCTGCATTATCATTGCCCTTTGCCCTCATGAGCGTGGCAGCTGATCAGCGGGATGGGAATGGGTGGGAGGGAAGTGGACCGAAAAATCCAGGAATTAGAGTCAGGTTAGTGATATTTGAAGAACAACTAAAAGGGTTTTGAATCATCCCTCCGCTTGCTTCTCTGAAGGGTTGGTTCTTCCAAACTTAAACGCTGCTCCACCAGAGGAAAGAGAAGAGAGGCCTACCCTGTTGGCCTTAGGATTTGGACTTGGCGATGGCCAAGCCGATCAGGCCCGCCAGGCTGGCCGCTCCCAACGCCATGCCGCCAACAATCGCCATGCCGACCAAGCCATCTGTGTAGAGAATGGAGGGGGGGAGTGTGCGTCATGCTTGAGGGTCAGTTAAAAGACGGACACATTGAAGGGACTTTGGACTGCTGTGTCGGGAGAGGGGGCAGGACAAACGAACCATTGCCGTGGCCACCAACTCCTACCCACTCACCCCCAACTCTTCAAAGGAGCAATAGCTGTCACGACGGCCTCCCTGAGGTCAACCCAGATCCCTTGGCCATCAGCCCTAGCATCAGTCCTTCCAGGGTCACATTAATTACTGAGCTATCTCCAAATATTAACTGCTGTGGAATGTACCATATTTTTCAGGGCATAAGACGCACTTTTTCCCCCCTCCTAAAAGAGGCTGAAAATTTGGGTGTGTCTTATACTCCAAATGTAGCCCTGCCCACTCACCAGCCCCTACCCTTCGGCCACCGTGTGAAGTCTTCCTAGCTGCAGAGATTGACACCAACAATAGCTTGTGCTTTTGGGCTCTATACAATGCATTTTCAGACTACAAAAAACACTCGCACGCTGTCTAAAATGTTTATCCAGAACAGCTGCTGTCTTTTCTTATCCCATCCTGGGTGTTCAAACAGTGTGTTTGTTCTGTTCGTAACTGGGGGCAGAGCACTTTGGTCTGCGATCCAGTACAATGGATCTAGCTAAATAGGACCCAATAGGCCTTCTCTATCCCACCACTAACCTTTCTGCATGGCTCTCTTGATCAGTTTTTCCATCTCCAAGGCTTGCGTGTTGCTTGGCTCAGTCTTCAACAGGCCCCGGATGTACTTCAGAGCTTTTTCATATTCCTGTCGGGAGGGAAAGAAAGACCAACAGTCATATCCAGGACCGTCAGGTGAAGTCACACCGACCCATCAAAGGAAAGAAAGGTAGAAGCAGAAAAGAACATCAGAAGAGCCATGCTGAATCAGGCCAAAGCCCATTGAGTCCAGCATTCTGTGTCACACAGTGGCCCACCAGTTGTACATGGGGATCTTGAGCAGAAAGAGAAGGCAAAACCCTCCCTTTCCCTTAACCCCCAACAAATGGGACCCAAGGGAATCCTACCTGTCTTAACCAACATAAAGGCGGCACTTGGACATCCGTTTCAATAACCACCGATACACTTGGCATCCATGAATCTGTCTAATCCTATGGAACCAACTTCCTCCCCAATATCCATACTGCTCCCACCCTGCTGGCCTTTCGCAAAGCTACGAAGACCTAGCTTTGCCAACAGGCCTACGGGCCATAAATTCACAGCTTGATGGCCAACTGTAAGAATGGTGTGTATGTATATGAGTGTGATTTTCTTTTTATAATAACAATAAATATGGGAGGGGGTTTAGTTATGTTTTAACCTCAGTTAACTGTTCGACTTCTTTTACTGTTTTGTATTTATTCTTATTGTACTTGTACTGCTGCCGTAAGCCGCTCTGAGTCCTTCAGGATTGAGCGGCATAGAAGTCGAATAAGTAAGTAAGTAAGTAAGTAAGTAAGTAAGTAAGTAAGTAAGTAAGTAAGTAAGTAAATAAGTAAATAAGTAAAAAATAAATAACAAATAACAAATAAACAAATAAATAAATAAACAAACAAACAAATAAATAAATAAATAATCCTTCCTGGAAGCTATCAAGGCTGACAGCTGTCACAACCTCTTCTGGAAGTGAATTCCATAAACCAACGACCCTCTGGGTGAAGAAATATTTCCCTTGATTTGTCCTCGCTTTCTTACCTATGAGCTTCAGGAAGTGCCCCCTCGTCCTAGTATTGTGTGATAGAGAAAATATTTTTTCTCTATCCGCCTTTTCTACCCCAAGCAGATGGATCTTCTGAACTTCTAAGAACAATAGGGGATGGGCAAAGATAGTCCTCGACTTATGACTGCAATGGAACCCAACATCTCGGTTGCTTAGTGAGAGACATTTGTGAAGTGAGTTATACGATCTTTCTTTAACAGAGTTATTAAGTGAATCACCGCCGTTGTTAAGTTAGACGTATGGTCGCTAAGTGAATCTGGCTTCCCCATTGACTTTGCCTGTCAGAAGGATACGGAAGGTGGTCATATGGCCCCGGGACGTGCCAACCATCATAACTACAAGTCAGTGGCAAAACGTCTGAATTTGGATCATATGAAGGCAGGATGCCATAATGGTTGCTCCCTTTTTTCCAGGGCCACTCTCACTTCAAATGGTCACTAAATGAACTGTTGTAAGTCGAAGCAACCTACAAAAGTATTGGGATGGATGGTGTGTAAATTCCTAGGTATAATCATGAGATAAAAATACTCTAAGTAGCACACAAAGGAGGTTTTTGGGATGGGATGGGATGGAATAGAATAGAATAACAGAGTTGGAACAGAGTTCCTGCTTAGGCAGGAAACCCCACACCACTTCAGACAAATGGTTATCCAACATCTTTTTAAAAACTTCCTGTGTTCACAACTTCTGGAGGCAAGCGGTTCCACAGATTAATTGGTCTAACTATCAGGAAATTTCTCCATTTTTAAAAAAATCTCACTTTTTTTTAACTTCAAAAATTTATCAGAAAATAAACAGAAGTAAAAGACATAATATAAAATGAAAACGCAGCAGCTGAGCTTTATATAAAACTGTCAAGAAAGCCAAGAGACTCTATTACATAGATCTGAGGATAAAACCAGGGTCATGTGATCACCTTTTCCTATCTTATGTCAAGGGAAGTCAGTGGGGGAAGCCAGTTCCACTTAACAACCATGGTATTAACTTAACATCTGCAGTGATTCACTTAGCAACCGTGGCAAAAGACTTAAGTGGACAAAACTCACTTAGCCAATGTTTCACTTTGCAATCCTGGTTCACGTGCCTTTGTAAAATGGGGTGAAAGGCACTTAACCAAATGTCTCAAACTACCTTCTTCACATTGACAGGAACCTGCCAGTCTGAAAGTACAATTCTTCTGCCCTCTCCTTAGCAGGAGAGTGGAATTGAGGTTGGATTCCCTTCTGAGCTTTCTCCACCCATTATATGGCTATGGGCTATGCCCTCTCTTATCTGACCGTTTCCTAGGCAACGTTTCTTTGCCCCGTCGCTCAAGGCCATTTTCACCTACCATTAACAGGTAAAGACAATAGGGCAGAGGCAGTACCCGTAAGTAGACAGGTAGGAGGATTCAAAGGACAAAAAAATCAACTTCACCTATGCAACAGCTATGAACACATTCCAAAGAAGTTGTGCAGTGTTAGAGAGAGGGAATCCAAATTTCTCATAAAGAAAGAATCCAAAAGAGCTTATCAAACACAACACAATTCTCTGCGTTCAGGGACCAGCTACTTAAAAATAAAATTAATCCTCAGGGTCGAGCCTTGAACCCATTTTGAGCATTGGATCTTCAGGCTTGGCACTTTGATGCAGTGGGAAGGGGGGAGGGAGTTGGATGGAGCTGGGGAGAGAGAGAGATAGTCATAACATCATTCCTTTCTCCGAGAGTCGAGGTCAGGCCGCCCTGCACTTGGTGTGATGTATTTGGGAAGCATCTCCAGTTGAAATGGGGCATTGATTGGAACATGTGCTGGGGACTGGGACGTGGATTTTCTTTTGGGTGGGGAAAACCCAGAAGCTTTCAGATTGGGGTTTTCCCAGATGTGCCAATATGACATCTCTAATAAAAATGGAACTTTGAGGAATGTATAGCCTCGGAGTCTTCTTTCGTTGAATAGTGTTAATTGAAACCCTGACACTCCGCTTACGATCACAATTCACCCCAAATTTTCCATCGCTGAGCAAGACAGTTGTTGGGTCAGTTTGACGTCCTTTCTTGCCACCATTGTTAAGTGAATCCCTGCAGTTCCTATGTGGAGCGACATGCTTACTCAGTGAATCTGGCTTATCCATTGATGCCGCTTGTCAGAAAGCCGCAAAAGAGGATCGCATGACTCCGGGACTCTGCAACCATCACAAATACATGTCAGTGGCCAAGCGTCCAAATGTTGGTCACATGTTGGTCACAAAGCCAGGATGGTGCAACAGGTAGAGAACTGTACTGCAGGCCACTGAAGCTGACTGTAGATCTGCAGGTCAGCGGTTCAAATCTCATCACCGGCTCAAGGTTGACTCAGTCTTCCATCCTTGCGAGGTGGGTAAAATGAGGACCCGGATTGTGGGGGCAATATACTGGCTCTGTTAAAAAGTGCTATTGCTAACATGTTGTAAGCCACCCTGAGTCTAAAGAGAAGGGTGGCATAAAAATCGATTAGATAGATAGATAGATAGATAGATAGATAGATAGATAGATAGATAGATAGATAGATAGATAGATAGATAGATAGATAGATAGATAGATAGGCAGGCAGGCAGGCAGGCAGGCAGGCAGGCAGGCAGGCAGGCAGGCAGGCAGGCAGGCAGGCAGGCAGGCAGGCAGGCAGGCAGGCAGGCAGGCAGGCAGGCAGGCAGGCAGGCAGATAAAACATGATTATGGGGCAAGCTGCAACAGTTGTAAAAGTGAAAAACGATCGTAAGTCACTTTTTCCAGTGCCCTTGTCACTTCAAAGGGTAGCAAAACAGAATAACAGAGTTGGAAGGGGACCTTGGAGGTCTTCTAGTCCAACCCCCTGCTCAAGCAGGAGACCCTACACCTGTGATGGCAAACCTATGACATGCGTGCAAGAGGTGGCACTCAGAGCCTCTGGACACACACGCCATAGCCAGCTGCTCTTACGGTTTCTGGCAGGTCTTCAGAACAACGGAAAACGGCCCAAAACCAGGCAATTTTTCATGCCGTTTCCAAGTTTTTTGGGGAGTCATTACCAGGCCATTTTCCTGTGCTCTGACACTCTCAAAGACCAGCTGGCCGGCACGCAACCAGAAGAGCTGGTGACAGAAAATGGCCAAAAAACAGGCATGTATCCACTGGCCACCTATTCTTTGGGTTTCTGGTGCTCCGGCGCATGCACATGTACACATTCGGTCCCAAAAATGTTCGCCATCACTGACCTATATCAATTCAAGAAAAATGGCTGTCCAAATATTTTCTTTAAAAAGCCTCCCACGTAGCAGCATTCACAACTTCTGGAGGCAAATCGTTCCATGGATTTATGGTTCTAACTGCCAGGAAATTTCTCATAATGAATGATTGTGCGAGGGCTTACAAACCATTGTTGTTGTGGGAACTAATAAGATGACACTGGTCCAATGTGCCACCGCTGGAACAAAATTCTGGAACTTTGGCCCAGGAAGACTTCAAGAAGGATGTCTGAAAAGGTATCCTGTGCTTTCCTTGAAGCACAGGATACCTCTGCAGACACCCTTCTCAATATGAGCTTTATAACAATCATTCCCCTGGTGTAGCCGACAAAGCAAAGAGAGCCCATGACTTAGAGGTTACTACATCTGCATAATATATGCAAGTAGCCCAAGTTCAAATCCCAGAAGGGTATGGCTAGTTGATGAGTGCTAAACAGCTTGAAATAGATTTACATTGTACTAGAGCTATACTCTGTAAATATCTCCCTTTATTTCTTTGTCAGTAAACGTAAATTCAACTTCACCACTCCGTGGCTTGCATTGGCTGCCGATCAGTTTCTGGTCACAATTCAAAGTGTTGGTCATGACCTTTAAAGCCCTACATGGCATGGGATCAGATTACCTCTGGAACTGCCTGCTACCGCACGAATCCCAGCGACCGATAAGGTCCCACAGAGTTGGCCTTCTCCGGGTCCCGTCGACCAAACAATGTCGTTTGGTGGGCCCCAGGGGAAGAGCCTTTTCTGTGGCGGCCCTGGCCCTCTGGAACCAACTCCCCCCCGGAGATTAGAACTGCCCCCACCCTCCCTGTCTTTCGTAAACTACTCAAGACTCATTTATGCCGCCAGGCATGGGGGAGTTAAGATATTCCTTCCCCCTAGGCCATTACAAGTTATGCATGGTATGTTTGTGTGTATGTTTGGTTTTATTATAAGGGTTTTTAGTTGTTTTATTAATTGGTTTTATTATAAGGGTTTTTAGTTGTTTTATTAATTGGATTTCTACATGCTGTTTTTATCATTGTTGTTAGCCGCCCCGAGTCTGTGGAGAGGGGCGGCATACAAATCAAATCAAATCAAATCAAATCAAATCAATAAATCAATAAAAATAGTTTGTCATGAAAGCAACTTTCTCTACGAAGGCTCCTGGATCAGGGCTGAAAGGTGAGAGCAGAATTGGTATACTCTGTTCCATAATTTGGTAGACCAGGTTGTTTTGATAGATCAGTCTCACTGGGGGGGGGGGGGGCGCCCTTCTCAACATGAGTTACTCCAGATGTTAACAGCTGTGGGACATTGGGAGCAATAACCCCAATAGATGGAAGGAGATATTGTGCTTTGCCATTCATCTTATCTGCTTTAAAAAATGAACACATTGAAGTCTGGCATCCAGATGTTTTTGTGTGGCTCATCGCATACTCAATGGAAGAAGGTTCAACCTAGAAACAACAACTTCCAGACCACCCCATAATGTTTCTGAGCCGGAGAGGGTTCAATTCAATTCCCCCCACCCTGAAATCTTGATAGCTTATCTCTTGCGCCACACAGAAGCTTCAATACAAGCCTGGACTTCCTTCCACCAACCATTCTCCCTTCCATTCCCACTCTTAAGGCCGCACCAACTTATCCTACAGCTGGCTCAAGTGGGATTTCCTCTTGAGCAAACACGATTAGGAATGTACCGCTCGCCCAGCTGTGCTTTGCACAAATCCCTCCCACCCGACTTGCTTCTTATCTGCACTGCTGCCTCAACAACACGCCCAAGGATCGAAGAGTTATGATCATGGTACTTGGTAGTCCATAAAAAGCCCAGATAAGAGGATCAATCAAGACAAATAAGGATGGCCAACACCTTGCTTTCCATGAAGTTTATGAAGCCAAGATTAGTCATCAAGAGATAAAGCAAGGCCAAATGAACGGGAGAAACGGAGGAAGAGTCAACCCCCCCCCTCTCCACACACACACACACAGACAAAGTCATGGTGGGGGGATAACTACTGTACATCCTTCGAGTTCGTCTTTCACAATCCCTCCACTGCCTTCCACATTCCAGAAGAGCAGACAAAAACAACAAGTGCTGTTTACCTCCACAAAACCTGGAAGGTGGGGAAACTTATTTTCAAATGCCAAAGAAAGAAAAGTGTTGATGGGACTGGAATAGTTTTAAAGATTCCCTAGTTAGAGGCCTATTTTGAGGTTAAGGTTAAAAAACAAAATGAAACTCAGTGCAGGGAGAACATTAGAAAAACACCAAAGTAAGACCACACCTAGAGTACTGTATCCAGTTTTGGTCACAGAACTATAAAAAAAAGATGTTGAGATTCTAGAAAGAGTGCAGAGAAGAGCAACCAGGATGATTAGGGGACTGGAGGCTAAAATATACTATGAATGGTTGCAGGAACTGGGCATGACTAGTCTAGTGAAGAGAAGGACCATGGGTGACATGATAGCAGTCTTCCAATATTTATGGGGCTGTCACAAAGAAGAAGGGGTCAAGCTGTTTGCCAAAGCATCCAAAGGTCAGACAAGGAATTATATTTATTTATTTATTTATTTATTTACTTACTTACTTACTTACTTACTTACTTACTTACCGTACTTACTTACTTACTTACTTACTTACTTACTTACTTACTTACTTACTTATTGGATTTGTATGCCGCCCCTCTCCTCAGACTCGGGGCAGCTAACAACAATAATAAACACAACATGTACAATCCAATAATAAAAAACAACTAAAAACCCCTATTATAAAACCAAACATACACACAAACATACCATGCATAACTTGTAATGGCCTAGGGGAAAGAGCTATCTCAACACCCCCATGCCTGACGGTATAAATGAGTCTTGAGTAGTATACGAAAGACAGGGAGGGTGGGGACAGTTCTAATCTCCGGGGGGAGTTGGTTCCAGAGGGCCGGGGCCGCCACAGAGAAGGTTCTTCCCCTGGGGCCCGTCAAACGACATTGTTTAGTCGATGGGACCCGGAGAAGGCCAACTCTGTGGGACCTTATCGGTCGCTGGGATTGGTGCGGTAGCAGGCGGTTCCGGAGGTAATCTGGTCCAATGCCATGTAGGGCTTTAAAGGTCATGACCAACACTTTGAATTGTGAGCATCCTGTAGTCATGTGATTGCCTTTTGTAAGGTTCAACAATAGATAGTAATTTGGCTGTCTTTTGCTCAAATAATGGATGGAAACTGACCAAGGAGAGATTCAACCTGGAAATAAGGAGAAACTTTCTGACAGAGAAAACTACCAACCAATGGAGCAGAAGTTGCCTCCTGAAGTTGTGCGAGCTTCATCACTGGAGCCTTTCAAGAAGAGACTGGACTGCCATTTGTCAGAAATGGTGTAGGGCAGGGGTCAGCAACCTTAAAACACTTAAAAAGCCATAAAGGCCCTTACCTGAAGCCCTACCCCATTCAATTCTGAACCTAACTGGAAATCCAGTTCTCCCACCATAGAGTCTCCTCCTAGCATGGAGTCCTTTTTCTTCTACCTGTCCTAACTGAGAGCCCTATCAATTGTTGAGCCGCCCAACAACAGGGAACCGTGGCAGAGGGATGAAAGAACTACATGCCGGGGTGGCGCAGCAGGCAGAGTGCTGTACTGCAGGCCACTGAAGCTGACTTGTAGATCTGAAGGTCAGCGGTTCAAATCTCATCACCGACTCAAGGTTGACTCAGCCTTCCATCCTTACAAGATGGGTAAAATGAGGACCCGGATTGTGGGGGCAATAGCCTAGCTCTGTTAAAAAAGTGCTATTGCTAACATGTTGTAAGCTGCCCTGAGTCTAAGGAGAAGGGCAGCATAAAAATTGAATGAATGAATGAATGAATGAATGAATGAATGAATGAATGAATAAATAAATAAATAAATAAATGCTGCTCCAGAGCCGCAACTTGCTGACCCCTGGTGTAGGGTCTCCTTTCTTAGATGAGGGTGGCAGGATTTAGACTAGACTACAAGGTCCCTTCCAACTCTGTTAATCTGTAAAACATTTCCTTTTCAGCCTCACCGAAACCGTTCCAACTGCAAACAGCTCCCAGGTCGGTCACTTAATTCAAAATCTAAGTTGCCTTTTCCCCTGAAGGCATTTTGCCTAAAAGCTAAAAGACAAATCCTGACCTGGCTCGACCAGTCTGTTTGGGGTTGTTTAAAATGACAGAAATAACTCTTGGAAGAAAGCACCTGGCAGCGGATCCCAAAACACAATGTAATCCCAGGAGAGGAACACAATATCAGAAAGACGCTTCAATTGCCTCTTTTTAAAAACTGGGAGTATAGAAACGCCATCTGGCGATCTATCTATCTATCTATCTATCTATCTATCTATCTATCTATCTATCTATCTATCTATCTATCTATCTATCTATCCGATTTTTATACTATTCAAGCCTATTGCCCACAATCTGGGTCCTCATTTGACCCACCCCGGAAGGATGGAAGGCTGAGTCAACCTTGAGCCAGTGATCAGATTTGAACCGCTGACCTGCAGATCTACCAGTCAGCTTTAGTGTCCTGCAGTACTGCACTCTACCTGCTGCCCCACCTTGGCTCTTTTTAAGTCAAGGACCACCTGCCATTTTAAAAAGGGGAAAGATTTCCCTGCCCGTCCTGTATGATTAGAAAGGTCTCATCTCTGTTTCTTGACCTAGGGAAGAACGCAGACATGTCGACACCCAATCCCTCTGCACACACATGTGCACAGACCCCTGCGCTCCCCGCCTACACATGTTCACATCCCCTCTTCATCCTTATGCATGTGCATAGGTCTCGTTGAAGCCTGGGACAGTGAAAAAATGGCTGAACTGAAGTTCAGAAAATAGTCTGCCCATTGTGCTCTTTTTCAGGCTTCAGAGAAGCTTCCCTGAAGCCTCCGTAGGGTGAAACGGCCTTCCCTGAGGCTGAAAATTAGCCGGCCAGCATGCACATGTGCACTGGAGCTGACATTGGGCAACGCTTCATGTGCTGTCTGATATGGCGTACCATAGGTTCGCCATCACTGACCTTGTGCAAAGACGAAACATGGCAGCAGTTTGGGGAGGGGAATCAAGCTAGTGAGCCAGCATCGGACAGTGAGAAGGCTGACGAGACTCGGTGTCAGAGGCAGAGGTTCAGCCAGGGCCTTTGGAACCTCCAGCACCTCTTGGCAGTGATGAGGAAGAAGCTGCCAAAAGGCAGAAATGGTTACTCCAGAGAAGGTCTCCTCGGGAATAAGACTTGGGGATAATTGACCACTCCCCTAGTCCAGTGATTTTCAACCTTTTTTGAGCCTCGGCACATTTTTTACATTTACAAAATCCTGGGGCACACCACCAACCAAAATGACACAAAATGACACTCTAACACAGTACATATTATGCATATAGTTAATAATATAGTTTCTAAATGTATTTATACTCACAGTGTGAAACCTGGGACTATTTCAATGAACACAAAAGTGATATCCTGGAAGAAATGGTAGTTTGGGGACCCATGTTTAATTTCCCCATGGCATATCTGACCATGTCTCACGGCACACTAGTGTGCCGTGACACACTGGTTGAAAAACACTGCCCTAGTCTACTTAAGGACAGCAGAGGCAGCTGAAAGGCTACGGGAAACAATGTTTTAGAATTGTGTATCTGTCATGAGTCTGCGGAGAGGGGCGGCATACAAATCCAATAAATAAATTAATAAATGAGTACCTAGTCTAAAAAAATCTCTACTCTGTTTTTCTGCTTCGGATTGCTTATCGAGAAAGACGTCTAGGCATTTTGCCAAGCCTTTGAAACTTTGTGAGATACCAAGAAATAATTGCATTGTTCTGATTGAAGAATTATGCCGGTTGCTAATGAAGATTAATTAGCAGTTTGTGGGTGGGTCCCGTCTCCAATATTAAGCCATTATTAGCAGTGGTTTATTGATTAAATTATTAAGTTCGTCCAAACTGTGTGTTTGCTATATTTGTAACTGGGGCAGAACAGTTGCCATGATTTTAGTTTAATAACTGATATTCAGCACAAGCCAGATCTAGAAACGAAACTCCAGCAAATCCAGATTTACTGGCAAGCAAGGGGAAACAGAGGGGAGGCTATCCACAAGCTCACCTTCAGCCGGTAATTGGCTACCGCGAGGTAGAACACGTAGTCCCGCTGTTCTTCTTTGTTTCCTTTGGACAACAGTTCTGGAAAAAACCAAAAAGGCAGAGGCAAGAAAAGGTACATCAAGTATCCAAATGTAAATCACCTAGCAAAGGGGATGCTGCAAGGGTTGTACATATGAAAAATGGCTTTAAGCCATTTAAGCAGACCTGGGCAAGCTCATCCGCTGTCTGTGATTGGCCCATGGAGGTCGGGGTTCGTTCCAGTGCTAGGATGAAAGATTTCACCGCGTCTGCCGGGACTCCTCCGGTTCCTGCTTTCCCGGCAGATGCGGTGAGCTCTTTCATCCTCGCACTGGAGCGGACCCTGACCTCCTACCAAGAGCGGCCAAGCATAGAAACCATGCAAACACGCCGGCGCAGTGACTGTGGTGCACCGTGTTGCCGTAAAACAAACAATTAGGGGTCTCTAGAGTGGGTCTGGGTGTTTAGGTCAGGCCAGGGTCTTTACAATATTGGGTAGAATGGAGTTAATTGTATTAGTCCAGCCCTCTAAAACCATCCCAATTTCTCATGCGGTCCCATGGCAAAAATTAATGCCCACTCCTGCATTTAAGTGACACTGCAACTTTGGACAGTCACTAAGTAGTCGCAAAATGAGGACCACCTGCATCATCTTCTTTTAATGACTCCATAACCCGACAGGTGTTCTGACCCAGCCTTCATGAGCCCACCAACAGCCAACGAACCACAACAGCAGGATGGAGTCCAGTTGAATGGAGCTGTGTATTTACTGGCCGAATGCCCTGCCTGTCGCAATGTGGAGTTTTCCCCCCCATATATAGTCCCACAATTAACAGGGTTGCTTCACTTAGAGAGTGGGGAAAAGCTCTTAAGCTCCCTACTGCTGCAGTGGAGTGTGTCGTGTGTGAAAGATTGGTGAGAATGTCTGTATTGAAGATTGGATCATTCCCCCCACCTCCAATAACCTCCCTTCTCTCTTTCAATCCCTTGCTTAGGAGTGGGCGGCTGGGGGTTCGCAAGGGTTCGGGAGAACCTCTAAGCCAGTGATGGCGAACCTATGCCACGGATGCCACAGATGGCACACGGAGCCATATCTGCTGGCACACAAGCCGTTGCCCAAGCTCAGCTTCAACCTGCATGTGTGTGCAAGCCAGCTGATTTTTGACTTGCGCAGAGGCTCTGGGAGGGCATTTCTGGCTTCCGGAGAGCTTCCGTGGGGATGGGGGAGGGCGTTTTTACTCTCCTCGGGCTCCAGGGAAGCCTTTGTAGCCTGGAGAGGGTGAAACATGAGTCTACTGGGCCCACTAGAAGTTGATAAACAGGCTGTTTCTGGCCTCCTGAGGGCCTCTGGGCGGCGGGGGAAGCTGTTTCCATCCTCCCCAGGCATTTCACCCTCCCTAGGCATTAAATTATGGGTGTAGACACTCACACATGTTTGATAGCGCACATGCATGCTCTTTCGCCCCCCGAGGGAAAAAGGTTTTGCCATCACTGCTCTAAGCTAAGATTCTGTGCAATTCAGAGAATCCCACTTCTAGCTGCCCCCTCCCCAAGAGTTTCCACGTCACCTGTTTTGAATGCCAGATAAGTGCAGGGTGCACATGGACGCTACGGAAGGCAAAAAACGGGCATGCTGGAAATTCGACCCATTTTTGCTCAAAGAAAGTCTCCAGAGCCCGGGAAGGACACCATCCCCACCCCACCGTGATGCAGGAGGTCAACTAGACCAGTTTTTCCCAACCTTGGCAACTTGAAGATATCTGGACTTCAACTCCCAGAATTCCCCAGCCCGCAAGGGAATTCTGGGAGTTGAAGTCCATATATCTTCAAGCGGCCAAGGTTGGGAAACACTGAACTAGACCATGGCCACGCAGCAACCAGGTAGAGAACCCCTAGCTAAAACATTTGAAGCCCACCCCTGCCCCTGCATTATCCGTAAGGCCTAAACAGGTGCGAGAGAAACCATTATTCAGATTATGAAAGGAAATACAGGGATTTCATTCTTAAGAAAGGGTTTCGTAAGGGAGATCAAGGGTGCCACTTTTCAGCCGGGCTGGAGCTCACCTTCCAAAAGGACAATGCCCCTTTTGATGTCCTCATTGTATTTGCTGCGCACCAGGCACCAGGCGTACTCGAACTGTGTCCCCTTGGAGACGTTGCCTGCGCTTTGCTCAGAATTGAACTTCTTCTCGAATCTCTGGGGAAGAGAAAAAGAGAAAGGCTTGATGGATGGTAAGCAGAGGTCTTCAAACTTGGCAATGTTAAGACTTGTGGACTTCAACTCCCAGAATTCTCCAGCCAGCTATTCTGGCTGGAGAACTCTGGGAGTTGAAGTCCACAAGTCTTAAGATTGCCAAGTTTGAAGACCTCTGATGGTAAGGAAGGCCACCCCTCAAACTGCAATTGCCGGCTAGCCATCATTGCCCCCAAACCATCTAGTCTACACATGCATTGGGCGTTTCCTTTCATTGTTTGAATAACAATTTGTCCATTGTCCTCATCCTAGCAAGATTTTTCGCCTTGCTTTGTACAAGAAACGTCCGTAACACGATCCCTTCTAGCTGTGATTTGTAAGTCACCATCTTCTTCTAAACCCAGTGTTTCTCAATTATTTTCTGTTACGCCCCCCCCCCAAAGAAATAAACATTTCACACGCCACGCCCCCCCAATTCTCCACTAGGACAATTGTTTGCAATATTCGCAACTTGGGCGTCCTCCTCGATCCACAGCTCACATTAGGGAAACATCTTTCAGCTGTGGCGAGGGGGACGTTTGCCCAGGTTCGCCTTGTGCACCAGTTGCGACCCTACTTGGACCGGGAGTCACTGCTCATGGTCACTCATGCCCTCATCACCTCGAGGCTTGACTACTGTAACGCTCTCTACATGGGGCTACCTTTGAAAAATGTTCGGAAACTTCAGATTGTGCAGAATGCAGCTGCGAGAGCAATTATGGGCTTTCCCCAATATGCCCATGTTACACCAACACTCCACAGTCTGCATTGGTTGCGGATCAGTTTCCGGTCACAATTCAAAGTGTTGGTAAGTGTTGCAGCAGAAGGCGGTCCCTGAGATAATCTGGTCCGGTGCCATGAAGGGCTTTATAGGTCATAACCAACACTTTGAATTGTGACCGGAAACTGATCGGCAACCTATGCAGACTGCGGAGTGTTGGTGTAACATGGACATATTTGGGAAAGCCCATGATTGCTCTCGCAGCTGCATTCTGCACGATCTGAAGTTTCCGAACACTTTTCAAAGGTAGCCCCAAATACTTATATACTTTCAGTGTACCCAGAGAGAGAAATAATTGCCCCCTCCCCTTTTCCTGCTACCTAGGATTGAACCGACAGCCTCCTGATTGTGAGGCGAGAGCGCTACCTCTAGGCCACCACAACCACTCTAGCAGTGATTTAAGTAAACCCATAATATTCAATGATGGCCAGGCTAGACGAAACTTCTGGAAGTATCAACCAGTGAAAGCCAGTGCTATTAGAATCTTGCTAGGTAGACTACGATGATTCACTTAGGGGTCATTTCAGGTTAAAAGTGCTTGAACGCGCAGACAGCACTAATTTTCTGTTCGATTTGGGTTTTCCAGCTGGATAAGAATTAACTCATTTACCAAAATGAAAGGTAATAAACCTCTATCGGAAAAAATCATTTACCAAAATGAAGGGTAAATAAATAAACCTAATAGAAAAATAAACTTATTGGAAGCAATATTTTATCTATTGTACACAGGCAGTCCTCAACTTACAACCGTTTATTTAGTGACCATTCAAAGTTACGACAGCACTGGGAATTTTTCACAATTACAATCATGGCTGCATCCCCACGGACGTGTGATCAAAATTAAGGCGCTTATCAAGTGACACATATTTATGACGGTTGGCAGTGTCCTAAGGTCACACTTTTGAAGCCTCCCGACTAGTAGTCAATGAGGATTCACTTAACGACCGTGTGATAAAAACTGCAGTGATTCACTTAACAACTGTGGCAAGCTCAGGTCCACTGCCCATGTGCTTGCGCCCCCCGTCAGCCAGCTGATTTTCAAGTATCTGCCATGCATGCGCAGAGGGCAGGGCACGAGGGAGATACACACATGCATGTGATGGGGGGATCGTGCACGCATGCGCAGGAGAGCCTCCAGAGCCTGGGGAGGGAAAAAACCAGAAGTTCTAGAAATCCAAAAATGGCCCTGTTTTTGGCCGCCAGTGGACTTCCTGAGCCCAGGGAGGCTGTTCTTGCCCTCCAAGAGGCTCGAGAAAAACCTCCAGAGCCTGGGGAGGGCGAAAAACAGGTCTCCCAGAACTTCCAGATTTTGAATCCCAACTCTCACATGCATATATGTGAGGAGGGGAGGGCACAGAAGGGTTGCACGCACATACGTGGATGGAGGGCTTGCCTGCACATTGCATTATGGGTGGCAGCACACACATGTGCCCGATTTCAGCAAGTGGCAAGAAAAAAGTTAGCCATCCCTGCTCTACAGTACAGTGATACTTCGTCTTACAAACGCCTCGTCATACAAACTTTTCGAGATACAAGCCCGGGGTTTAAGATTTTTTTGCCTCTTCTTACAAACTATTTTCACCTTACAAACCCACCGCTGCTGCTGGGATGCCCCACCTCCGGACTTCCATTGCCAGCGAAGCACCCTTTTTTGCACTGCTGGGATTCCCAAGAGGCTCCCCTCCATGGGAAACTCCACCTCTGGACTTCTGTGTTTTTGTGATGCTGCAGGAGAATCCCAGCAGTGCAAAAATGGGTGCTTCGCTGGCAACGGAAGTCCGGAGGTGGGGTTTCCCAGCGAGGGGAGCCTCAGTGAAATCGCAGCATTGCAAAAACACAGAGGTCCGGAGATGGGGTTTCAAGGAGTTTGGTGTTTTTGCAATGCTGCGAATTCACTGATGCTCCCTTCGCTGGGAAACCCCACCCCCGGACTTCTGTTGCCAGCGAAGCACTCATTTTTCCGATGCTGGGATTCCCCTACTGGGATTCCCCTGCAGCATCGCAAAAACACAGATGTCCAGAGGTGGGGTTCCCTATGGAGGGGAACCTCAGGGAAATCCCAGCAGTGCAAAAATGGGCGCTTCGGCTGGCAAAAGGGGTGAATTGCACGCATTAATGGCTTTTCCATTGATTCCTATGGGAAACACTGTTTCGTCTTACAAATCTTTCACCTTAAGAACCTCATCCCGGAACCAATTAAGTTTGTAAGACAAGGTATCACTGTATATGGAGCCTATGCAGGATAATCTCAGGATCTTTGCGCCCTCTACTGGCGAAGAAAAAAGCTGCAATTTCCTCATTGTGCAATCAGAACATCTCCCCTAAACAATAAATGTGTTTGTTTGTTTGTTTTGTCCAATACACAATAATACACATTGAAGGTAATAGAGGACACCATCGAGGAAATAGAATTAGAGAAAGAATAGAAGAGAGAATATAGGATAGAATAAATCAATGAGAGAATAGAAGAAAAGATATAGGGATAGTGTTCTGTCTGGGTGCCCCCAGACTTCAACACCAACTGGAAAAAGCAGCCAGACACGCTGGTAAAAGCAAAAGCACTTTATAGTTTGAAAAATAAACACAGAGAAAAACCTGTTCTTCCCAACAGGCAGGCTATGAGACTTCACAGCAGAGTCCTGATGGCCAGACAATACAGCAGACTTCTTGCTGGCACACCCACCACTGTAGAGAATAAGACCCACACCTTTTCCCCCCAAGGTTTCAGTATTCAAAGTCACAAACCAGAATTCCAAGACGCCAAAGATCACAGCCAGGTCCCAAGACTCCCAAAGATAATACTCCACAAGCCAGGAAGGGTGGGTCTGCCTTTTCAGCCTTTCCAGAGAGCACCACACCCAAACCCAGCTGTTGCCTCTTTAGTGCTGAAAGTACCTGGCTAATTGTCCCCTTCGTTGTGTTGCTCTTCTCTGCCGGAGATCGATTATTGCTTGTGCATTTTCATCTAAGGAATCCAGGCTGCTTGCTGGGGAGAGCTCCCTCTCGGGGGACTCTGGCTGTCCTCCCTCTCCCTCAGCCTGAGATTCCTCCTCCCCGTCTGCCTGAACCTCCTGTTCCTCCTCCTCCTCCTCCCCCTCTGAGCAGGAAGCCGGCAGAGGATCAGCCGTTCCCTGAGGGGCCTCAGACGGAATCATAACAGATAGAAGAGAAGATATATGGGATATAGGAGAGACAATAGGACAGGGATCGGAAGGCACTCTAGTGCACATGTGATAAAAGAAAATTAGGGGGGAGGGAAATAATGGGGGGGGGACAAGTGGTCCCTCTTAGTGTATGAGAGGGCAATTCTTCACAGCCAGCAAAATAGCTTTGGAGAGATGCTTCCAACTAATCACAATTTCTCACCTGCCTGGTTTAGCACGCTATGCAATTCTCACTGCTGGGCAATTTAGCATGCTTTGCAATTCTCACTAGTGGTTCAGAGCCCAGGAAACCCCAAGATAATGCAGGCAGTCTTCGACTTACGACCACGATTGAGCCCGAAAATTCCCCTTGCAAAGTGAGACGGTGGTTAAGTGAACTTGGCTCCACCTAGTTGTTAAGTGAGCTAAGTTAGCAACACGAGTTGTTAAGGAACTCAGGCTACCCCATTGACTCTGCTGCTCAGAACGTCCCAAAAAGGGGATCACATGAAATTAGGATTTAAACCGAGTTGATTTAAAATAAGCCTTTTTACAAGGGTGTTAAATTGTGATATAAATCAAGTTGATTTAAATCAGATCCACCTGGTCATAAGTCCATACAAACAGTCACTAAGTGGAATGGTTGTAAGCCGAGAACCACCTGCAGACAAACCGTTCCTTGTAGTAAAGGAGGGTTGGGAATTAATTATCTTCCTGAGCCGCCAATATTTTCAATTAACACGGAACGGCGCGTATCCATGCTTGAAAATCAGGGAACACAACAATTCCCAAGGTTGTTTCACTGCATTCAGTGTCCAGCAAGGACCCAATGCAGTGCTGGGGGTGGGAGGAGGGGGAATGATCCAATTGGATCTCTGAGGAAGGATTATGGGAGAACTGCAGAGACAAAGGCACACCCAGTGTGCATTTGTGTGTGTAACTGCTGCCAGAGCACAAAACAGTGGGGTTTTTTGTTTCTGTCTCCGAGGTGATCAGGCCCACAACTGCGTTGTCCATGTGGACAATAGCATTGGCCATAAATGAAGAATTGGAGGGATTTTCTTTTACCCCCAGTCTGCATGTCCTTTTGACCTCAACGGTGGGAAGAAAAGCGGTCAGCTACATTCCTTTCCATCAACACCTTAGGAGAGAGTTTTAAAAGCCCTCAGGAAGCGCTTTGACTGGGTTGAGGAGAACAAGGTGATCTTTAGTGAAGAGATCACTGAGATCGCCAAAGATCAGGCATGACGTCTCTGGCCTGCTTGAAAAACCCATGTTTGCTAAATTTAAAAAAAAATACCCACTCAACATCTACTTTGCCGTAAAGCACCCCTTTCATTCATGGTTCTTTTTTTTTTTAATGGAAATGGGAAACCTGTTTAAACAATACTCTCATTGCCAACACCATCACTTCAAGGTCTGGAAACAATAACAGAAGCCAAAATAAACCTTTAACAGTACATTGCCTCTCGGGCAGAAAGAAGCTAGTGGGACTTCCTATCGAAAAAATTGGCAGTCAGCTGCCTCTGGGACTACACACAATGTTGTACTTGGAGTCCAAAAGCAACAACGGCAAATTCTCATAAGGAGGGCATCCACTTTTAAAAATGAGCCCAGCTCTTAGTGCCTGGACTTTATGTACATATCTCTGTGGTTTTTCTTGATTTTCCATGGCTTCTGCTCAGGTTGTTTTTCAACTTCCCAGACCAGATCTACTTGAAGACCTAGTTAAATCTTGCACTGCAATCTAAGCAGCCTACAATTGAGTTAGGGAATTTAGTTCTGCTGAGCAAATTCACCATAAGTATGTGGTGTAAATCTAATACACCCCCCCCCCAAATGAATTTAGGAGAAAGCAATTAATAACTTGCAGGTGCGCTGGACATTTGGCACAATAATGTATTAGGGTTTGGGTGTTTTTTTAAATCCTGCCTTTATTACTTTAACTCAAGGTGGAAAACATTGATGCTACAGTGGTACCTCTACTTAAGAACTTAATTCGTTCCGTGACCAAGTTCCTAAGTAGAAACGTTTGTAAGTAGAAGCAATTTTTCCCATAGGAAACAATGTAAAAGTAAATAATGTGTGCAAACCCATTAGGAAAGAAATAAAAGCTCGGAATTTGGGTGGAAGAAGGAAGAGGAAGAAGAGGAGGAGGACAATTGCTGCCCAGAGTGAAGGGAGCGTTTCTTTTCTCTGGGCGCTGGCAGAGGTTTATTCCCTCTCCAAGTGCCCAGAGAAAGGAAAATGCTTTGTTCACTCTGGACTGCCAAAGCTTCCTTAAACACCACCGAAAGGCTCCTCTGGCAGCCCAGAAAAGCCAGAGAAGGCCAGGATTAAAGGGGGGATGGCAGGAAACTGGCCGGGCCTTCGTGCGCCCTCAAATTTCCTGGGAAATTTTTCCGGGCTTGGGTTCTTAAGTAGAAAGTGGTTCTTAAGAAGAGGCAAAAAAATCTTGAACACCCGGGTCTTATCTAGAAAAATTCTTAAGTAGAGGTACAAATGTACTACTCTTTCCTTCTGTTTTCCTCACCACTGCTACTCTGTGAGGTGTGTTGGGTTGAGAAAATGGGGTTGACCCAAAGTCGCCCAGCTGGATTTGAAGCCTAAAGCAGGATTAGAACTTACATTCTCCTGGTGATTCGTCCAAAATTACCCTGCCAGTTTTCATAGCTAAGGTGGGATTAGAACTCATAGTTTCCTGGTGATTGACTCAAAATAATTCAGCCAGATTTCATGCCTACAGTGAGACTAGAACTCA
The DNA here is from genome assembly GCF_031021105.1 of Erythrolamprus reginae. NCBI lineage: Eukaryota > Metazoa > Chordata > Lepidosauria > Squamata > Dipsadidae > Erythrolamprus > Erythrolamprus reginae. The sequence goes on from NC_091963.1 coordinate 142,802,357, forward strand.
CATTCTCCTAGTGTTGGCCCAAAATTATCCAACCAGTTTTCATAGCTAAGGTGGAATTAAAACTCAGTCTTCTGGTGATTGGCCTAAAATCATTCAGCCAGCTTTCATGCCTAAATGTAACATATGACATTTATTAAATTAAATTAAATTAACGTGGGACTAGAACTCAGAGTCTCCTGGTTTCTAGCCTGGTATCTTAATCACTAGACCAAGGGTGTCAAACTCAATTTCATTTAGGGCCGCATCAGGACTGTGGTTGACCTTAGAGCCCTGGTGGGCCCATGCCCCACAGAGGGGCAATTTCATTTTTAATGGGGGCAATTGGAACCTTGTTTAAACCTAGTTAATGGGCTTTTAGGCTTCCTCCGCATGGGTAGTTCACTTTTTAAATAATAAGAATTATATGTCCTGTGTCAAGGGGAGGCCTCAGGATTTTAGAGATGCGTAGGTGGGGCATGGCCAAAAAAAGTTGGGAACCACTGCCTTAGAGGGCCTGGCGGACATGGCTGACCGGGTGGGCGTGGCCAGCTTGATGCCACTCCCCAAATTAATGGCTTGTTTCCTTTTCGCACTGAGTAGATTGGTCCGTAGCTCTGAGTCTCCAGAGAGGGGTGGCATACAAATCTAATAAATAAATAAACATGGGTAAAACAGGTTGCAGCAACATGGGACGGCCCCTTACATTTCCCAGGATAGCCCGGTGGGTCTTGGGTTTGACACTCCTGCACTAGACAAAACTGACTCTCAATCTATCAAATACAGTAGTACCTCGACATACAAGTTTAATTCGTTCCAGACCTGAGCTCGTAAGTCGATCAACTCACATCTCGAACGAATGCCTTTAGACTTTGTTTTTCGCGCCGAGATAACTGGAAGCAAGGAGATTCTTGCGCCACCTAGTGGAAGCTCGGCTTGTATCCCAAATTTGAGCTCGGGTGTCGAACAGAAATTTCGCTCGCGTCACGGCTCGTAACTTGGAATACTCGCATGTGGAGCAGTTCGTATCTAGAGATACTACTGTAGCTGGAGTTGTAGAACTTCAACTGAAGAGCCAGTAGTTGAGATTTTGGACTGGCAGTGGGGACTCGGGTTCAACTTCAACTTTCTTCCAGCCCAAGCTACATCAAAAGGTTGTAGTCGTGAAAATTTAGAGGAACAAAAGAGATATAAATTATCTTAAGCCTATGGAGGAAAGATGGAATATAAATCTTATGAGTAAATAAAACAAAACATTTGGAAGACACTTAGTATGTTCTTTAGTTCCCAGATGCAATGATTGCAAACATCTGCCACATTTTTAAAGACTGTACTGAGATAATTAAGCTGCCAGAAACTCATCTGAAAAATAAGCTAAAGCTAAATATTTCTGTGTACTGTTTATACTGAGCTATAGTTATGGTTATACTGTAAATACAGTAGAGTTCATCAAAATAATTGGCTGCCCTCTAGTGGATCTGTCTCACTTTCTCCTCTTTTTTAAAAACAAGTTAACATTCAGGCTTTTAACATTTAGCATTCAGGATTGGTTTTTTGAGTCTCAGTATCTTTCTGCTCTGCTTAAAATTTTTAAATTAAAAAAAATGCAAATTCTCACCATCGTTCTGATCAAATTCACTAGGTAAAGAAGACACAAGAACAGTTTTTCGCCAAACGCCATCACTCTACTAAACAAATACAGTCATACCTCGTCTTACGAACCTAATTGGTTCCAGGGGGAGGTTCGTAAGACGAAAGGTTCGTAAGACGAAACATTGCTTCCCATAGGAAACAATGTAAAGTCAATTAATCCGTGCAACCAAAAAAAAAACCCGCAAAAAAAACGCTGCCGCCCAGCTGTCACCTTTTAAAACAGCCTGGGGGCTTCTCAGCGACCTCCTGAACGCCGAACGCCAAACCCGAACTTCCGGGTTCGGCGTTCAGGAGGCCGCCGAGAAGCCCCCAGGCTGTTTTAAAAGGTAACAGCCGGGCGGCGGGGCTTCCCAGCAATCTCCCGAACCCCGAACCCGGAAGTTCGGCAAAAGTTTGGGGTTCGGGAGGTTGCTGGGAAGCCCCCCAGCCCGGCTGTCACCTTTTAAAACAGCCGGGCGGCTTCCCAGCAGCTTCCCGAAGCCGAACGCCAAACCCGAACTTCCTCCTCACTGGTTGCACTCATGAGGCAATTTAGGTACAGTGATTTTTAACCTTTTTTGAGCCGCGGCACATTTTTTACATTTACAAAATCCTGGAGCACACCACCAACCAAAATGACACCCTAACACAGTACATATTATACATATAGTTAATAATATAGTTTCTAAATATGTACTTATACTCACTTAGTGTGAAACCTGGGCCTGTTTCGATGAACACAAAAGGGATATCCTGGCCAGAATGGTAGTTTTGGGACCCATGTTTAATTTCCCCACGGCACACCTGACCATGTCTCATGGCACACTAGTGTGCCGCGGCACACTGGTTGAAAACACTGATTTAGGATATATCCCATGCTTTCTTGCACAGTAAACAGAAATGGTATACAGTGGAAAATACAGGTAGTCCTCAAATTATGACCACAATTAAGCTTATTTCTGTTGCTAAGCAAGACGTTAAGTGAATTTTGCCCCATTTTATGACTTATTCTTGCCATGGTTCTTAAGCAAATAACTGTTGTTCAGATAGGAACACTGTTGTTAAGAGAATCTGGCTTCCCCATTGCTAGGGAAAGTACAGAGAAGAGCAACCAAGATGATTAGGGGACTGGAGACTAAAACATATGAAGAGTAGTTACAGAAACTGGGCGTGGCTAATCTAATGAATAGAAGGACTAGGGGTGAGATGATAGCAGGGTTGCAATATTTGAGGGGCTGTCACATAAATGAGGGGGTCAGGCTATTTTCCAAAGCACTTGAAGGATGGACAAGGAATAATGGATGGAAACTGATCAAGGAGAGATTCAACCTAGAAATAAAGAGGAACTTTTTGACAGTGAGAACGCTTAACCAGTGGGACAGAAGTTGCCTTCAGAAGTTGTGGGAGCTTCAACTCTTGAGAACACTTTCAAGAAGAGACTGGACTGCCATTTGTTGGAAATGGTATAGGGCAGTGGTTCTCAATCTGGGGGTCACATCCCTTTTCATGACCCTTACAAAAAAAATATTTCCAATGCTCTTAGGAACCAACATTTTTTTGCCTCTTAAGAACCATTTTCTACTTAAGAACTCAGAAATTTGAGAGCAGCACAAAGGCCTGGCCAGTTTCCTGCTTTCTGTCTGGGCACGCAAAAGCGTTTTTTTTAACCCATAAAGTTTTGGATTTTTTTGATTCCCCTCACCTCACCTTCTTCCTTCCTATATATACACACAGTGGTACCTCTACTTAAACACTTAATTCGTTCCGTGACCAGGTTCTTAAGTAGAAATATATATATATATATATATATATGTTTTCATAAATTTTCACGGGTATATGTATGTAGATTGTTCTGAGTTCGGGTTTTGCCCTGTGTAATATTTTGCATGTTTATGCGACGTTTCGGTGAAATCACATTCACCATCATCAGGCTGTTCTGAGTTCGGGTTTTGCCCTGTGTAATATTTTGCATGTTTATGCGACGTTTCGGTGAAATCACATTCACCATCATCAGGCTGAAGTTTCCAAGCTTCCATTTTACAACATTTTACATTCCATTTTACAACAGCACGAAGCTTGGAAACTTCAGCCTGATGATGGTGAATGTGATTTCACCGAAACGTCGCATAAACATGCAAAATATTACACAGGGCAAAACCCGAACTCAGAATAATCTACATACATATACCCGTGAAAATTTACGAAAATATATATATATATATATATATATATATATATATATATATATATATACACATACATACAGTATATATATATATGTATGTATGTATGTATATACACATACATACATACATACATACATACATACATACATATATTTCTACTTAAGAACCTGGTCACGGAATGAATTAAGTTCTGTAGAAAGTTGAATGTGCACAACAGCACGTGAAATTGATTGTCAATCAGTGTTGCTTCCTAAGTGATTTGATTTCACAGAAGTTTGATTTATGTGAAGTTATATTGTTGTTTAAGTGCTCCTTTTATTTTTTTGATCAGTGTATACACACATACAAACACACACACCATGGTAACTTTTGAACATGCACAGAAGCTGAATTTCCAGCACTACACATGCATCGCCATTTTGTTTTGGGCTCTTTTGTTTTGCAATTTTTTTAAAAAAATCGGCACTACGCAGGCGTGCGCACACAGAGTGCACCTCTGCCCACAAGGCACAGCCAACACATCACAGGAGGAAGAGAACTGGACGCAAGATAAGTATATCTAATAATTTTATTATTTTATGTTTGGGGGGGTCACCACAACAGGAGGAACTGTATTAAAGATTTGTGGAATTAGGAAGGTTGAGAACCACTAGTGTAGGGTCTCCTGCATGAGTTGGGGGCTGGACTAGATGACCTACAAGCTCCCTTTCAACCCATCTATTAATTGTCTTTGATTGCCAGAGGTCACAAAAGGTGATCTCATGACCTAAGGACATCGCAACGGTCATAAATATTAGTCAGTTGCCAAGCACCTTAATTTTAATCAAGTCACCATGGGGATGCTGCAGTGGTGGTGAAGTGTGAAAAATGGTCATGACACTTTTTTGCTGTGCCAACTTTCAACAATTCCTAAATGAACTGTTGTAAGCATAGAATTTACCTATCAAAGAATAATAGGGGAAAGGGAAGGAAAATGAACAAAAGCCCTGAAGACAAGGAAGAGAAGAAAAAACAGTTCCAAGTAATGGAAGGAAAAACTAAGCACATTTGAAAGTCTTATAAGGGTTAAGCAGATTCTAATGAAGAGGCCCATAAGGACATCTAGTCGAGCCTAACGACCAACTAAAGCAAGGTTAGCCCTGCTGGGCCTTTTGAACATATACATAGAAACATAGAAGAGTGATGGCAAAATAAGACCTCATGGTCCATCTAGTCTGCCCTTACACTATTTCCTGTATTTTATTTTAGGATGGATATATGTTTATCCCAGGCATGTTTAAATTCAGTTACTGGGGATTTACTAACCACATCTGCTGGAAGTTTGTTCCAAGCATCTACTATTCTTTCAGTAAAATAATATTTTCTCACGTTGCTTCTTATCTTTCCCCCAACTAACCTCAGATTGTGCCTTTTATACATTTTAAAGGATTATATTTTATTTAATTAGAGTCTGTTTAACCCTTATAAGGCTTTCAAATGTGCTTAGTTCTTTCTTCTTTACCCGGAACAGTTTTTTCTTCTATTCCTCGTCCTCGGGGCTTCTGATCATTTTCCTTCCCTTTCCCCTAATATTCTTTGATTGACAGATAAATTCTCTGCTTGCAACAGTTCATTTAGGGGTCGTTGAATGTTGGCCCGGCAAAAAAGTGACGTGACAGCTTTTTCACACTTCACCACAACTGCAGGGTCCCCGTGGTCACGTGATCAAAATTAAGGTGCTTGGCAACTGACTTTATTAATCTAGGAAAATGCTAACGTATATTGCTATCCCATGTACATATATCATACGCCATACGCTAAATAAATAGTCGTGCTGGACTTTAAGCCCAGAATTTCCCCCGGAGGGAGTGGCTGGAAGGGGACGCCCAATCTTCCAACCCTGCGTTTTCTATCTTAGCAACCAAAGGTAGACTGCTCCTGAACTAGGAGACATCCCTCGGCCACGCTGGTTCAGGACCAGGCAAGCATCACTCACTTTCAGATCCTCCAACGCCACCACTTCGCTCAGGACCGACTCCATCACGCCCAAACACGGAAGCGGCCGCTAAACGGAAGCGGAAATCCTGCCTTGTGTTTTACCTACAGACTCTCGAACCCTCATCTCTATGGTTACATCTTTCGCACCATTACGTGCCTAAAACGGTGTATCCGACTTCCGGTGGGAAAAGCCGGAAGTCTCTCGAGAGACGGCTTTCTGCTGCTATGGCAACCGCCTAATAAGGCTCCCTTACGCTAGACAGGGTAGGCAAAGTTGGCTCCCCTATGACATATAGACTTCAACTCCCAGAATTCCTGAGCTGGCATGATTGGTTCAGGAATTCTGGGAGTTGAAGTCCACAAATCACTTTGCCTACTACTGCGCTAGGACTTCAGCTCCCATCAGCCTCCGCGGCTTGGATAGCTTCTATTGTAAACTTCAGGAGAGAAATAAAGTGGTGTCATCTCGCTGTTTGGGGAGTGTGACAAAGGCAGCCTGGCTAGGTGGAGGGATGTATTGTGGGATGGAACGGGTAGAGGCTGGATTTCACCCAAAGGTTTAAGCCACAAATTAGAGAATAAACAATCATAGGTTGAGATTATGTAACTAAACTAATGGTTTTCAGTTTTGGCCACTTGAAGAAGTGTGGACTTCAATTCCCAGAATTCCCCAGTCAGCCATGCTGGTGGGGGAATTCTGGGAGTTGAAGTCCACACTTCTTCAAGTGACAAAGGTTAAGAAACACTGTACTAAGCCATGAAGTATGGTTTACAAAGCATGTTGGCTGTACAATTCAGGGAGTTGAAATCCAAACTTCTTCAAGTGGCTAAGATTGATAAGCACTGTGCTAAGCCATAAATCATGGTTTACAAAGCATATCAGCTGTGGAATTCTGGGAGTTGAAGTCCAGGCTTCTTCAAGCGGCCAAATTTGATAAACACCGTACTAAGCCATAAAACATGGTTTATAAAGCATGTTGGCTGTGGAATTCTGGGATTTGAAGTTCATGCTTCTTCAAGGGGCCAAGATTGAGAAACACGTAAATTAAGCCATGAACCATGGTTTACAAAGCATGCCTGCTGTGGAATTCTGGGAGTTGAAGTCCATATCTTTTAAAAGATGCTGAGGTTGAGAAAGACTATCCTAGTGTAATAAGATATTTATTTGTGGAGTTGAGAAATAATCCTCAGTTTAGTTTAATAGCATATATCCCGGCCCTATCTGGACCAGGAGTCACTTCTCGCAGTCACTCATGCCCTCATCACCTTGAGGCTCGACTACTGTAATGCTCTCTACATGGGGCTACCTTTGAAAAATGTTCAGAAACTTCAGATTGTGCAGAATGCAGCTGCGAGAGCAGTCATGGTCTTCCCTAGGTATGCCCATGTTTCATCAACTCTCCACAGTCTGCATTGGTTGCCGATCAGTTTCTGGTCAAAATTCAAAGTGTTGGTTATGATCTATAAAGCCCTTCATGGCACCAGACCAGAATATCTCCGGGACCGCCTTCTGCCGCACAAATCCCAGCGACCAGTTAGGTCCCACAGAGTTGGCCTTCTCTGGGTCCTGTTGACTAAACAATGTCGACTGGCGGGACCCAGGGGAAGAGCCTTCTCTGTGGCGGCCCCGACCCTCTGGAACCATCCCCCCCCAGAGATTAGGATTTCCCCCACCCTCCTTGCCTTTCGTAAACTTCTTAAGACCCACCTCTGCCGTCAGGCATAGGGGAATTGAGACATCTTCCCCAGGCCTATATAATTTGTGTATGGTATGTTGTGTGTATGTTTTTTAATTATCGGTTTTTTAGTTTTTAAATATTAGATTTGTATTTTACATTGTGTTCTACTATTGCTGTGAGCCGCCCCGAGTCTACAGAGAGGGGCGGCATACAAAAATAAATGAATGAATGAATGAATGAATGAATGAATGAATGAATGAATGAATAAACAAACAAACAAACATAGCAATAGAGAATACAGATAGTCTTGAGTTACAACAGTTTGTTTAATGACTGTTCAAACTTACAACGGTACTAAAAAAAGTGATATCTGATTATTTTTCTTAGAACAGTTTCATTGCAGCATCTCCGTGGTCATTTGATCAAAATTCAGATGCTTGGCAACCGACTCATATTTATGACAGTTGCAGCGTCCTGGGGTCATGTGATCATTTTTTGCGACTTTCTGACAAGTTGTTCACTTAACAACTATAGCAAGAAAGATCATAAATGGGACAAAACCTGTCAGAAGCTGGCTGGGCAGGTTGCAAATTGTGATCATATAATCCTGGTATATCACAACCATCATAAATACATGTTTGATCATATGATCATGGGGATGCTGCAACAATCGTTCATGTGAAAAATAGTCAAAATTCCTTTTTTTTTTAGTGGCATTGTAACTTCTAGCAATCACTAAATAAATGGCAATATCTTCAGTGTTAGTCTCTAGTGGGCTTACTCTAATTTTATGTACCATAGTAATGTCTTGGCCCAGAATTGGTTGCTGTTGGTTTGAACTGGTTCTTTAGAACCAGTAGTGGAAATTTGGCAGTGCTCACCAAACCGGCAGTGATGACTGGCAATCTATGCTCCGGAACTGATCCTCCGATCGCCATGGATTGGAAAAAATATTACGCCATTTATGGGAAGTGATGTACACGCTTGAGAGAAGACATCGCATGCACAAGACATGCCCTTCTTTCATGAATCAAACTGGTAGGGAAGATAAATAAAACCCACCCCGTGTTGGCCCATCAACTAGACAATGTCGCTTGGCGGGACATAGGGGAAGAGTCTTCTCTGTGATGGTCCCAGCCCTCTATAATCAGCTGCCCCCATAGATTCATACTGCCCCCACCCTCCTCAACTTCCGCAAGAGCTGAAGACACATCTAAGCAATAAACATGAAAATATGTTGGTGTAATGTCTGTGCACTCACCTAAGAGGCGCATATTGGTGGGAAAAGTTCTTGCATGTGATTGGTTATGCACTTAGTATATAGGTCCTGTCAAAGTTAGCCCGAGTTGAGTTGCTACCGTTCCTGATTAAAAGTTGTGTTCCACGAGTCACCTGCCTCCGTCTCGTTTACTTCAATGGCGACGAGGTCTGGAACCAAAGCTCACGCATCAGAACTGCCCTGCAAGACATCAATCGGTAATAAAATATGGCTCCGTTTGACCCGCATGGAGAATCTTGGGAAGCCTATGTCGCATGTTTTGAGTGCTTTTTGATCTCTAATGAGTACAAAGAGCCCCCTGGCAACCGTAAAGGTGCCTACTTTTTAGGTTTCTGTGGCCCGGAAATCTTAGAAACTGCAATGTCCCTTTTTGCCCCCACTTCAATCCATGATATACTGTGGGATAAATTCATGACAACTTTACGAAATCACTATTCCTCACCACCTTCCCGCTGCGCCCGCAGATATTCTTTTTACCATCAGAATCAAGCAGAAAGTGAAACCATTAATCAATATGTAGCAGCCGTGAGGCGTGCCCCTAAGTCATGCGAATTCCAAAATCTCGACGACTATCTGCTTGATAGACTTGTCTATGGGGTTAGAGATACCTGCCTTCGTCAGCATGTATTGATTATGAAGGATCTTACTTTCACTGGGGCATTAGAGGAAGCAAGAGCTGTCGAAATGTCTGCTCAATCGTTAGCTGAGTTGGACATTCCCTTGACTGCTTCCTCCACTAATAACACTGCAGCCATGGTTTTTCTACCAACCGACATCGAAAATAGCCTGAGACGGGAGGAGGAGGAAATTAATCGCCTGGCTAATCCTGCTTGGCCTAAGCCTCCAATGTTTTAGTCCGAACCTCGCCTTTTGTGGAGGGGGGGTGTTGCCCACTCTGTTTGTGCGCCTTTAAAGATGTATTCTGACGTTGCAGTGGGAAGCAAGGCCATATGACCCGCGATTGTTGAGCTCGTAGGAACTGCCCCCCAATTTTCCTCAAACTTTGCTTTGGGAGTAGTCTGCCCCACAACAAAGAGGATGGCAATGCGAACAATAGGCCCAGAGACTTTTGCAATGAAATCTACCAATCCCCCTGGCCCCGCCAAACATTATCCACCAAACGTCATTGTCTACAGAATCGAAGATTACCATCACTGTTCGCCTTGGAACCGCCCTCTGCCCAATGGAGATTGACACAGGCTCCTCCTTGGTCTCCTGGAGCATGATAAAGCACCTGTTTCCTTGACTGTCCAAATGTTGCTTGGAGCCATACCGGTCACTCTTAAATCAGGGACAGCTGATACAACTGTGGGGAGGGGGTTGTTCCAGGTTCAATATAAGCAATTTAGGGGTCAGTTGCCGTTTGTAATTATTGAAGGCCTGTTTACTAGCTTGTTGGGCCTCAACTGGTTCTTGGTGTTGGGTTTTTCCATCGCTGGTGTCAATGTTGTACAAGATGTAGCTATGTCCACCCAGTTAAATAAGGAATTTCCCTCTGTGTTTGATGGGGCCTTAGGCAAATATTCAGTTTCCCCAGTATCCCTTGCATTAGATCCTTCGGTACCTCCAGTCCACCTCAAACCATGTTGTGTTTCTCTAGCTATAAGGCCAGGAGTGGATGCAGAGCTGGATAGACTGATACAATTGGGTATTTTAGACCCTGTCGATCAGGCCTGTTGGGAGACCTCCCCTTGGTGACAGCAATCAAGCTGGACAGCAACGTGCATTTGTGCAGAGATTATAAGTACACGGTCCACTGGGCTCTTGCTTATAATTCCTACCCAGTACCAATGGTAGCACATGTTATATTCCTTGGGAGGGGGAAAAGTGTTTGCAATGATTGACCTCTCTCATGCCTATCAGCAGCTCCCAGTGAATGCTGAAACGGCGGATGTGCAGACCATCATTACACATAGGGGAGTGTTTCGTTGCACTCGCTTACCATTTGGAATCAGCTCCGCCCTGGGAATTTTCCCAGGGCTGATAGAGCATTTGTTATATGGAATTCAAGGTACCCTACTATATTTTGATGACGTAATTATATCAGCTTCATCTCCAGCTGAACTCTTGGACAGGGTACAGGCGGTATTAACCAAGTTTTGAGATGTGGGGTTGTGGGTCAAGGCTGAAAAGTGCACTTTTTGTTCCATACCAATGTAAATAAGTTATGTCAATCATTATTGGAAGTTGTACATTTGCATAGAATGGCAGCGATTGGCAGAGCTGCGGGCGGGAAAATACAAATGGCTGTCAAATCCGCGACTATGGCCACCAAGCCTTTTTAAAAAGAGGGACCAGAGCCATGTGAGCCAGTTATGAAGCCAAATCGTTACATTGTTGCAAGTTGCTGATTCCCAATAAAACGAATCGAGTGAAGCTGCCGTGTACTTTCTCCCGACCTAACAGTGGTGATGAGGAAAGAAAGAACCCTAACAGACGGAAGTCATGGAAGCATCAACAGTCGCTCAAGCGCCGGATTTCTTCGACCAGAACAAGAAACCTGGGACACTTATGGAGAAATTAGAGAATTTCTTGGAAGTATCCAGCCACAAAGATGCTAGTGACAAAGTTAAGCGAACGATCTTCCTCAATTGCTGCGGCAAGCTCATGTACGAGCTAACGAAGATGCTCATAGATCCTATACCGGTGTAGTGTGCAGCCCACTTCAAACCCACGAAGCCACCGAGAGAATACCGCCACATGTTTGAGTGTTCGAAGCAGGCTGAAGGTGAATCAATAAATCAATTTGCTACTCCTCTGAGAACGCTCCTCACGAATTGCAAGTATAAACACCCAGAAGACAGATTAGTGGACAGATTAATCTTGGGCATGAGAAATGAGCCCCTCTGACACAAGCTCATCACCGACGAGGATGTCTCTCTACAGGACGTCGTCAAGCAAGCTCAAGCCATAGAAGTGTCTAGACAAGCGGCAAGTGAGCTCAAGAAAACCTCTACCTCAGCAAACCTCCTTAAAATTGAGGCAACGGACGCACCAGCACCAACCAACCCAGAAGTACCAGATCCGGACCAGACCGACCCTGCCTGCCTGCAGATTTCGTCCTTCAACAACCAGGACACCAGAACCGCCATCCTGTGCCAATCTTGCAGCGGGCCCCACCCAAGAGCAAAGTGCCTGTTCACAGACACCATCTCCCGGCGCTGGAACAGACAAGGCCACATCGTCATAGCTTGAGCCACACTGCAGGACAACTTCACCCCACAGATCAGAGGTCAACGTCCATCCTTTTCCAGCAGCTACAGACCAAGCCAACCAACACCAAATGTCCCAAAACATTTCCCCCGCAGATCAGACGGAACTGCACAGGACACAGACCAAGGTAATCAGTGCCCCACGGCAAATTACACTGGGCCAAATACTACGAGTAAAATCTCAGTCTTGCTTGAACTTAATGGCCACCCATGTAAGATGGAACTGGACATGGTACAGAACAACCCTCTCCTCATAGGTCCATGCAACCCATCAGTCATTCAACCAGATGACATAGTCCTCCAATCGGGTTGGGTGCTGACGCTGCTGGCCCGACCTGCCAGTTCAGTTGCTGGTTCGACTGCTGAAGGAGAGGTCAGCTCGCTGCCCGCTCCCCACTCCACGGCTCTCAGCAGGCCTAGCTGGGCTGGCCTGCGCCATGGAGTCCCGTGTCGAGTGGGCAATACCAACACCGACCTCCTGGGGCTCGCAGCTCCCTCTGCTGGAGTTCCGAGGGGATAAAGGTAGGGCATCTATATAGTCTTGGTGCGACGGTCACTGGGTGTCACTGCTTCCTGCGGGAAGCAAAGAGTTAATGTCTTTATTCTCTGTTAGTGGGTGGTTATTTCTTTCTTGTCTTTGCCGGAGGTGATCAATATGTCTCCTCCACTCTCATCCATCGCTTAACTTTTTTGTGTAAGACTTTGTGCCTGTTTTATCGGTAATAGTTTCCGGTTCCCAGTTCAGGCCCCCATCAAAGTTCCTCACATACACCATATCCCCAATGTTAAAGGATCTTTCTGGTACACTTGTAATTTTCTCCGGGGGGGGGGAATATGCTGGGTTATGCCGCCCCAAGTCTGCGGAGAGGGGCGGCATACAAATCCAAATAATAATAATAATAATAATAATAATAATAATAATAATAATAATAATAATAATAATGCGATCCAGGCTTGATCTAAGTTTCCTGCCCATTAGTAATTCGGCTGGGCTTTTGTTAGTTGAGGTACTGCAGTGATGTGTAGAGATGTGGGGTTGTGGGTCAAGGCTGAAAAGTGCACTTTTTGTTCTGTACCAATGTAAGGTTATGTCAATCATTATTTGAAGTTGTACATTTGCATAGAATGGCAGCGATTGGCAGAGCTTTGGGCAGGAAAATACAAATGGCTGTCAAAGCCGCACCTATGGCCCCCTAGCCTTTTTAAAAAGAGGGACCCGAGCCGCATGAGCCAGTTGCGGAGTGAAATCATGACATTGTTGCAAGTTGCTGATTCCCAATAAAACGAATCGAGCGAAACAGTGTTGCCTACTTTCTCCCGACCTATCACTTTTGCTGCCCCCAGTGTTGAATTCTTGGGTTTCCTAAATGATGCCAGGGGAATCCATCCAACCCCCTCGAAGACTCAAGCCATTGTAAACGCCCCTGCTCCAAAGTCAAAGCCTGAACTACAAGCCTTTTGGGGGCTCTTAAACTTCTACTCAATGTTTTTACCCCACAGGGTCTCAGTTGTGGAACCCCTCAAATGATTCTCAAGATTTAAATGCCATTAGAAAATTTAAGTCCCCACCCACCCTCCAGAGTTCATTGACTTTGGATTGCAATGAGCCAAGATAAGAAATGTGACAATCATGGATTTGAAGCAGGTATTAACCTGGTTTGGCCTGGAGAACAATATCTTTTCAATATCAATATCAAAACCAGGCCTCTCTCTCTATAAAAGTTAGTGTAAAATACTTTAGTTTCTTTCTGCTCTAAGTTGCATGAACTTTTGATAGTAACACCCTGGAGAATTTGCTACAATCTGTTTCTTTACAGAAGCATATTATTAACCGAGCATGCATCATAAAGCCCCCAAAGCAAATACACTAGGGTGCTGTTGTAACTCAAAAGTAACTTTGCCAACTTGAGATTTAACTTCTGTGCTCCAGCCAGCCCCCGAAATATCAGTGTGAGTTCCATAATTGGCTTGATAATACCAATTAGCTAACAGGACCCCAAAGAAAGCTAGCAAAGGTAAAATTAGTTCGTTGAGAAAAGAAAAGTGTAATTTAGCATGATCTTGATTTCCCAGGGCGCCTCTTTGCCCATAGAGATCGGAGAAACTTTTTCGAAAAGTAAAAAATAGTGGATAGTCTAAACTTTTGTTTGGAAGTACTGATCTACTTAAGAAAAAACAATATGGGATGATGAAAAGGCACAGCAGGGAAGAATTTAAGAAAAAACATTGTCTTCTGATCAAGAGACCTTTTGTGAAGGTCAACATTTATCAAGGCAGCCATATTGTGAGAGACCTTTTTATGCAGGTTAACAGAATTAGAAGGGACCTTGTAGGTCATCTAGTCCAACTCCCTGCCCAAGCAGGAGACCCTACACCATTTTTGACATATGACAGTCCAGTCTCCTTTTGAAAGAGAGAAATAGAGAGAAAGGGAGGAAGGAAGAGAGAGAGAAAAAGAGAGAGGAAGGAAGGGAGAAAGAGGGGGAGAGAGAGAGGAAGGGAGGGAGAGAAAGAGGGAGAGAGAGAAAAATAGAGAGAAAGGGAGGGAGGAAGAGAGATAGAAAGAGGAAGAATTTTTTTTTTGCTCCATGTAGACCAAATTTTAAATCAAGAACTCACCCACCCACCCCACCCCCATCAATGGTGTCCCTCTTTACCAATGTGAAAATCTGGTCACTTTACTCTATGAGTAACCAGGAAACCTCTTTGATTAACTAGATTTCTAGTTCTTTGAAGGAACCCAAAATATTTCCCGTGTGGAATTCTGATTCTGATAAGACTGGTTCAAACCAGACAAAAGACTGTACTTTAGAAACTAACAAACTCACCATGTCTCATTATAATGTGAGAAACATTATGTGTTATCGTAGTGAAGAGGCATGAGGCAGACTTATGACTAACAGCTCTTTATTAGAAGTAAAGCGAATCCAGCAAAAGTCCAGCCCGGCAAGCTCTCTTTAAATAGAGGGTTGCCGGCTGGATGAACCAATTAGCACTTTTTATTCCCACGCTCTGCAAAGCGGACCTTGATGGAAATAGCTTGCTTAAATTCAAATACCTTGTTATGTATTAACACCCCTCTCCATTGGGTTTAGTCCAACACGTTTATATATATACATACATACACACACACACAGGATGTTGTGGAACCCTAGTTGACCTACACAGCTCAGTTTAGGTGTTGACTTTGGGCGGAGAGGATGGGTTTTCTCTCTCTGGCTCCAACTATGGAACCTCCTGGAATGGCTTGGGCCAGGTCAATGGCTTGATTGGAACTGAGTCAAAGTTGTTGAAGGGTGGTGACTCTGGCTCTTCAGATAAGTGCATTGGCTCCCTCAGATCAGCGTTAGCTGTAGGGAAATCATCATTAGAGCCTTGTTGGCAGTCAGCCTTTATCATGTGGTGACTGCAAAAATTATCAATGTAGCGCCACCATTTTCTACCATCTGTTAACAATACCCAGTATGATTTGGACCTGTTACTTCTAGGATTTCCCCAGGTAGTCATAGGGGACACTCTGTGAAGTTCCTAGCGGACACTGGGTCATTTATGTCAAACTTTCCAGTTCATTCTGGACTGGTGTGCTCTTTTTCATTGAACAAGCAATAGCATTTAGACATATAAAGAGCCGGGGTGGCGCAGCAGGTAGAGTGCTGTATTGCAGGCCACTGAAGCTGACTGTAGATCTGTAAGATCAGCAGTTCAAATCTCATCACCGACTCAAGGTTGACTCAGCCTTCCATCCTTCTGAGGTGGGTAAAATGAGGACCTGGATTGTGGGGGCAATATGCTGGCTCTGTTAAAAAGTGCTATTGCTAACATGTTATAAGCTGCCCTGAGTCCAAGGAGAAGGGCGGCATAAAAATCAAATAGATAGATAGATAGATAGATAGATAGATAGATAGATAGATAGATAGATAGATAGATAGATAGGATAAAGATAGACAGACAGACAGACAGACAGACAGACAGACAGACAGACAGACAATATATATAGATTCTTTTGAGAATAGGCATCAGGAATTCATTTTTTTTTGGTGTGCCAGTGTGTTCCAGAAAAATGTGACAATCAAAGTTGTCTTCCCTTTTCCATTCTTTCTCTTCCCTTTCAATCCCTTTCTTTCTTTTACCATCTCCTCTCCTCTTCTTCCCTTCCCATTCCATCCCATCCCATCTGGCCCGTTCACAGAACTGCATGGGCTGCTGCCTTTTTGACCAGTTGAATCTTTCATACACTCTTCAAGGGCAGCCATGTTGGGGATTTAAAGATACTCCAACAAATTATCGGCTTCTGACAATCAACCACCTACATTCTTATAACTGACATTTCCTCCGTTTACCCTCTTGGGTTTCCCAATTAAGGACTTTAGTAAGACTCTGTTTTGGCCAGTTACTTGTAGAACAGCTTTTTATTTTTTACAAACAAAACAATTGATGTTCTCTTATTTCGTCCCTTATTGCCCAGGCTGTGAGAAGGTTACTGTTTTTGCCCATTAGAGATGTGGTCACGGTAGAAGAGAATGCGTGCAAAGTCTTGTTTTTGGAAGGATCTTGTTGGAGGCTTGTTTTCCTCACCAGTACAAATTTCACATTTTCACTTTCACACTTTTCCGGGAATCGCAAACCGAGTATTGGTTCTTTGGGCAGTTTATTCCTGGGTTAGGGGCTGTCTTACCCATCCACATCTCACCAGCATTTGCCAAGGTGTAAGCGCAAGACACCCTGGGCAGACAAATTTAGATAACGGGAGAACTCTTCGGGCATGGCATGAATCAAAGGATGTGGCAATTCATTATTAAAGTAGTGATGATTGATTTTCCCCCCTTTTAGGTCAAATAAAAAGGGCCAGAAGCCATAGAGAGTGATGATGTCACAGACCTCCAGAGCATAGCTGGTGAACATAAAGCCAGTGGACATTCGTATTTCTTTTATCCCTTTCTGTTTCCAATACTTATCGAGGGCAGCCAGGTAGTGTGGGTGGAGGAAGAATGCCCTATCGCCCATGCCATTCTCTTTCAGGATGTTCATAACACGGTAGGTGACTTTAAGATGATAATCAAAAGATAACGCAGGAATGAGGAAAAGGGCGCCTGGGTAGGTCTGAAGAACTTTGACAAAATCCATCGGTGAACCCCCTAAGTCTTTGAATCTTCAGAAGAAGGAAAAAAAGAGGAGAGAGAATCCCAAAAGGAAAATCACATCCTCAACAATCTAAAGCATGAGAACGAAACACATTTGCAGTTGTGGGTGCCCCTTTGGAATTTTTTTTTAGCTATAGGAAGTCCCCCTCCCCTTTCCTAGAAGAATGAAATATTTTGGGAAATATTAAAATGGCAGAATATTTTATTTACCTAAAGAGGAAATGGAGAAACATGCTCTTAAAGTCAGAAACCAGTTTTCTTGTCCCAAGGAGAAACTGAGGAGGCCGGTTTTTAGAAATTTGGTAATCCATTCAGAAAAACTGGGTCAAGACAGAAACTCAGAGAAACAGCAAACAAGAGGTTGACCAAATTAGCTCAGATAAACACCTACCATTTGCATTTCCCTTTTGTCTATAGAGCCAGCCATGACCCCAAGGGAATCTGACAAAAGCCTATAGAATATTAAAAAGGCATGTCCTCGCTCAGGATCAGATTGGTTAAGGAAGGTGTAAAGATGGCATTAAAACCCACTCATTCTAAACTCCATTTTGTCAGCTGCCCAGAATCACGTGTGGTTCTGCTTTATCGATAAACCTCTTTTTCCAATCGGCCTTCCATTTTATCTCAGTGCTTTCTCCCAGCTTGGAACTTGACCTGGATATTACTTCCAACATAGTGTTGGAAGAAATATGCATCTGGTTCAGTTCCAAGTTGGTGGGGGGAAGACTCTGGAAACATGGAGGCTGATTGGAAAGATGGTATACAGTAGTCCCTCGCTATACCGCGCTTCACCTACTGCGGCTTCACTTCATCGCGGGTTTCTGAGGAAGTCGATCGGCAGATTTAAACAGCCCGTCGAACTCGATTGGCAGGGTTTTTTTAAAAAAAAAAATCTAAAATTGTAAATACTGTATTTAAATACTGTATCTAAAATAAATACTGTGTGGGAAGGGTTTATAAACACTTAAAACAATGAAAACTTACCAAACAATTACAATATAAATACTTAAATAAGTACTATCAGTCGATAAATTCCCCATCGCGGATTTTACCTATCGTGGCCAGGTCTGGAACGTAACACCAGCGATAGGTGAGGGACTACTGTATTGATGAACAGGACCACCCGGGTTTGAGGTCCTTAGCAGCTGATGACATGGAGTGGAGAGGGTTATTTATAACCCTCTTTTGGGCCTTGTCCTTGAGCTTCCTGTTCTTATGGCCAAGGCATGTATTCTATTGATTGTTGTAAAGGTCACTGCTTGTAGGTTTTCTTGAGACAAGTTTGGTTGCAGCTTGCTGGGTGATGCTATGTCCCCAGGTGATTTTGTAAATGCAGTGAGCCTGGCTGCTATATAATCCTATAATGTCCTGGAGGGTCATATCTTAATCCCATTACACTGGAGCTGGAGGACTTTTGTCTTGTAGATAAACTGGCCCAATCCTGTTCAATAAGTAATCAGATATCTGCTGGGAGCAGAGAGCTGCTCTTTGTCTTTAAAAACGTGTTTCTCCTTTTCTCACTTTGGTATTAACTAGAGTTGGTATTTGCCAATTCTCTATTCCACTCAATTTCCACTAATGATTCTCCAAACTATTCAAAATTTCTACTACCAGTTCTCCAGAACCTATCAGAACCTGCTGGATTTATTTCCCTTCTTTATTCTTTTTTCCCTTTCATCATCAAAATTTAATTCAAACCATAATGTACCAATGTAATGTATAATTATTAATTTATTTAAAAAGTTTTTAACATGATAATTATTATCTATACACATATACACAACTAATGGTGTTGACATGATTATGTGTAAAATAATAATTCTAAAAAATTGTTTCCTTTCTATTGATCTTCCCCTTTTCATCCATTCTCATTTGGTCTCTCAAAAATTCCACTTCTTGTAGGTTTTCCCCTCCCAACCCCTTCTCTTAATTTTTTCCCTTTATTTTTATCCAATTTTTTTTCCAAGTTACTTTTCTTCTTTTTAAGAATAATAAGTAAGTAAGTCTGCTCTCAATTCCTCCAAGTTTCTTCTCTCTATTACCCCTTCTTGTTTTTTAATTGCTTGTCCTGATACCAATGCTCCCGTCTTATTCTTTTATCACTGTACATCCCACTGCAATCATCAGTCCCTTTTTCATCTGTGTAATCTCCTTGTTCTTCATATTCCTTTTCCACCATTGTTCTTTATGATACAGCTTCACTTATATTTTCTTATTTATTTATTTATTTGATTGATTTTGTCCATTACACAATGAGGGTTTTAGTGGGTATACACATGGTAAAATACATAACAGAGGTTATAGAGGATATACTCATAGTAAAATATATCTAGGAAAGAATAGAAGACATAGGAATAAAATATATCAATGAAAGAATAGAAGGAATAGAAGAAAGGTATAGGAGAAAAGCAACGCAAAGCAATACGTTAAAAGGCAAAAGCAACGCAAGGCAATACGTTAACAAAATAATAACACGTTATGAGCAAAAATTATTTTTCCCAAATGTTTTGTTTCTATGTTTTGTTTTGTTATGTTTGTCTATCTATTCGTTTGTTTGTTTTTATTTACTTGTACTTATTTTGTTTGCTATTGCAATGTCTTTGTATGTATAAAAATTTAAAAAAATAAATAATAATAAAAAAGGTATAGGAGATATAGAAGAGCAATACGACAGGGGACAGAAGGCACGCTAGTGCCCTTATGCATGCCCCTTACTGAGGTCTTAGGAATCTGGAGAGGTCAACCGTGGATAATCTAAGGGTAAAGTGTTGGGGGTTTGGGGATGACACTATGGAGTCCGGTAATGAATTCCATGCTTTGACAACTTGATTACTGAAGTCGTATTTTTTACAGTCAAGTTTGGAGTGGTTAATATTAAGTTTAAATCTGTTGTGTGCTCTTGTGTTGTTGTTGTTGTTGTTGACCTCTGATTTCCAAAGGTAAATTTTTATGTCTTCATAGATGTATTTTAACATCTGAGTCAATTCTTCATAGATACATGCCTCCATTTTGTCAAGTTCACAATTCACAAATTTCATAGTTTGTTTGTTTTTTACCGGTAGCTTAAGTCCATATAATCTCTTTGTATCTCAGTCCAATCCAGTTCAAAATTTATACAACCCAAACAGTGCACCATCAAACACACTATCACAACACACACTGCTTTCAAATCCTTTCAAGCTCCTATTTATCTTCTTATGGGCAAAGTCAGTCTCCAACTGTCAGCTAAACTATAGTATGTCAATTGTTGTTATAAAATTTTAATAATCACTACTTTTCTTTATAAGTTTTTTTTATACAAGATTTACATGAAATAGATTTAATGTTAAACAGGATTTAGATAATTACTGAAATGGTTGGAATGTTATAAGAGCTGTATAATTATCATTTTTAAAGGTCCTTATATAAGATTATATAATTTATAAATTGGATTTTTTGTTTTAGAGATTTTAGATAATTAGGGGTTCTTTTTTTCTTTATTATTGTATTTTAGGCAGTTGGTAATGTTATTATCGAACAGATGCAAATGTAGTGATGAAATTAGAATTGTTTAAATATGGAGAATAAGTTAAAATACAAAAATGAGTAATAAAGCTGAAAGGGAGATATGACATGGAAAAAGAGATCAGAAAGTTAGTGAATTCAGAAATAACAGAATTAAAAAAAATGATGAGTAAAGATATAAATTGAGGTTAAGGGAGGAGTACAGACTAAAATTAAAAGGTACAAGAGATAATGAATATGTCTGGAAGATAAGCTATAACAATTGCTTTGGAAGAAAATTGAAAAAATTAAAGGTGGTAGATTCAGGCAATGAAAATAAGAGGTAAGGAGGCAGCATCAGAACAACAGTAGATATACCTAGAAGAATATAAATACATATATAAATATGGATGAAGCAAAAGATTTAAGTTTAAGAGTAGCACCGATGTTGGTATAAAGTTAGGATTTTGAATTGCAAGCCTGTTAACTGTCAAATTTAGGGGTACTTAGGGAAGGATAAGAGGAGGAAGAGGAAGTAGAAAGGAAGGGAAGAGAGGAAAGAGGGAAGTAGGAAAGAGGAAAAGAGTGAAAAAGAAGGTAAAGAGAAGAGGGAAGAGAGGGCGATAGAGGAAGGGGAGTAGAATGAAATATAGAAGGAAAACAGATGGGAGATAAAAGTACAAAATGTGCAAATGTATGGCATTTTGGACAGAAATGTATAATTATGTATGTTTTGATATTATGCTATGTGTATGGATGTTTATGTAAAAATTGTGAAAAAATTTTTTAAAAAAGAGAGAACCTGCTAAATTTCATCCTGATTGACATACATGAAAAAAAACCACACAATGATAGTCTGTGTTGTTTCTTAAGACATTCAGAGTGGCTCCCTTTTTCATTCACAGATGGTATTAGATTACTGTTTGAATTTACGTTATCTTCCTTACCTTTTACTAAAAATACTGGGGTTGATGGTCATTAAGTGTGTCTTGGTTCCCACATCTATAGATTTATCCAATGGAGGCAGATTAAACCTGGGGGTGGGGGAGCAAATCAAAAAGAGACAAAGCTATTAAACTCAAGTGAATGCATTACAAGTAGTCCTCGCCTTACAACCCCAATTGAGCCCAGAATTTATTTTGCCAAGGCACATGAGTTTTGCCCCATTTTACAACTTTTCTTGCCACATTTTGTTAAGTGCAGATGTTAAATTAGTCACACAGTTCTAACGTATGTGAATCTGGCTTCCCCATTGACTTTGCTTGCCAGAAGCAGGATGTCAGGTCACTGCAACCATCATTTTTGCCCATAAAGGTAAAGGTTCCCCTGCATATGCATGCAGGTCGTTCCCGACTGTAGAGGGCGATGCTCATCTCCATTTCAAAGCCGAAGTGCCAGCGCTGTCCAAAGACATCTCCATGATCATGTGGTCAGCATGACTAAATGTCAAAGGCACACGGAATGCTGTTACCTTCCCACCAAAGGTGGTCTCTATTTTTCTACTTGCATTTTTTAATGTGTTTTTGAACTGCTAGAGTGGCAGAAGCTGGAACAAGTAACAGGAGCTCACTCTGTTACGTGACACTAGGGATTCGAACTGCTGAACTGCCGACCTTTCTGATCGACAAGCTCAGAGTCTTAGCCACTGAGCTATTGCGTTCCTTTTTATGCCCATAGGATTCCAAAATAAGCAATGGTTGTAATTGCAAAAATACTAGAAATTAAAGCTCCCAGGTCCATTAAGGAAAGAATGGAGGAGGAGAAAGGGAAGGGGAAAAAGGAGGGAGGAGGAGGAAGAGAAGGGGGAAGGGAAAAGGATGGGAAAAAACTAGAAGAAGGAGGAAGGGGAGGAGAGGGAAGAGAGGAAGAGGGAGGGGAAGAAAAATAGGAGAAAGAAAAGGGGAAGGAAAAGAGGGAGGAGGCAAAGAGGATGGGGAAGTAAAAAGGAATGGAGAAAAAGAAAAAGAAAAAGAAAAAAAGAAAAGAGAAAGCATAGGGGAGCCGGAGGAGAGGGAAAGGGATGGGTGGAATGGAGGAAATGAGGAGGAGGAGAAAGGGGATGGAGAAGCAAGCAGGAAAGAGGAAATGGAAGAGGAAAGGGAAAGGGAGAAAGAGAAGCAAGAGGAAAGGAAGACGAAGGAGAAAAAAGGTGGAGAAATGAGAGAGCTGTTATTTCCATAAACCAAGACTATAAAGATTTCCAGTGATCCCATCCCTTTAATATGAGCTTTCCCCCCAAAAATAAGAAACAGGTACCTGATGATAAAATCAGCTTGGTCGATTTCATGTCCACACTTGCTACCTAGTAAAATACCACCGTTGCCAACAACAGCACATTTTCTATGCCGGATATGTGCCAGTGGAAATCTCTAGAGGAAGTAAGTAGGGTGGGGGAGAGATTAAAAATGCAGGCACAAACAGCTGAATGCAGAATGTTTTCATGAATTGGACTTTATCTATCTATCTTTATCTATTTATCTTTCAAATCGACTCAACTGCAGTTCAGGAGCCTTTAAGCAAGGATTCACTTTAAATGGTTTGTTTTGTTACATTTATCCAAAGGGAAGTGACTTTGCTGGGGCCTATTGGGCACCTGTCGCTCTCCAGCAGTCAAATCAGAGGAGGTGGTGTGGTGGTCAGGGCAAATACCGAGGCAATGTGAGAGCTCTGAGAGTGAATGGAGCTGTCAGAGAGAGAGAGAAAAACAGAGACAGAGCCTTGGCTGTCCATCAGCCCACAGATGGAGAGTCAACAGTCCTCAAGTCTAGAGGTGGCTGATGAGGAAGAGGAGGAATAGCTGGGACCAGTGCCTGATGTGCAAAAGGCAGGGGAGAGGAGTTCAGTGGAAATCTATGGGCCAATCCTGCTAGCCACCACTGCTAGCAAAGCCCCACTCTAGATCTGGGGATAAAAGGAAGGGGCCGGAAATGAATAGGTGTGGCAGTATTTATCTCCTCTGCCAGACAGACCAATTAGCCTGCTGTGAGAGAAAAGGAGATTATTATTTTTTTGCTGGTGCTGCTGATGCTCCTAATAAAAGGAGCATTTATTTAACTATAGATGGTTCCTCGTGTTTCGGAGCTGACTTGGGATATGACCCGCTGAATGCAAATAACAAAATACAGTATTGCATTTGATATAACAGATAGCCCTTGATACACCACCACAATGGAGTCCAAAATTTCCATGGCCAACTGAGATAAGTTGTTGAGTTTTGGCCCACTTTATGACCTTTTGTGCCATGGTCGTTACATGAGTCACTGCAGTTGTTAAGTTAGCAACCCAATTGCTAAACAAATCGGGTTTCCACATCAACATGGTTTGTCAATGTTGCACAAGGAGATTGCATGAGCCTGTGGACGCTTGCAACCATCAAAAATAGGTTGCAAAAGTGAACCACATAAACAGAGGGACACTGCAACTATCGTAAATAGGAACCAGTTGCCAAGCATTTGAATTTTGATCACATAACCCTGGGCATGATGTAATCGTGTAATTGCTAAAGGTGAAAAATGGTCATAAATCACATTTTTCAGTGCTGTTGTTAACTTGGAATGGTCATGAAATGATTGTAACTCAAGGACTTTGTAAGAGCTCTCTCAGATGGTCAAGGCATATCTAGGATACTTTAATTCCTCAAATTGCAAAAAAAAAAAAAAAGACCAAAAAGAGAGTGTGTTTGGATGGAAAGTAATCAAGGAGCGAACCAATCTAGCACTAAGGTATTCTGTCCCAGTTACAAACATAACAAACGCACAGTTTGGGTGAACTTAATTTAATCAATAAACAACTACTAATAACTGGTTTAGTAGTGGAGATACATAGGTAGAAATATAAAAGCAATCTTTTCTTACAAAAAACTCAGCTAATTAATCCTCACTAGCAGCTGGCTAATATGTTCCACTCCCCTAGTTTACTTAAGGACAGCAGAGGCAGCTGAAAGGCTGCAGAAACATTTTAAAATCATGTATCTGTTGTGAAAAGCTCATTTCTAAGGAAATCTCTACTCTGTTTTTCTGCTTGGGCTTGCTTATCATGAAAGACTTCTAAGCATTTTGCCAAGCCTTTGAAACTTCTTGAAATAACAAGAGATAATTGCATTGCTTTGATTTAAGACCTTCTGAACTGATGTCAGCTGCTAATGACAATTAATTAGCAGCTGTGGTTTCTGTTTGAAAAGATTGCTTTTAGATTTGTTTGTGTGTCTCCACTACTGAGTCAGTTATTAGTAGTGGTTTACTGATTAAATTAATTTCATCCAAACTGTGTATTTGCTATGTTCATAACTGGGGGAAAACAAAAGCACACAGTTCTGAACCGGTAGGGAAGATAAGTAGATTTCATCACTGCCATGGGAAAGTCGCAACAGTCGTACATGTGACAAATGATCCTAAACGCCACGGTCACTTTGTTCCAACGGTCACATTATGAACTGTTGCAAGTTGAAGACTGCCTGTATTCTTTTACAGCCCCCATCCCCATTGGTTTCTCTTCCATTGAACCCCGAAGACTGCATCTTCTCTTACCTTCAATAGCATACTTCTCAGGTTGGCATCCACAGTTATATTTTTAAATTTGTCACCATCAAACTTGATGTGGGATCCCAACTGTGCATTTTCCATGGTTACCGCCACATGGTGAGAACCATTGCAACACTGACCTAGCTCTTTCCTGAAAAAAGACATCACCAGAGGTTTTCTTGAAAAGGGATCACGGTGGGGCATTGTATGGGAGCTTAATCATTGGAGACTTTCAAAAAGATACTGGACTGCCATCTGTCAGAAATGATGTAGGGCCGTGATGGCGAACCTATGGCACATGTGCCACAACTGCCATGTGGAGCCCTCTCTGCAGGCATGCAAGCCGTTGACTAGCTCAGCTCCATTGTGCATGTGCGAGTGCTTCTCGCCGTTCAGCTGATTACAAGCTCATGCTTTCTCCTCACTTTCTGCGGCCTGTGTCTTCCCAGATCTCTGGAGATTCTACTAGAATGGATGAATAGAGTGGATCTTCTCTGGGTCCCATCAACTAAGCAATGTCGCCTGGCGGGACCCAGGGGAAGAGCCTTCTCTGTGGCGGCCCCGGCCCTCTGGAACCAACTCCCCCCCAGAGATTAGAACTGCCCCCACCCTCCTTGCCTTTCGTAAACAACTTAAAACCCACCTCTGCCGCCAGGCATGGGGGAATTGAGATCGTCTTTCCCCCTAGGCCTTTACAATTCTATGCGTGGTATGTATGTATGTATGTATGTATGTATGTATGTATGTATGTATGTATGTATGTATGTATGTTTGGTTTTTATATTAATGGATTTTTAATCATTTCTAATACCAAATTACTATTGTACACTGTTTTATAGTCGTTGTTAGCTGCCCCGAGTCTCCGGAGAGGGGCGGCATACAAATCCAATAAATAGATAGATAGATAGATAGATAGATAGATAGATAGATAGATAGATAGATAGATAGATAGATAGAGAAAGAAAGAAAGAAAGAAAGAAAGAAAGAAACAAATAAATAAATAAATCTCCCCACTCCCAGCTCCATTTGAGGGAAGAGGCTTTCCTTACCACCCAGCATTGTTTGGGAAAAGAGCAATTTCTCCCTCCCAGCTCTGTTTGGGGATGGGAGACATTTCCCCCTCTTCTACCGCTGTTTTGGGATGTGAGGCCAAAACGGGGGTGGGTGGGTTCCATGTGTGCATGCATGGTGAGTCATGCATGCATTTGCAAGGGGTGGGACATGTGATAGGGGCATTGCATTACGTGTGTGCGCGCACTCATGCGTATGTGACATTCTGCACGCACACCTTCGGCACCCTAGGGAAAAAAGATTCGCCATCACTGGGTCTTCTGCTTGGATGGGGCGGGATGAACTAGATGACTTACAAGGTCCCTTCCAACTCTGTTAATCTATTTAGAACAGCCAAAAACCCCCCAATGCAATTCTAAATTGCATTAATAGAGATATAATAGTACAGTACAGTAGGAAAGGGAAAGATAGAATAGTAGAGAATAGTGTACAGTAGAGTAGAGTAGCATAGCGGAGAGGAGAGGAGAATAGAATGGAAGAATAGAATAGAATAGAATAGAACAGAATAGAATAGGGAGTAGAGCAGAATAAATACAATAGGAAAAGGAATAGGAATAGGAAAGGGAATAGACTACAGTAGGATAGAGTAGAAGGAATAAATAGGAAAGGAAAGGAAAAGAACAGAATAGAATAGGAAAGGGAGCAGAGCAGAGCAAAGTAGAATGAATAGAATTTGAATACTGTACAGTACAGTAGAGTAAATAGAAAAGAAAAGGGAACGGAATGGAACAGAACAGAATTTTATTGTCACTTTCAATGTACAGTGAACCCTCGATCATCGCGAGGGTTCCGTTCCAGGACCCCACGCGATGATCGATTTTTAGCGAAGTAGCGGTGCGGAAGTAAAAACACCATCTGCGCGTGCGCAGATGGTGTTTTTGCTTCCACTGCCGCCTGCCCTTCGCCCGCCCACCCCGTTGCTCGCGCCTGGGGTGCGCGCGCGCTTGGGGACTCCCTAGCTCCGCTTCCCAGCTGGGGAGCGGAGCTGGGATGTCCCCAAGCGCGCGCGCTTTCCCCAGCAACGCGCGCGCAGTGGGGACTCCCTAGATCCGTTTCCCAGCTGGGGAGCGGAGCTGGGATGTCCCCAAGCGCGCACGCTTTCCCCAGCAACGCGCGCGCGGTGGGGACTCCCTAGATCCGCTTCCCAGCTGGGGAGCGGAGCTGGGATGTCCCCAAGCGCACGGGCACCGCCCGCCCGCCCACGCTGTTGCTGGGGCCGCTTCCCAGCTGGGGAGCGGAGCTGGGGTGTCCCAGGGAAGCCTCTGGGGGAAGGGGGAAGACCCAGGGAAGCCTCTGCCCGGCGGGGAAACTCCACCATCTACGCATGCGTGGAAGGGCACGCATGCGCAGATGGTGGAGTTTACTTCCGGGTTGAAAACTCGCGAAATAGCCCTTTCGCGATACTTGAGGACGCGAAACTCGAGGGTTCACTGTACTCTAATTGGTATACATTAAAATGAAATTTCATTGCATACAGCTCCCATAGTCACCACCTCCAAGATATACTACATACAATTAAGTAAGTAAATAAGTAAGTAAGTAAGTAAGTAAGTAAGTAAGTAAGTAAGTAAGTAAGTAAGTAAGTAAGTAAATAAATAAATAAATAAATAAATAAGTAAATAAAAGTTTTGGTCACTACACTATGAAATTGGTAGACACCTCTCTTCTGAACTATTGCAAATAACTTTTATAAAGATTTGGGGAGGGGATGTGGGTGTTTGTAAGAAACATAATTCATAATCAGGCTACTTCTGCTGACTGTCAGCTTCCAGCAATTCGGCAGTTTGAATCTGACCAGGCTCAAGGTTGACTCAGCCTTCCATCTTTCCCAGATGGGTAAAATGAGGAGACAGGTTGTTGGGGGCAATAGGCTGATTCGACAATGGCTTAAAGAGAGCTGTAAAGCACTAAGAAACAGTAAATAAGTCTAAGGGCTATTGCTATTGCTAATCATTGTTCTCTTAACAGAGGTAGTTATGACAACAATGGGGACCAGAATTTCCATTGCTAAGCAAGGCAGTTGATAAGTGAGCCACCTCTAATTTTACGATCTTTTTTTCTCAGGTTGTTAAATGAATCCCTGCAGCTAAACAAATCGTGAGATTGTTAAGCCAAAGCAGGTTTCCTCATTGACTTTGCTAATTAGAAGCCATCTGGGAAGGTCACAAACAGGGATCACGTAACCTCAAGATACTGTCTGCAACCATCATTAATGTTGGTTGCCCATTTTTGATCACATGACCATGGGAATGCTGTCAGTTGTAGATACCAGAACCAGTTGTTTGAGTGCTGTCATAACTTCAAACAGTTGTTAAACGAATAGTTATAAGTCTAGGACTATACTTAATAAATCTTTCCTATGGTTAAAGTAATAGAAGGGCAGCCCTTCACTGGTCATCACGGACAATTTGCACATGTGCAGCTTATGCCCAAGCTCAAAAGTAGTGCATGCACAAATGAAGCAAGTGCACGCAAGCATGCACATCTCCAAACTGGTAGCAAAGGTAGGTGAAACCTATTATTGAAGGAGGGAGTGGCATACCAGAGTACGCTTGAACTGATTATTAGGAAAACAGCTTGCAAGGTTTTAATTGGTTACCTTGGCAAATGAAAGTGGTAGGGAAGAGGAGGGGAATAATAGGAATTTTGGCATGGGAATCTCAGTTCTGGCTATACATTACTGCAATACACTTGATCTCTGCTAAAAATATACCTTTCTCAGGAAATTGAGCCAAGCATTGTTTTCTATTTAGTTTATGTTGGGTGTGACAGGCAGGCAATCCAATACCTTTTTGAACTTGAGATATGGGTGAACCATTAGCATTATTACCTATATTGCATAAATGCTGTAGCACTGGGTTTCCAAGCATTATCCTGACTAAAGACCTGTTGCCACTTTAGCACCTTGTCCAGATTCTTAAATAATTGTTTCCGATCTTCAGCTCTATCATCAAAACAGAAAGAATAAAATGTTTTCTCCCAGGAACTTTCTAATGGAACCCCTTTTCCCAGACCAACCAGAATAGCAATGCATTTGAAACCCAGCATCTCCAATCTGAATGTAAATCACATGACCATGGGGATGTTGCAATGATCATAAAGTGTGAAAAATGGCCGTAAGTCACTTTTTCACTGCTACTGTAACTTCAAACTGTCATTAAATGAACTGTTGGCGCAAGCTACAATTTGTTGGTGTTAGCTGCTTTATCACATTATTCTTTGTGAGCAAAGGTGGGCTCCTACTAGTTCTGACCGGTTCATTAGTAACTTAGTAGGCTGCATCGCTGGAACCGGCAGTGATTCATGCCTGCCACACACCGCACACTGGGTCTCTCGGCAGCACCATAGGCCCCACCATCTTGTTTTTTGATTATGCACATGTGCAGCAACTTTTTAGTACTGTGCAATGCAAAGTTACTGAACACACCGGCGGTAGCAGAATCCGGAATTCACCCTACTTGTGAGAAAAATTTGATACTCATCATTTTTGGTACTTATGGCGCCTCCTAGAACCAATGAAGGATGAGCACTGAGCTACCATTGTATCTTTTACCCATCATACTGGGTAAAATGCAGGTTGAACAAATTGTATCTTCTCCACCACTCATTATTATTATTGTTCATCAATGACAAAATTTATTGACCAAAAAAATAGATAAGCATTTCATTCAAAAGATCAAATATTTACTAGGGCTTTCTTCTTGACTACCAATATCTTTAGTTTATACTGTTCAATGAATAGTCTGTTTCATATAAAGAAATAAAATTAAGGTCCAATGCAGATTCATAAAAATTTGATCCAATTCTTGTGGAAGTATATTTATTTGATTGATGCATAGTGCCAAAAAAATAATAAAATAATAATTTAAAAAACTGAAAACAAAATGGCGATGCATGCACAATGCAAGAAGCTTGGCTTCTGAGCATGTGCAGAAGAAAAAAACTGGGGGGAAATTCCCCCAAAAAGATGGCGATGTCCACGGACCGTTTCTGTGATGTCACTGTGACATCACCAGCAGTTTGCTACTGGTTTGGGTGAACCAGTGCGAACTGGGAGGAACCCACCTCTGCCTATGTCTAGTCTAA
The DNA here is from genome assembly GCF_031021105.1 of Erythrolamprus reginae. Classification (NCBI taxonomy): domain Eukaryota; kingdom Metazoa; phylum Chordata; class Lepidosauria; order Squamata; family Dipsadidae; genus Erythrolamprus; species Erythrolamprus reginae. The sequence continues at coordinate 142,832,599 of NC_091963.1, forward strand.
TCTAATCTAATCCAATCCAATCTATCTTTATTCACCTACAATACCTACCTATCTATTGTGTCTGTCTCTGTATTTCTCTGTTTGCATAAGTGTGTGTGGGTACACTCTCTCACACAAATTCTTAGCTTTTCCCCCCAAAATTCTTTTACTTTTAAATATTTTCCATGAAGCAAAAGTGGTAATACAGCCATGATTTCAAGGCATCCCAAACTACCACTTGCTCGTGGAATTTATTGAATGTGTGTGTGTGTGGGGGGGGGGGGGGATGAAACTAATCTGTTTAATAATAAGAAGATAATACCGCACAATACCATCTTAAAGAAACATGACTGGGCCAGAATCAGATAAAGCAATTAAACCTATATTACATTTATATACTATATTTGTTCAGGGTCAGACCAGTGGTGAAATCCTCCAAGGGTCACCACCAGTTGTGCATGCATGCATGATACATGCCAGATGGGCTGCTATATGACGTCATTGAGAACTCTTGAAAAATGTTAAATGTTTCCTCATATTGCCAACTATATTCCAATAAATAATTTTGAAATAATTTTTGTGTATTAAACTTAATTTGAATGGAGGACCACTGAAAATTAAGACTCTTAATTTATGTTCTGCTCAAAAACACACCCTAAAGTTCTGTTCCCGGGTCTATTTGACCCGGACTGCAAATTGTTCATTTTAGGTACTTATATTTGGTCTTTTTGAAAGCTTTTTTCACTTGGAAACAAGGTTGAACATTTCTGCACACAATGAAATGAAAATTGAAATGAAAACAATTAATGCTTATTGGTTTATTTTGCTGATAAAATGCACACACCCCCATTTTTGTGATTTTTCTTTCAATTTATAGATAGTTTTGCCTTCAAAATGCGTTCTATTTTACTAACGCTGGTGTGGGATTGGTAGCTTGAACATTTCTGAATATAATGATATGAAAATTGAACTGAAAACATTGATGCTTATTTGTTTATTTTGCACACAAAAGTCCCCCCCCGCTGTGTTCAATTATTTCAATTTATATAAAAATTATGCTGTTAATTTCAAAATTACATACTTGTTTTTAGTAAAATGGATTTCTTCCATTAAATTAGTTGTCTGGCTATCATGTGCTTGCTTTTCAAAAGGATATTCCAAATATTTCTAGCCAAATCTATATAAAAGGTGAAAATAATAGCACCACAGCAAGGCCAAGGGGGTGGCCCATTTGTGAGCAAAATAAACAAATAAGCATAATTTTTTTCAGTTCATTTCTATTTTTCTTATGATCAGGAATGTTCAATTTAGTATATCAAAACTTTTGGGGGGAAATTCCTTAGAGATTTGTAGCCTAAAAAAATATAAACTGACACTAAATGCTGAAAAAATGGATGGGTGGCTTTTTGATCAAAATAAAAATATAAGCATCAATTTTTTTCAGTTCAATTTTCATATCATTACGTTCAGAAATGTTCAAACTAGCTTCCCAGTGAAAAAAAGTTTTCAAAAAGGCCAATGTTAAGTACCTAAAATATATTTTTTTGTTTCAGGTCAAATAGACCTGGGAACAGTATAGTTTTAGGTAAAATTTTGCCCAGAAAAAAGTTAGCCCCCACCCCCCAAAATATTTTTATGATGATCAGCAATGTTAAATTGAGTAAATCAATGCCTAAGATATTAAAAATATTCCGGATTTGGAGCCTAAAAAAAAATTTAAAGTGAAAATGATTGTAAGCAGCAGGGGGGAGGAGGCCTTATTTCTGATTTTAAAAAACCATAAGCATTAGTTTTTCAGTTCATTTATATTTTTCTTATGTTCAGAAACGTTCAAACTACCAATCCCACACCAACTTTAGTAAAATTGAACGCATTTTGCAGGCTAAACTATCTGTAAATTGAAAAAAGTTCACAAAAAAGGGGGGGCTGCCTTTTATGATCAAAATAAACCAATAAGCATTATTTTTTCAGTTCAATTTTCATATCATTGTGTGCAGAAATGTTCAGACTACTTTCCAAGTGAAAATTTATTTTAAATTGACCAAACATAAGCACCTCAAATGAAGAATTTTCGGGCCAGGTCAGGGTGACCTGGGAATATAACTTTAGGTCTATTTTTTTTTCAGCAAGAAAGAAGCCCCCCACCCCTCCAAAAAAATTTTCTCATATAAAGAACCTCTGAAATGATGCAAAGTCATGAAATTTCAAGTTTCAGATATGCAGGGAAATTTTTTTACAGGGTCTCAAACTTTGATTTCGGGTCTCACAGACCCGAACAGAACAGCAGGGTTTAAAACAGTATTGTTTCAGATCTGGGTGGACTTCAACTCCCAGAATTCCCCAGCCAGATTTTAGATAGGCGCTATAACAATCCAATAAATAAACGATGAAGCAAGCAAACAAATAACTTTATACAATTCAGTCATTTGGACTAAAAAATCCTCATCCACCAAACTCACCTTCCTAAGGAAGCCATTGTTCTAAAAAACTGATTCACATCCCGGCATATTCTGTCTAACCTAGAAGAGATAGAGGGGGGGGGGGGGTGTTTAACTGAGTTGAATTGAACTGTAACAGAAATTTTGTTCCCAGCTTTTAAATGTTATATTCCAATTGCTTATGTCTAAAACAAATTAAAAATTGCTTACATTCATCATAAACTTCGCTTTTGTGACCACGGCAATGAAAATTATGCATTTTTACTATAGAAACAGACGATTTTGCATCTTCTCATTTATACAATCAGACTAAGAGCACTATATGCATTGCAAATTTACAGAGATTACCAAAAACTGTTCAGAAGTGTGCGGTTTTCCGAGATTTAGGACTATATTGCAAATCAGTTTGATAAATCAATCCCCAAATATAGTCGCCCATCATGTTTTCGCTATATTGTCTTTGGTAACGGCGTTCAAAGTTCATAATGTCCTGGTGAAAGCGCTCGGCTTGCTCCTCTGAATAAGCTCCCATGTTCTCTTTGAACTTATCAAGATGAGCATCAATGATATGGATTTTAAGTGACACCCTGCAGCCCATTGCAGCATAGTTCTTTATCAGAGTCTGAACTTCCTCTGATCTGTGACTTGGACGCTTTCATCTAATAAGTTCCATTGCTTGAGCCTTGATGTCAGAAGGTCTCTGATCAGATCGTTGAGGTCTTTTTGGTTAGGGTAGTATGGCTTCCGCTCCTCATCTGCATATGAAGAGAAATCGTGATCTTCAACGTCTTCCACGGTGTCTGACCTGCTGCTTTCTTTTGAAGGTGGTGTAGCTCTGTCTGGAGGTGTTAGTACAGGAAGTTCAGGGCAGTGTGGTACTGGGGCAATAGATGAAGGAATGTCAGGATACGTTACAGATGGTGCATTTTTGCCACTGCGATGTTTGGAAGGGTCCACCATGCAGAAGTAGCAATTTGTTGAGTGATCAGTCGGTTCTCGCCAATAATGACAATTGAGCCTAAATTGTCGGTTGGTAAGTGAGACATTTGTTAAATCAATTTAGCTGCATTTCACAGTCTTTCTTGCCCCAGTTGTTAAGAGGATTGCTGCAACTGTTAAGTTAGTAACATCGTTGTTAAGTGAATTTGGCTTTCACGTTGACTCTGTTTGTCGGAAGGTCACAAAAGGGGATCGCATGATCCTGGGACACTGGAACTGTCATAAATATGAACCAGTTGCCAAGTGTCAGAATTTTGATTAGGTGACCACCGGGCTCCTGCAATCATTGTAAGTGTGAAAAACAGTCTTGTGACATTTTTCAGTCCTGTTGTAACTTTGAACGATCACTAAATGGATATACACTGAAAATGTCTAATTTTTTTAAAAAAAAATTATGGCTCCCTATTGTTTTCTCCCAGAAATATAAAATCATACACAGTACTCACCGTCTGACTTTCTCTTGTAGCAGAATAATGCCGCTGACAAATAACAGAACAATCACTATTAATCTCTGCTTTCTCAGACATATGTTGGCGACCATGGTAGAAGCAACTGGTGACCAGTTTTCTAATGCAGTCACTTCCAGAAAATTAGCCTCTTTGGAGACAAAAATTGCACAATAAACATGAATTAATAAAAAATAAGACTGTTTCAGAGAGTATCTTCTCTGCTAGAATAGAATTAACATTGTCTTATCTAAATGTTCCTTCTATGTGCATTGCGATAGTGGTCCAAGCATGGGTTAACTTCTTGTCGGTTAACCAGGGACTGAGTATGAAATATCCAGCCATACTTTCTCCTTGGCCCTGACTTAGCCACTTGTTTCATGAGGATGTAGACCTGTAGGTAGCCAAATGTAAATCCAAAGTCCATACCCTGGACCAAGGCCACAGGCTGGATTGGACACTCCTGCAGCGCACATAGAAGGAACATTTAGGTCAGACAACTTTCATTCTCCTATGCACTGCTTGGAATATCCAAGCATGAGATGCACCCACACATAAGACTCAAGGGCGGGAAGAGATCAAGGGGCTCTGAAGTGGAAAGAACCCTCTATAAAACTCTCCTACCAAAGGAAGCCTCAGCTGAAGCAAAAAAACAAATTATCAATTTTATAGTGCCTAATGATGAAGGAGTTGTCCAGGTTGCAGCCCTGCAAATGTCCTCAATAGATGCATGGCACATGCCGCCATAGTGGCCGCACTTTTTGTAGAATGAGCAGTAATGTGACTCAGCAAAGAAACAACTTTGATTTCATAAACCTTCGCAATTCAAGACTTCAGCCAATGGCTACAATAGAAGCAGAGACTTTGTGACCCATCAATGTCGGTTGGAACGACACAAATAAGGACTCAGATCTGTGAAAAGCAGCCATCTGTTTGATATATCTATGGAGAACTCTCCTGACATCTAAGGTATGGCATAACCTCTCCCTAGGGTGGGACAAATTTGGATCTCAGAGGTCTCAGGGCTTCTCTCTCCTCCCCAGAAGAATGCTTTTGGGGAGTCTTTTCAAGGCTTACTCAGCCCAAGGGTTCCCTTATCAGACCCATGAGACATATGGCCAGGACTACAGGTCTCTAGAAGGAGTGCTTTCCTCAGCAAATCTTCCCTTTTTAGTTTTATCTGCCATTGTGCTAACTTTAGTCACAAGCAAGACAAACTTGGATAAATAAGAGATAAAGATATCACCAGATTGCTTTGCAAGGCACTGCAAGTTGATAGCAATTGCTCAAGTGGCAATGAAAGCTCTGGGGCAGGAACAGGGTGATATCGCACAGGGGGGAATGACAAAGAAGTTTCCCTATCACCAGAAGCCAGAAACTAATGGAAAGGAACAAGGTAAAAAAACCTTTGTTATTCTGAACCAATCCTGATTCAAGCAAGGGAGCCGAAATGTCTTCCCTACTGCAGAGATTGCCAACTGAGGAATACTCCCCACTGTGTCAACTCACTTGTGCCTGGTAACATCTGGTCTAGTCATGTATTCACTGGGAGCGAGCTCTCTGGCACCCAGACTGTTGCTGCCAGCCAATAGGTCAATAGGAGCCACCTGAGTGTCAGCCCTGACTCACGAATAGAATAGAATAGAATAGAATAGAATTTTTTATTGGCCAAGTGTGATTGGACACACAAGGAATTTGTCTTTGGTGCATATGCTCTCAGTGTACATAAAAGAAAATATAGATTTGTCAAGAATTATGAGGTACAACACTTGATGATAAGCAATGAAGAAACAATCAATATAATAAAAATCTTAGCATAGTTACGGTCATACAGTCCTAAGTGGGAGGAAAAGGAGGATAGGAATGATGAGAAGAAACTAGTAGAAATAGAAGTGCAGACTTAGTAAACAGTTTGACAGTGTTGAGGGAATTGTTTGTTTAGTAGTGTGATGGTGTTTGGGGAAAAAACTGTTCTTGTGTCTAGATGTTTTGGTGTGCAGTGCTCTGTAGCGACGTTTTGAGGGTAGGAGTTGAATAGCTTATATCCAGGATGCGAAGAATCAGTAAATATTTTTACAGCCCCCTTTTTGACTTATGCAGTATATAGGTCCTCAATGGAAGGCAGATTGGCAGCACTTGCTTTTTCTGCAGTTCTGATTATCCCCTGAAGTCTGTGTTGGTCTTGTTGGGCTGCCGAACCAAATCCTTCATTACATTCAGGAGGCTTGTCTACAGGAACTCCTGCAGCTTTCCTCATTATCAGTGAAAAAACAGAAGGGAACCGAGAAATCCAGTGAATGAGAGATCTGATTCATTAGCTTTGCAAGCAACCTTGGAGGCTTGCTGGACAAGCACCTCAAATAAGGCAGTCACAATTCAGGTGGATTTCAAATTCTTGATCATCAGACTGACCCACAGCTTTGCCAAGCAACAGGAGTCCTGCTGGACAAGCACTCCAGGCAAATACAAAGTCTGCGCTTTGAAGATAAGGCCAGATGAGCAGGAATCCTGACACAAGGCTGGCCAAAAGTTCAAACAATAACGGGCCCTGCCGGAACCCCAGATAGGCACACCCACACTCAATACAGACTGTAGCTAAACCTCAGAATATGGAGGTGAATGAAATAATCATACAACTTGCTTCTCTCCTTGCTCTATGAAATTCCCGGGCTGGCAGGGAGGAATCCCAATCACACACCCAGTTCTGGATAAATGTAAAGCTTAATAAAAACCTATAATCTTGAATGCCCAAGTAAATTCATGTCTGTTGTCTAAACTGAATAGATAAATATTGTTTGCATCCTTCTTGGTTTGATGGAGTAAAACAACTGGCTCAATGGGGGGTGGGGGGGTGGAAGAGGAGTGGGTGGATATTTCTTACTCTGTCCCTGGCTAACAGACAAGAGGTTTAACCCGTGCTTGGACACTCCAATCAGCGCACCGGAGAACAAGTTAAATTGTTTATTTCAGACATAAGGCATACCAGAAAAGCAAGTACAGTTAAGACCTAAAGATAAATTAGCAACAGCAATAGCACTTAGACTTATATACCACTTTACAGTCCTTTACAGCCTTCTCTAAGCGGTTTATAGAGTTGGCATATTGCCCCCAACAATTTGAGTCCTCATTTACCCACCTCGGAGGGATGGAAGGCTGAGTCAATCTTGATTCAGGTTGAAAACAAATGTAATAATGTATAATGTTCATATACCTGGGGGCCCTATTCCTGACTCTTAATTATCATTCCTTCCAGCAACAATTTGATGGAGGTGGAGGGGTGTCATTACCCCTGTCCTTATCTCCTGCTCCCAAACCCTATTTTATTTTTTAATTATTTTTTGCAAAGTAAAAAGAGTATCAAATAAATACATTAGTAAGAAGTAAAGCAAAGCAAATGTGATAAGGAAGGAGGGAGGGAGGGATGAAGGAAGAAAGGAAGGAAGGAAAGGAAAAAACAAAATGAAAGAAAGAAAGAAAGAAAGAAGTGATTTCTGAATTTCTTTATAAGCCTTTATAAGTGTTCTTACTGTATATTTTATCCTCTCTGCAAGGTTACAACATGGCTCATTTCTTTCCATTTTCTACTTTTTCTAAGCATCCAACCCATCAAGGACAACTTCAACCACCCCTTCCTTTTCAGCAAAAAGTCCATAAAGGGTTTCCAATGACTAATAAATATACATTTAATTTCTGTCTTTTCCTTAATCAAACAGTTCAATTTTGTCCTCTCTACGAATTGTCTTATCTTTAACAACCATTCACTTCCTTGTGGGTATTTCAAAGCCTTTACTTTATTATTCACCTCATAACCTTACCTTTCAAGTATAATAATATATTGTAAGTTGGTCAGAGCTATTGCATGGCAAGAGAGGCAGCTTATAAATTTTACAAATAAATAAATAAACCCAACTGCCATTGCTGTGCACAAAACCAATCACTTTTAAATCTTTTCCAATTGTCTGTCCAACTGTACCAGCAAGAAAAAAATGACTGATTTTTAGTTGCATATTAATTGTTTAAAAAAAGTTTACCTCACTGGGTGGATTTGAAACCCAGATTTTCCTGGCCTTTTCACAAAAGTACATCAATGATCCTTTCATATTTTTACACATTTCCAACTTAGATTTGAAGTAGCTTTTTACATTCCAGAAAGTTTCTTTTTCTGTTGTCATATCCTAATGCTCCACCATTTGGTTAAAATTCAATTTTAAATTAAAAGCTTAAATGTGAATTTCAGTCTTTCCAGCCGTATTTTGGTCTAGTGGTGAAGGCATCAGGCTAGAAAGTTGGGAAGCTAGTGTTCAAGTCTTGCCTTAACCATGAAACAAGCTGGCAATGAGTTCAAATCCTAATTTAGCCATGAAAGAGGACCAGTTCAGTTTGTCTCAGTACAATTCACCTCACAGGGTGGTTGTTATTGTTAGGAAAATAAGATATTGGATATTGTTCATGGTCTTAAGTGATTTGCAAAAATAATAAAGGTGGGACACAGATAAATATTTTTCCCATTGATCCTGAATATGGTAACCAATGATCTTAGCACATTTAATCAAAAGCTCTTTCATTTAGTCTTCTTCCATTTCAAATTTCAGTAGAAGCTTTTGGGCCTTCCCAGGCCTGGGATTTTAAAAAGTGGTGCCAAAAACAAGACCACCACAACTGTCATTATTACAATACTGGTTAATTCTCCATTATTTTTCCTCACCTTGACTTTCCAGTGATCTGACTGGTCCCTGTGCTAAACAATAGAAAAATGGGATCTTTTTTAGCTCAACTCAACAGAAAGATTGAGCAAGGGAAGAGTAAATTACACAGTATGAAAAACGGTTTCTTCTCCAGCTAGTTCTAGAGCTGCTGTTCATCTCCGTAGGCTTCGGCCTAGAAATTTAAATTGCTTCGTGGGCGGGGCTTTTCTTTTAATTGGCTGCAGAGGACACAAGTGGTATGGTACATTTAAGGTTTGGCATCAGGAAATGAATAGTGGTTGTGAGGATAGGTGGTTTATATCTCTTAAGTGAGGTGAAGCATTTTGTGACTTTTATTCTTTTTCTTTTGTTTTCTTCTCTTGAATTTCCTTCCTTCCCTCCCTCTTTTCCTCCTTTTTCTTTCCTTCCTTCCTCCTTCATTTTCTTCCTGACTTCATCAACCCTTCCTTCCTCCCCTCATTTTCTTCCTGACTTCATCAATCCTTCCTTCCTTCTTTCATTTTTCTTTCTTTCTTCTTTCCTTTCCTCTCTCCTTCCTTCTTTATTTCCTTCCTTCCTTTCCTATTTCCTCCCCTCCCTCCTTCCTTTCTTCTCCCTCCCTCCTTCCCTTCCCTTTCCATTTCTTCTTTCATTTCTTCCTCTTTCCCTCCTCCTATTCCTTCTCTTCCATCCTTCCTTCCCATCCTCTTCCTTCCCTCCCTCCCTTCCTTCCTCCCTTCCTTCCTTCTGTAGAAAGCACCTACCCCACCCCCAGAATAATGAAATATTTTGGGAAATATGAAAAAGGAAGAATATTATATTTCCCTAAAGGAGAAATGGAGAGTCTACGGAGAAGGGTGGCATACAAATCTAATAAATAATAATAATAAACTCAGTCTTTCTTAATGCTCCCCAGCAGATATTTTGTGCGTATTGAGGTTTGGGCCAGTCCATTCAGAAACCAGCCCCAGTTTATCTTCCCCAAGCAAAAACTGAGGAGCCCAATTTTTAGAAATGCAGATTCAGAAAGACTGGGTCAAGACAGAAACTCAAATAAGCAACATCAACAACAACAAAAGGTTGATCAGATTAGCTCAAACAAATACCTAAGGATTTGCATTTCCTCTTTTGCCTATAGAGTCAGCTATGACCCCTATATGACCCTATAGAATCTGACAACAGCCAATATAATATATGTTCTTACACAGGAACAGGAAGCTCAAGTGCAAAGCTCAAAGAAGGTATAACTCTCCCCACCCCCACTCTCAACTCCATTTTGTCAGCTGGCCAGAATCACGTATGGTTCTGCTTTATCAATAAATCATCTTTCCAATCATCCTCCATGTTTCCAGTATGTTTCCCTCCCTCCCTCCCTCCCTCCCTTCTTTTTTTCCTTCCTTTTTTCCTATCCTTAATACAATAATGCTTGTTTTCCTACTTTTGTCAAGTTAACTGCCAGCTAGGGAACAACAAATAAATGTTTGGAAATTATTTTTTCTGTGACACATGCAAGCCTCAATGGAAACAAAAAAAAAATCTCACAACACCCAATTTTAGGTTCACTATATTTTACAATACCATCTTAAGTACCCATGCCTTTCAATATGGAAAACCGTGTCATCATTCATTCATTTTGAGTAGATTTCTCTCAAACAGGCTACATATCAGTTTTGAGTGGGTCCCTTTTGCCCTTTTTTCCCCTCTGAATTCATATAATTGTGAGATGGAGGAAAAAGTTATCTAGGTTCTGAAGAAATGTGGTAAGGATTTCTAGTAAAACAGCAAGAATTCATGGTGTATCTTATTAATCTTCTAGGATCATCAACCATTGCCATTGTGAGTCACATTTGTGAGATAGGCAGCATTAGATAGATAAGACAGACAGACAGACAAACAGACAGAGATAGACAGTCAGATAGACAGAGAGAGATGATAGATGATGGTTGGGTAAATAGATGGGTATCTATTATATATATATCTGTTATATATCTATAGATGGGGGTTGGGTAAATAGATAAATAGATGGTAGGTAGGTAGGTAGGTAGGTAGGTAGACAGGCAGGCATAGACAAATATATAGATTATCTATCTAACTGTCCATACATCTTTCTATCTAATTTATCATTTCTCATCTCTCTCCCATAGCCATCCCTAATTTATCTGTCTATAATTTATTTATCAGATAGACAGATAGACAAGCAGGCAGGCAGTTATTGATTAACATAATTCTATAATCAGAGTTAGGGCTAGGGCAGAAGAACCAAAGGCTTCTATGACTTTACATCAGACAACAATCCAGCTGGTGTTATATGAGACAATTACAGAAAACTGCTGTTATAATCTTTGTTAATAAACTTTTCCTGTTCGTCCCTTCAAAGCAAATACTTTCTTCAATTTTTAATAACATCATTTCCGTTGCTCCTTAGATTATATGAAGAAACATCAGATACTCTGCTAACCTGAACCAAAGAGCAATGCAGAAGTAGGGGTAGGCTTCAAAAATTTTAGCAAGGGGTTCTCTACCCGGTTGCTGGATGGATGTGGCTATGATAGGCATGGCATAGTCATCTTCCTGCACCATGGTTCGGGAGGGGGCATTTTTGATCAGGCTTTGGCCTGATTCAACATGGCTCTTATGTTCTAATCAACAGCTACCTCCAAAGGATAGCCACAAGGACCAAAATATCTCAGAAAAATTAGCAACTGCCCTTCAAGCAAGGTAATCTAAATATGTCCAGGCAATAGAAAATAAACACAGGTAGTACTAGATAATTGTCACAATAGTGATATCCAGTTAGCTAGCATGAGAGGGGATTCCCATGACCATAGTGATAACCCAGTTAGCTGGCATGAGATGGGGCATGACAATTGAATCTCAAGTTAAAGCTATGTCTGGATACAAGCAGCACAACTCTTGATACCCCATCTCCATCTTACTTTATATTTGACAGATAAAATTTGGTGTCGCTTTTTAAAAATTCGTATCAGAAGCAAAGACCCAGGATGATGTACTTTGGAATAGGGATAACAATTCTATATTGCAGCAACACAAAGGCTAATTCAACATAATGTCCCAATGGCCAATTAATTGGAATGAATGGTGCCATGGGTACTCAGATGCCATGGGTTGCGCGCTCCTCAAGATAAGAGAGCCTGAAAAGAAAGTAGACATGGATCAACAACTTACTGAATCAAGGAACCTCCAAAATAATTAAATGATCATCTGATTCATACAGGTGTGGGTATCTTTGGATAAAAGCATCTCCAGTTGAATATGCAGGGCAAAGGAGTGCCTCTTTGTGGTGGGAAGATAAGCTGTGTGTGGTCTCTAGCACAGATATGCAAGACTCAGTGATTCAAGAATGAAACATTCCAGAGAACAATTCAACATTCTGTTGTACTTCCAGAACCATGGTGATCCACCTGTAAACTGCACTGTTCTTAAGAGACCTGTCAGATGTTGGGGGGGGGGGGGGGGTGTTGAAAGAAACTTTATGGCCCCAAACTGGTCCTTGGTGTTTCAGAGGATATTTGTCTCCCAAACATCTGCAAATATCTGCAGGGTACCTTCAAACCATTTCTAGTTCAGAAGACTTACTTCCAGAAGTTGCCAAGTTATACTGGGAGGAGCATGATGCCATAAAGATTCAGGATGTCCAGAGAATGGAAGGCCAGAAGTTCCTCTTATTCCTTGGTCCTTCACGCAAACGAGAAAGTTTAACAGAAAAATATTTATTTCCTGTCCTTTATTGTATATTAGCTCTTAGAAAAGGATGCTCCAATTTAAAAAAAAATCAAGAGATGAACATTCAACACATTTTAATTCTGGAAATGAAATAGTACAGAATCAAAGTTTGAAGATTCATAATGGATTTCACTTTATCTCTGGCTCAACTTGACACAAAATGAGTTACTGTTTGGAGAAACTTTCCACAGCTTATTGATTTTCCATTCATTTGGATCTGAACTCCACATATTTCCTACTAGAATAGGCAAAATTCCCAATATACACACACTTGAAGTACCGAAAGCACCCTAAAGTACTTTCTCCAAAAGGCTAGTCGACTTTCTTGAGTTTTTATTTGAAATTGTTTTGCTTCTTGTCCAAGAACCTTCTTTGGTTCAGAATGGAAGAAGTTTCTTGGATGAGAAATGAAACATTTTCAAAGAAAACAACAACAACCCAAGAAAGTCCAGATGCCTTTTCAAAAAACATATTTGGGACAACTCTGATCTAGTTCAGTGGTGGCAAATCTTTTTTTTGGTTCGCATGCCAAAAGGATGTGGGTGTGCTAGCATGCATGCATGTGCCCAAAGCCTTTCCCTCCCTTCCCCATGCTGTGCGCACGCACCTTCCCAGGCTGCCTCTGTGCATACAAAATACAGAATTTTGGAAAAATGGGCTTCGGGTTTGCCCATTGTGCTGTTTTTTGCACTCGAAGGTTCAGGGAAGCTTCCTGAAACCCCTGAGTGCAAAAAAGTGCCCAATGGGCAAACCAGAAGTTCATTTTCTGAATTTCCAGTTTGCTTGTTGGGTGGTTTTTTGTACTCTGGGGCTTCAGGGAAGCTTCCCCAAGGCCAAAAATCATCTGGCCAGTGTGTGCGTGTGCGCTGGAGCTGACATAGGGCAATGTCTCGTGCGCCCTGCAATATGGCTCCATGTGCCACCTGTGGCACGTGTGCTATAGGTTCACCATCACAGATCTAGATGATTGAGAATATCCATAGACAATTGAAGTTCTGTTGAAATGTTAACACAAACTTACTATGATTATTATGGTGAGCAAAGCATCATTTGTGGAAAGGTATAAATCTGTCCTGTTGAGCCCAGTTCTCGAACCCTTGTCATCCATTCTGTCTCTTTTAGAAGCTTGGATGGGAGTCTTCTCCAACTTACAGTATTTTTTGGAGTATACAGGGTGCGTTCCAAAAGTAATGCAGTTATTATTTTTTAAAAGTAATTTATGGAACAGATTTGCACAAACACTTAAAATTCTTCAAAGTACTGTCCTTGGGCCTCTACACATTTTTTCCAGCAACTCTGCCATGACGGGTATGCGCCCTGGAAGGCGTCTTCGGGGACCTCTCACTCTGTTCAAGTGATCATCCCTTCAGGGTTATGAAGGAAAACAAACCAAATGGCGGAGTAAAGTTGATTTAAATATGAAATCACTTAGCAAATGTGCAAGGGCATGCCAGAATATATAGGGTATCCAATGGAAGCCAAGAGCTTTAGAGAAATTTAACATTTTAACCGACCGTCTGGATTTTTGCAATGCAGATGTAGTTGTCCCAGTCCTGCTTCCCTGGGGAATCAAAAGAAAACAAGAGAAATGCAAACCAAGATGTTCAATTCAGACTCTTGCCGTTCAATGGAGAACCCTTGTAAAGCTGTAAATTAGGTTTTAAGATGTTGGAAAGTTGATTGTTCAAGACCCAAGCACCTCATGACGGGTGAGTTCCCGTTCTTGCCTCACTTCTTACCAATCTAGCATGCAAGTGCAAGTAAATAAATAGGTACCACTTTGGTGAGAAGGGAACAGGTCATTCTGATAACATGTACACAGACGAGTCTTCGGACAATGATAGTTCCTTGGCTAAGAAAAGAAGATGGGCAACACCCACTAGAGTTGGACACAACTGGGCAGATGAAACCTTTGCCTCACATTAATTGTGCTCAGGCTATGAGTCTTTATGTCAGGGTAATGTTAATTTAATAGCTGACCAGCTGCTGTAAGACTACTGATGCAGTGAGAATGAGTCAGGAGAATTATTGGTGCTTTAAGACTGAGTCAGAAGCGGATTCTGCTACTGCTAGTTCGCTCAGGAACTTGCATGCGTGTTCTGGCGTGCGCATTCACAGTACTAAAAAAAACCCCCAACCCTGCAATTTGAGTTTGACCCCCCCTGGCATAAAGACTTTAAGGTCATTTTCCCACAGAAAATGGAAAACTAAGGAAGGAAGCCAAGTTACAAGGGGAAAAAATAGCTCGATATGATTAGGAAGAAAGAAAACTGACTACAAAACGCAAAAACATTTTATTACTCAAACACAAATTACAGTCCAGTTGATACCTCTTTGAGGCAGGGAGAATCTGTTTGTCCCTTGAGGGAGGCAACCTGGTGGTCTGAAAAAGACTTCTTTATAACATAATATTTATAAATCTTCATGGCGTAACTCAAACTGTCCATTTCAAGCACCTGAAAGAAGGGAAAACACAGTTTTAGTAGGTGCCTAAAAGATGAGGCTGTCTATCTCTCCATCTGTCAGTCAGTCCACCTTTCCACGCAGCAGGAAGGCAAAAGACCAAACAAAACAGCTTTAACAGAGAGAGGTGGCATACAAATCCAATAAATAAATAAATTAATAATTGAGAAGGCCTGTTCTGAACACAAAGCAGACCATTTTTTCAAAGTTTCATAAACATTTTACATTCCAAATGTCCCTGAATCCTCGAGGTGGTGAAAAATGGGGCAAAGGGCCAAACGGAAGTTTGTTTCCAAACTTTTGGTTGGACTATTGGGCTGTTTTCCCCTGTCCCCAGGCTTCAGGTTTACCTGCTGGGCAGCGCACACCTATGATTGCCGGCAGGTTCCCCAATTATGTGGGCCTCAGCAATTAGAGTTGATAGGAATCAATTGTTTTCATTAACAGATCCTGACTGTTTGCCTAAAACAGGGGTGTCAAACTCAAGACACGTGGGCTGTATCTGGCTGCAAGGTGCTTAAATCTGGCTCGCCTGGAATTAGCAAAAAACCAGCCTGCGGTGCCTCTGGCAGCCAAAATGAGCCAAAATGTGCTGCAGGAGGCCATCAGGGGTCCCCCTGCATCCTGTTTTGTCCAGCAAGTGTTGCAGGAGACTGTCCAGGCCAAAAACGTGCTGTGCAAGTCCTCCTGCATCCCGTTTTGGCCGGCAAAGTGCCATGTGTCCTGTCTCCCTCTCCCCACCACCCAGCCCGTGAAGAACTCATGCCCTCATCACTCAGTCACTCATGCCCTCATCACCTCGAGGCTCAACTACTGTAACGCTCTCTACATGGGGCTACCTCTGAAAAGTGTTCGGAAACTTCAGATCGTGCAGAATGCAGCTGCGAGAGCGATCATGGGCTTCCCTAAATATGCCCATATCACGCCAACACTCCGCAGTCTGCATTGGTTGCCGATCAGTTTCCGGTCACAATTCAAAGAGTTGGTTATGACCTATAACGCCCTTCATGGCACCGGGCCAGATTATCTCAGGGATCGCCTTATGCCGCATGAATCCCAGTGACCAGTTAGGTCCCACAGAGTGGGCCTTCTCCGGGTCCCGTCAACTAAACAATGTCGGTTGGCGGGGCCCAGGGGAAGAGCCTTCTCTGTGGTGGCCCCGAGCCTCCGGAACCAACTCTCCCCAAGAGATTAGAATAGCCCCCCTTGCCTTTCGTAAGCTCCTCAAAACCCACCTCTGCCGTCAGGCATGGGGGAATTAAGATAATCTTCCCCCCTAGGCTTCTACAATTTATGCATGGTATGTTTGTATGTATGATTGGTTTTATAACAAGGGTTTTTAGCTGTTGTAGTATTGGATTTTTACATTCTGTTTTTTGTCACTGTTGTTAGCCGCCCCGAGTCCATGGAGAGGGGCGGCATACAAATCCAATAAATAAATAAATAAATAAACTACAATGCTGATCTGGCCCTCAAAGAAAACCAGTATGACACTCTTGGCCTAGAAACAATGCCAAATCTCACCAGGTATCGAGGTGAGGGCTAGGATGCACGTACCGGGTTTCGTGATGCGTTCCCAAACATTTGACACAGCAATAGCGGGCACCACAAGAAACACACGTGTAATTTGATGGGAAGCCACACACTGTGCAGAAATGACGCTGTGGCAAATTGGAAGCGGGCGCACATGCTGTCAGGTAGTTGGGCCCTTCGCTTGTATTGAGGTTCTGCTGGAAGTTGAAAAGAGAAAGAAACTTTTTGGTTGGAATCTTACCACCATGGATACAGAACAATCTAACAGAATAAGAATTGCAAGATATCTCGGAGGTTTTGCAGTCTAAGCCCCTGCATAAGCAGGACCTCTTATACCACTTCAGACAAACTGTTGTTCGGTCTCTTCTTAAAAGCCTCCAATGATAGAGCACTCACAACTTTTGGAGCCTACTTGTTCCACTGGTTAATTGTTCTTTGGGGAATTTTTTCCTTAGTTCTAGCTTGATTAGTTCTCTCCTTGATTAGTTTTCATCCATTGCTCCTTGCCCTGCCTTCCGGTGCTTTGGAAAAAAGATTGACCTCCTCATCTTTGTTGCAGTCTCTTAGATATTGGAACACTGCTATCATGTCACGCCTAGTCCTTATTTTCATTAAACTACACGTACCTGATTCCTGCAGGGGTGAAATGCTACCGGTTTGGACTGGTTCACCTGAACCTGTAGTAAAAAATGCTGCCAGTTCAGCTGTACAGTAGTACCCCTAGATACGAGCATAATTCGTTCCAGAAGGGAGCTTGTATGTCGAGGCAACTCGTATCTGGAACAAATAACTTTTAGACGTTGTTTTTCCCCTCCAAGATAACCAAAAGCAAGGATTCTTGCGCCACCTAGTGGACGCTCGGCTCGTATCCCGAATTTGAGCTCGGGACTAGAACAGAAATGTCTCTCCCCTCGTGGCTCGTATCTTGAAATACTCGCATTTAGAGCAGCTCGTATCTAGAGGTACTACTGTACTAGTATATCTGATGATCAGCTGTGCCGAACCATCTAGATTATCTAGAAAGCAGAATTTCTTGCTTTCTAGCTAATCTAATTGCATGGCCATTGCTGTTCTATTTACCTTTGCAGACTCTGATGGCTTCAAAAGGCTCCTTTTTCAGCGCTGCACAGTAATGCTTGTGGAGAACATGTGCGCACAGCAAACATGCGCGCGTAAAGTGAACTGTAGCAGCCTTTAGAGAATTTCACCCCTGAATTCCTGCAACCATTCTTTATATGTTTAAGCTCCAAAATCAGATGAGTGACCTTGGGCCAGTCACTCTCTTTCAGCCCTAGAAAGGAGGTAAGGACAAACCACTTGCCATGAAACCTGCACAAATTTGCCTAGACAGTCATCAGGAGGTTGGTTTTTTTTTAAGCTGACTTGAAGGCATATCTATGTACTTAACTTTGTATAATCGCTAAATGAGGATTATCTGTACTGAAATAAACAACATTATAGAAACATAGAAGAAACATAGAAGACTTACGGCAGAAAAAGACCTCATGGTCCATCTAGTCTGCTCTTATACTATTTCCTGTATTTCATCTTACAATGGATATATGTTTATCCCAGGCATGTTTAAATTCAGTTACTGTGGATTTACCAACCACGTCTGCTGGAAGTTTTTTTCCAAGGATCTACCACTCTTTCAGTAAAATAATATTTTCTCACGTTGCTTTTGATCTTTCCCCCAACTAACTTCAGATTGTGTCCCCTTATTCTTGTATTCACTTTCCTCCTGGACCTTATGTAACCCTTTAACATATTTAAATGTTTCGATCATGTTTCCCCCTTTCCTTCTGTCCTCCAGACTATATAGATTGAGTTCATTAAGTCTTTCTTGCTACGTTTTATGCTTAAGACCTTCCACCATTCTTGTAGCCCATCTTTGGACCTGTTCAATTTTGTCAATATCTTTTTGTAGGTGAGGTCTCCAGAGCTCCAGAACTTTATAATAAGAAAAATCAAGAACAGAGATCCCTCCCCAATTTTTTTGTTAGGAAAAAGAGAAAAGGAGATATAGACCTGTTCTTCCAGCAATGCCTGGAAATTTTTACGGAACCGCAGCTTGAAATGGTCTCCGCGGGTTTTTTTCTTCTTTTTCCCTGCAAATAAAGAACAAAGAAGAAAAGGAAAAAAACACAAATTAAAGAAGATAAATGCCTTTTAGCCTCAATAAACTTTGTGGCAACAGAAACAACAATTATGAAGGTGGGATTTTGTTAATTTAGGATAGGGTGCCCTGCTCTTTCTAGGCAAACGTTGTGTTTTGTGGGAGCTGTCACAAAATGGCAATCCTGGTGTGGGGGTGGCCAGAACACACTGCCAAATTTCAGAAGAGAAATGAAGGAAGTGAAAAAAGTTTTCCTATGAAACTGAGGGAGATGAGGATCCATCCCAGTGTCCAATCAAACATTAATTCTTTGCTGCCAACATAGGTATTATGTCCTGCCCAGAGACTAAGCAAAGGAAGGCTTAGTATTACAGGTTGTTGTGATTGGCTAGTTCGTTCGTCGGGTGCTAGGGCAGCAAAGCTCTCTCACCCAATTGGTTGTTACCTCAGCCAGAGTAAGTATGTAAACACCGGCACTTGTTATGGCTTGGTTCTCATCTGTTTTCTGTTGTGTTGAATTCTAATAAAGACTTGATTGCCGACTCCTGCCTCCGACTATTACAATAGGGACTTGTATGTCTCAAAAATCAAACTGGCACACACAAAATCCCTAATTACAATGTACATATCCAAACACAAAATACATTCTCCTCACATACAAACCAAGGAACCTATCTAACGAGGGATGCTCAGAGAGATGATGGGGGGGGAAATCAACAGATAAAAAGAGACTTTTAGGGGTAGTGATTTCTGACAGTCTCAAAATGGGTGAACAGTGCAGTCAGGCGGTAGGGAAAGCAAGTAGGCTGCTTGGCTGCAAAGCTAGAGGTATAACAAGCAGGAAGAGGGAGATTATGATCCCGCTATATAGAATGCTGGTGAGACCACATTTGGAATACTGTGTTCAGTTCTGGAGACCTCACCTACAAAAAGATATTGACAAAATTGAACGGGTCCAAAGACGGGCTACAAGAATGGTGGAAGGTCTTAAGCATAAAACGTATCAGGAAAGACTTCATGAACTCAATCTGTATAGTCTGGAGGACAGAAGGAAAATGGACAGGATCGAAACATTTAAATATATTAAAGGGTTAAATAAGGTCCAGGAGGGAAGTGTTTTTAATAGGAAAGTGAACACAAGAACAAGGGGACACAGTCTGAAGTTAGTTGGGGGAAAGATCAAAAGCAACATGAGAAAATATTATTTTATTGAAAGAGTAGTAGATGCTTGGAACAAACTTCCAGCAGACGTGGTAGATAAATCCACAATAACTGAATTTAAACATGCCTGGGATAAACATAGATCCATCCTAAGATAAAATACAGAAAATAGTATAAGGGCAGACTAGATGGACCATGAGGTCTTTTTCTGCCATCAGACTTCTATGTTTCTAAGAGAAAGGACTATAATGGCTTGTTTGTAGTCACCATCTTGATTTTTTTTACCCCCTTGAAGACACAGCTCTACTTATATATATGCAAATGTTAGTGTATATTCTGGTATATTGTATTTACAGAGAGACATATACAGTATGTAGGCAAGTGCTCAGACGAATAAACCAAAAGATGACAAACTCATCTATTGGCCAAGAAAGAAGTCAAATAATAAAGCTAAGGGAGGGTGAAATCCAAGAAAAATGAAATTGAGGGAAAGTGAAATAATATTAGAATTAAATCAGGGAAAGTGAAATTGAAGGAAAGTGGAATCAGGGAAAGTGAACTCAAAAGATTGCAAAATGAAGGGAAGGTGAAAATGAAATAAAAGAAAACTGAAATTGAGAGAAAGTCAAATCAAGAGAAAGTGAAACGATATGGGAATTAAATCAGGGAAACTGAAGGAAAGCGAAACAGGGGAACATTAACTCAAAACAGTGAAGTCAAAGGAAAATTTAAATTGAGTGAAAATGAAATCAAAGAAAAATGAAATGGAGGGAAAGTGAAATTGAAGAAAAGTGAAATAGGGAAAATTAAATCGGTAAAGTGAGCTCAAAAGAGAGCAAACTTAAGAAAACCTCAATATAAAGATTTGCCCCCACCCTCCTTGCCTTCCGTAAGCTGCTTAAAACCCACCTCTGCCGCCAGGCATGGGGGAACTGAGATACACTTTCCCCCTAGGCCTTTAAAATTTTATGCATGATAGGTCTGTATGTATGATTGGTTTTTATATAATGGGTTTTTAACTGTTTTTAGTATTGGATTATTGTTATATACTGTTTTATTACTGTTGTTAGCCGCCCCGAGTCTGCAGAGAGGGGCGGCATACAAATCCAATAAATAAATAAGTAAGTAAGTAAATAAATAAATAAAATCAAAGGAAATTGGAATTGAGAGAAAGTAAAATCAAGGGAATGTGAAATTATTTGAGAATTAAATCACAGAAAGTAAAATTGAAGGAAAGTGAAATCGGGGAAAGAGAACTCAAGAGAGTGAAAAAAAGGGAACGTTAACTTGAGTGAAAATGAAATCAAAGAAAACTGAAATTCAAGAAAACGAAATCCAAGGAACACCCAACAGCTCACCTGTTTCGGCATCATCATCAAACTGAGGCAATCGCTTCACCAGCTGTGGCATATTGGCATGAGGGTCATCCTGGAAATTGTCATTCTCCAGGGCGTCTAACTGGCGGTTGAGACGGCGTTGGCGGGTGGCCCGGTCTAAAATACGCCTCTGGCTGGGGTCCTGGGACCTTGCTGAGAAAGAAGAACGATGGGAAGAGGCTGAAGCCAAGCCCGATTGAGTCAACCATGTGGCCATTAAGAAGAACAACTAGTATCCATCAATGGGGCAGCCTTGCAGCTGGCAAAAGACGCTTCCAATCTCCTAATAAGCACATGCTCCAATTACCTTCATCCAGGGCAGGCAAAGTTGGTTCTTCTATGACTTGTGGACATCAACTCCCAGAATTCCTGAGCTCAGGAATTCTGGGAGTTGAAGTCCACATGTCATTAAAGAGCCAACTTTGCCTACCCCTGTCCTAGATTAGATTAGATTTATTGGATTTATATGCCGCCCCTCTCCGCAAACTCGGGGCGGCTCACAACAATAATAAAAAGAAACAAACAAAAAAACAGTACATAATAACAAATCCAATGCCCACCAATCTAATTACAATTTAAAATTAGTAGTTTCATAAAACAATCCCAATATATATAAAAAAACAGGCACACAGTCAATCAATGAAACGGCAAAACAACATGGGCAAGGGGGAGATGTTTTAGTTCCCCCATGCCTGACGGCAGAGGTGGGTCTTAAGGAGTTTACAAAAGACAGGGAGGGTGGGGGCAATCCTAATCTCAGGGGGGATCTGGTACCAGAGGGTCGGGGCCCCCACAGAGAAGGCTCTTCCCCTGGGTCCCGCCAGACGACATTGTTTAGTCGACGGGACCCGAAGAAGGCCGACTCTGTGGGACCTTAACCGGTCGCTGGGATTCGTGCGGCAGGAGGCGGTCCCGAAGATATTCTGGTCCAGTGCCATGAAGGGCTTTATAGGTCATAACCAACACTTTGAATTGTGAATAATCTAGCATAAGGGAGGCTGATTAGCCCTATTAGGCAGTTGCCATATAGCAGCAGAAAGCTGTATCTTGAGTGACTTCCGGTTTTTCCCACCGGAAATCAGTTTAGACACGCAGGGCTTGAAAAAACTTGGAGACGTCACTAGATAGCGCGAAAGATGTAACATAAAACGAGGGTTCAATAGACTGTAGGTAAAACGCAAGGCAGGATTTCAGTTTTCATTTCCCAGTGGGGGGTGGGGATCACATGAAAAATAGGGATTGATGTGGAGGACCGAACCAATCAGCTCATACACTTACTTACATTTGATTTCTAATTTCTGATTGACTTCATGTTGGCCAGATAGGGGCAGCCAAAAGGCCTGATGTGACCCAGGGAGCTATACAATGCCCAGATCTTGCCTTAAGGCCACATGCATCTCTCCCAAAGCATCTGAGATCATTCTGCCAACATTTGGCAGTAAAATGGCTGAATTGCCATCAGTTCGTATGCCTGTTTTTCACGATTGGTAGCAACATCCCAGCGACCGATTAGGTCCCACAGAGTGGGCCTTCTCCGGGTCCCGTCAACTAAACAATGTCGGTTGGCGGGCCCCAGGGGAAGAGCCTTCTCTGTGGCGGCCCCGGCCCTCTGGAACCAACTCCCCCCGGAGATTAGAACTGCCCCTACTCTCCCTGCCTTCCATAAAGCTCTTAAAACCCACCTTTGTCGTCAGGCATGGGGGAACTGAAACACCTCCCCCGGCCACGTACAATTTATGTATGGTATGTTTGTGTGTGTGCTTGTTAATATAGTGGGGTTCTTTTTAAAACTATTTTAAATACTTAAATTTATTGAATTTATTTGGATTTGTACGATTGTTTATATTTTTTGTTGTGAGCCGCCCCGAGTTCGCGGAGAGGGGCGGCATACAAGTCTAAATAATAAATAAAATAAATAAATAAACATTAAGGATGAGTACTCCCTATGAGTATACCCTATGAGACTAGACTTTCAATCCCGGGCCTAGAAAGTTTAGAACTAAGATGCCTTAAACAAGATCTAAGTATTGCCCACAAGATCATATGCTGCAACGTCCTGCCTGTCGGCGACTACTTCAGCTTCAACCACAACAACACAAGAGCACACAACAGATTTAAACTTAATATTAACCGCTCCAAACTTGACTGTAAAAAATATGACTTCAGTAACCGAGTTCTCTAAGCGTGGAACTCATTACCGGACTCCATAGTGTCATCCCCAAACCCCCAACACTTTACCCTTAGATTATCTACGGTTGACCTATCCAGATTCCTAAGAGGTCAGTAAGGGGCGAGTACAAGTGCACTAGAGTGCCTTCCGTCCCCTGTCCTATTGCTCTCCTATATCTCCTATACCTTTCCTCTATTCCTATATCTCTTCTTCTATTCTTTCATTGATATATTCTATTCCTATATCTTCTTTTCTATTATTTCTTAGATATATTTTACTATGAGTATCTCCTCTATAACCTTCATCATGTATTTTACTATGTGTATATTGATATATACCCACTAAAACCCTCATTGTGTATTGGACAAAATAAAAATAAATAAATAAATAAATAAATAAATAAATAAATAGATTTCTATCCCACCCCTTAAATTCCACGCCCAACCCCACCTTCATCCTCACTCAATACAGAGCCCGACATCTGTTGTCCGCTTCTCAACAATCTCACAATGTGGCATGTTTAATTTTGGTTAAGGGCCATGATGGCTAACCTAAGGCATGTGTGTCATAGGTGGTACACCAAGCAATATCTGAGGACATGCAAGGCCCAGGATAGGGGACATTCCTCTATTCTGGTGCTTCTTGACCTCTCAGCGGTTTTCGATGCCATTGACCATGGTATCCTTCTGCGACCGCTGGAGGGGTTGGGAGGCACTGTTTTGTGGCGGTTCTCCTCCTCTCTCTCTGGCCGATTGAAGTCAGTGTTATTGGGAGGACAGAGGTCGACTCCTAGGCTCCTCCTCTGTGGGGTGCCTCAGGGGTCAGTCCTCTCTCCTCTCCTATTTAATATCTACATGAAACCACTTGGCGAGATCATCCAATGACATGGGGTGAGTTACCAACAATACGCTGACGACACCCCATGTCAGTTCACTGAAGCGGTGGAAGTGATATGCTGATGTCTTGAAGCTGTAAGGCTCTGGATGGGGGTTAATAGGTTAACACTCAACCCAGACAAGACTGACTGGCTATGAGTCCTTCCTCCTAAAGACGATTCTATCTGTCCATCTTTGGTCCGGGGGGGGGGAAGTAATTCCCCCCCCTCAGATAGGGTTTGCAACTTTGGTGTCCTCATAGATCCAGATCTCAGGTTAGAACAACATCTCTCCGCTGTGGCTAAGGGAGCTTTTGCGCAAGTTCCTCTTGTCTACCAGTTGCAGTCCTACCTTGACCAGGAGGCACTCCGCACAGTCACTCACAACCTCATCATCTTTCGCCTTGACTATTGGAATGCGCTCTACATGGGGCTACTCTTGAAAAGCGTTCAGAGACTTCAGCCGCTGCAAAATCCAGCGATGCGTGCTATAACAGGGGTACCAAGATATGCCCATATTACTCATCTTTACACGATCTTCATTGGTTGCCAGTCAGTCTCCGAAGGCAATTCAAGGTGTTGGTTATTACCTTTTAAGCCATAAATGGCTCAGGGCCAGACTATTTAAGGGACCGCCTCCTTCCTCATACCTTGCTGCGGCCAGTAAGGGCTCACAGAGTCGGCCTTATCCAAGTCCTCTCTGCCAAACAATGTGTGTGCTGGGTAACATGGCTTTGCGTACTACTTTCATTACACAATTCAGGTTTATAATGTATATGTTTCCCTATCATCTTTTATAACCACCTGTGTATTTTGTCCCTTTTGTTTGCTTTGACACATATCCACATGATAAAATGTGTCCATTTTTTAAAAGTACATTTCGAACATTCACCAGGCATATTTTTAGACATTTTAGCTAATCTAGTAGGTATGGGGGAGAGCGCCACTGCCTCATGACACTTAATCAACCCAGTCATGCCTTTATAAACTTTCTATAAATACAACGGATTCAATCTTTTATGTAAATATAAAACAAGCCACAAGTTATAATTTATAATTGTTGAATTCACCAGTGAGGGCTCTTTGGTGCTTTCTGAACTTGGTTGTTTTCTTGCAGACTTTCTACAAAACATCATTAGTAACAAAACGTCTACAAACAAGCAAACAAAAAGCAAACAAGCTCAGAGAGACTCCTCATTTCAACCCTGAGCTACAAATATTCTGCTTTAATCCTACCATGCTTCCTTGCATAAATCTAATCTATGAATAACGTTGTCACAATGCCCCCCTTCTATGGCAGGACAAGGCATCCGAAGATGATTTTCAGGTCCCTGAGCTTATTTTTTTCTCTTACAGGTAAACTGCTGTGCTGCACCAAAGATATTTTCTTTATTTCCCTTTGCAGAAAAATAAATGCCCTACTCACCTTTGGCACCTATCCAACAAGCCCCCCCTTTTCCCCTCCATGACAAAATACCTGAAATTTTCTTTTCCACCATTCTGCCAGCCAGGTAAGCGCCCGCGTTGCGTTCTCCGATATTTCTGGTATATAAATTCGCCACGTTTCTCTCCACTCCGGCTTTCCAAACTTTGCAAACACTTTTGCACCGCAGGAGGTGACGATGAGGTACAGAGCAAACTCGATCAAGCTTTGGCGTTCTCAAGGTAAAGTATACATTTACTGGACATCTAAGAACTCCCCGTCTAGCTGTAACCTGCAAATGAACGCAATGTTAATTGTAGGCGTACGGACTTCCGCTTACGCTGCCTGGGCACGCCCACTAAGACGCGTCTTGACGTACCCCTCGCTGGGAATGCGGGATTGAGTTTCCCCTGGGTCCTATACTCCGCCGAGTTAGAAATAAATCACAGGTACAGTACTCCAATTAAATCAAATCGTTTTAATTTTTATTTGATTTGGGGGGAGTGTCCTCGACTTGCAATTACAATCGTGTCCTACCTGTCTGTTGTTAAAGTGAGACGTTTGTTAAAATTAGTTTTGCCCCATTTGACGACCTTTCTTAACCAGAGTCGGGACGTGAATCACTGCAATGGATAATGGTACAAGATAGTAGGTATTGGTATTGTAAACCTATAAATATTAGCAAAGTAGGTACAGGTAAATTAGGCAATTGGACAGTAGGATAGGGTTGGTAGGCACAATGGTGCGCTTATGCACGCTCCTTAATCTGATTGTTTAAGTCAGGGGTAGTCAAAGTTGGTTCTTTTATGACTTGTGGACTTCAACTCCCAGAATTCCTGAGTCAATCATGCTAGCTCAGGAATTCTGGGAGTTGAAGTTCATATATCATAGAAGAGCCAACTTTGACTACCTCTGGTTTAAGTAATTCAGTTGTTAAGCGAATCTGGTGTCCCCGTTGACTTTGCTCCTCAGAAAATGGCAAAAGGGGATCAGATGACCTCAGGACCAAGCAAAAGTCATAAATACAAACCAGTTGCTAAGCAGCTGTGTTTGATCTAATGATCACAGGGGATGTTTCAAAGATTCTGAACTCTGAAAAACGGACATAAATTACTTTTTTCAGTGGTGTTGTAACTTTGGACAGTCACTAAGTGAACTGCTATGCATCTAGGACCATCTGTATTTAGGTCAGGGAAGTCCAAATTTGAGGACTTAAAGACTTGGGAACTTCAACTTCCAGAATTCCTCAGCCAATAGAATAGAATAGAATAGAATTCTTTATTGGCCAAGTGTGATTGGACACACAAGGAATTTGTCTTGGTGCATATGCTCTCAGTGTACATAAAAGAAAAATATACATTTGTCAAGAATCATGTGGTACAACACTTAACGATTGTCATAGGGGTCAAATAAGCAATGAAGAAACAATATTAATAACAATATTTTGATACAAACAACAAGTTACAGTCATAGAGTCCTAAGTGGGAGGAAAAGGATGATAGGAATGATGAGAGAAAAAACTAATAAAAAGTTTGACAGTGTTGAGGGAATTGTTTGTTTAGTAGAGTGATGGCATTCGGGAAAAACTGCTCTTTTGTCTAGTTGTCTTGGTGTGCAGTGCTCTGTAGTGACGTTTTGAGGGTAGGAGTTGAAACAGTTTATGTGCAGGATGTGAAGGGTCAGTAAATATTTTCACCAATATGGCTAGCTGAGGAATTCTGGGAGTTGAAGTCCACAAAGTTGTGTAGTTTGACTTCAATCGGTTCAGCATGCTGGCTGGGCAATTCTGAAAGTTGAAGTTCATCTGTTTGAAAATTTCCAAAGTTGAGTAACATTTAAACGGCTTCCTTTCACAGCCTCTGAAATTGTTTCCAGCATTTAGAATTGTGGTGATAATACAAATTCTATAGGAGTCATTCTTCCGAGCATGTGCAGTGTGCATTGCACATAAACATGAACACCAGGCACACAAAACAGTGGAAGGAAAAAAATGGAAGGAAAGATAGTTCTAAATTTAGGACATTATTTTACTTATATTAATGCCAAGTTAGATACAGTAATACCTCATGATACGAACTTAATTGGTGCAAGGAGGAGGTTCGTAAGACGAAAGGTTCGTAAGACGAAACATTGTTTCCCATAGGAAACAATGTAAAGTCAATTAATCCGTGCAACCAAAAAAAAACACCGCAAAAAAAACGGCTTTCGGCGACTGCTGGGAAGCCGCGCGGGTGTTTTAAAAGGTGACAGCCGGGCTGGGGGGCTTCCCAGCACCCCCCCGAACCCGGAAGTTTGGCAAAAGTTCGGGGTTCGGGGGGGGGTGCTGGCAAGCCCCCCAGGCCGGCAGAGCCTTTTAAAACAGCCGCGCCGCTTCCCAGCAGTCTCCGAACGCCGGTTCGTAACTCGAAAAAAGTTCGTAAGAAGAGGCAAAATTGTTCTGAACCCCGGGTTCGTATCACGAGTTGTTCGTAAGACGAGGGGTTCGTATCTTGAGGTACCACTGTATTACTATATATCATCATATTATGATGGTGATTACTGTAATCATTATTGTGCATTCTGCACCTAATGGATGGAAATTAATCAAGGAGAGAAACAACCTAGCACTAAGGACACATTTCCTGGAAGAAGAATTAATCAGTGGAACAACTTGCCTCAATAGGTTATGGGTGCTCCAAACATTGGAGGTTTTTAAGAGGAGACTGGACAATCATTTGTCTGAAACAGTATAGGATTCCCTGCCTGAACATTTTCTGTATTCTATTCTATTTCCATTCCCATTTCTATTCTATTCAATACCATTTTCTATTCTATTCTATTCTATTCCATATTCTATACTATTCTATTCCATTCCATTCAGTAATCCATTGTATATATTCCTTTTCTTTCCTTTCCCTTCCATCCTATCCTGTTCGGACTACAGTACCAGTGGTTTCATTTTTTAATTACATTTCTTTAAATTTTGCCTCCACACACCCCCCCCACCCCCAAATCAAATTTCCTGGAATTACCGTTAATGTATTTACCAACTCATCAGCTGATTACAGTAAAACAAATAACCAATTGTTTTGCAAACAAAGCAAGCCTATCACCAAATAATTTCCTGCAAGCCCTTATCTCATCTCCGAAATCGGGGGGTGGGTGGGATGGGGTTTCGACCATGGACAGGTCACCCTAAGAGGTTGATGGCGGTTCCCGTTCAAAGAAGCTATCCGGGAATGATAGCCTCATATATTCCTAATATTTGCCAGCTGAGAAGGGAAGAGTTTAGTAATACTCTCTTATTTAAATCCTCAATCTTTTCATTTTTGCTCTACGCAACTGGCAAGATTGCACCCGTGTGTGCGTGATTATGTGTTCACACGTGCCCAAATAACCAGCTTGACCTCTTTCATTTTGTCCGTCCCCCCTCCCCCCAGGTTAAAAGCTCAACTCTACATTTCCGCTGAATTTTTAGCATTCAGCTTTAGCATTGGCATTAAAGGATATGAATCAGCTTTAATGCATTGGCATTAAAGGATATTAGTAACCGAGTTCAGGACTGGGTCTAAACATCTCCCCCAGCCGGAGCTGCCATGCGTGGAAATGTCCCGTAACGCTGTCCCCACGACCAAATCCCCCATACACGAATATTTTCCAACTCCTTTCCCTTTTTCTTTTCATCTCCCCTCCCGCCCCCTTTCTTCGGCTCTCCTGAACTTTCCAGACTCTTCATTGGCTTGCTGAGGGGAGGGGGAAAGTTTTCAACCTGTTTCCATTGGCCAAACCCTCTCGCGGCTTGCGATTGGTTGCGATGCCCAGGGGTCGAATTCCCATTGGGGAAAAAAAAACCAGGCGCAAAATCAAGAATGGAATGAGCGCACGGGGGTGGGGGGAATTTTCCTTTTTGGAACGTCGCTTTTCCTTCGATTTCCTTAGCTTTGGATCGTTTGTTTCCCTTTGTTCTTTTTAGGCGGGAGGTAGAGTGGAGGTTTTGCACGTATTTGAAGGAAGGAGGATAGGATACCCCCCCCTAGTCCACGCAGGGCTGAGCCTTTCCCCCTTTTAGAGGATGATTCACCCTCCCTCCCATCCCTGCGATTGGCTTCCGATCGGGAGGAGCTTGAGATCCTCTCCAAGCTCCGCCGCTCGCGAGAGCGAACCAAACCCGAGCGGCCCGCCTTCCCCATCTCCAGTCGCTTCCCTGCGCTCGGTGCTCTCGTTTCGGCTCTGCGCTCATGGAGCTGCGAGCGTTCCCGACCTTGCGCGCTGCCCTGGCGCTGGCCGCCTTGGCAATAGGCGCCTCTGCGGGCGGCGAAGGCAAGCGGGAAAGCGTGGATCCCGGTAGGAAGGCGCAGCAGCGGATCGGGCAGGGATGAGGCTAGAGGGAGCGCGGGTGGGTGGGTGGGGGGAGGCAGAAGGGACCCGATGGGGTGGGGGAGCAGGAGGCACTGCTAAGGGAGAAAAAGGGGAAGGAGAAGGGGTTGCGTGCACTGGCTCCCTGAATCGCTGAAGACCGGTAGGAAATCGGGTCTTAAATCGGCCGCCGCTTTCGTTTCCCGGGTTGCACAAACTCGGTTTTCGCTTCCAGGATGCTCCCCACCCTGGCGCAGCGGATCGAGGAGAGAACGCCAAGCCCAGGATCGGTCTGACTCCGCGTTCCTATCGGGAGTCACCTTATCTCTCTTTTCTTGGAACTTTTGAAAAGCGAAAACAGAGATCGGGGCAGGACAGGAAAGGAGGTCAAATGACCACCGATCCTTAGAATGGGGGGGGGAGAGAGAGAGATCGCGGATCCCGGAGCTTTCTAAATAGATAATGTAGCCTTCCATTTGAGCTCCAAATTGAGGTGATTAAGGGATAATGGATTAAGGGAATTTTGCCACGCTTGTTTAGCTGCAGGTATTCACTTAGCAACACGGTTGTTAAGTGAATCCACCACCACCCTGACTTTGCTTGTCAGATGGTTTGAAAAGAGGAAAATCATGGCCAGTTAGGTCTCACAGAGTCAGCCTTCTCCAGGTCCAGACAATGTCAGCTGGCGGGGCCTAGGGGAAGAGCCTTCTCTGTGGTGGCCCCGGCCCTCTGGAACGAACTCACTCCAGAGATATGTACAACCCCCTCCCCCTCCTGGTCTTTCGTAAAGCCCTGAAGACCTACCTCTGCCGGCAGGCATGGGGGCCATGAGTGATGGGATTGGCTCCAGCGGATACTTTTTATGATTGAATTGGATGAATGCATATGAATATTGGTTTTTTAAAAATAGATATTTTAGTAATATGATCTTTTTATTGTAATTTAGATTTCTTATATAATGTTACATTTATAATGCATGCCGCCCTGAGTCGCCTCCAGAAAGGCGGCATAGAAATCTAATTAATAATAATGACAATGACGTCATAACTGCAAATCAGGTGTCGAGGGTCTGCATTTTGATCGCATGATTATGGGGACACAATGGTCGTAAGTGTGAAAATCAATCATAAGTCAACTTTTTACGGTGTCGTCCTAATGTGAAATGGTCACGGGCTGTTGTAAGTCGAGGACAACCTGTAGGTTTCTCATTCCCAGAATCTTCCCTAACGTTGTGGCTGGGGAGGGGGGTGGGGATTCTGGGAATTAAGGGGCCAATGTGTCTGGAAGGGCAACAAATTGCCTCTGTCTGGAGCCTACACGTGAATTGAGTCACTCTGGAACATTAGTGTCAAACTCGAGACCTGTGGCTGAATGCGGCCTGATGGGTGGTTAAATCTGGCCTGTAGGGCCAGCCTGGGAATAGCAAAGGGCCCGTTTGCCTTTTGAGTCCTTCTCCCTGTACCCTATTTTGGTCTGGACAGCAGAAGTGGGTTCCACTTACCTTCCCTACCAGTTCACATCATGTCGGAGGTGAGCCTCAAGGAAATAATCATCACCTCGAGGCTTGACTACTGTAACGCTCTCTACATGGGACTACCTTTGAAGAGTGTTTGGAAACTTCAGATCGTGTAGAATGCAGCTGCGAGAGCAATCATGGGCTTTCCCAAATATGCCCATGTTACATCAACACTCCGCAGTCTGCATTGGTTGCCAATCAGTTTCCGGTCACAATTCAAAGTGTTGGTTATGACCTATAAAGCCCTTCATGCCATGGCACCGGACCAGATTATCTCAGGGACCGCCTTCTGCTGCACAAATCCCAGCGACCAGTTAGGTCCCACAGAGTGGGTCTTCTTCGGGTCCCGTCAACTAAACAATGTCACCTGGCGGAACCCAGGGGAAGAGTCTTCTCTGTGGCAGCCCCGGCCCTCTGGAACCAACTCCCCCCAGAAATTAGAATTGCCCCCACCCTCCTTACCTTTCGTAAGCTACTTAAAACCCACCTCTGCCGCTAGGCATGGGGGAATTGAGATACTCTTTCCCCCTAGGCCTTTACAATTCTATGCATGGTATGTATGTATGTATGTTTGGTTTTTATATTAATGGATTTTTAATCATTTCTAATACCAAATTACTATTGTACACTGTTTTATTGTCGCTGTTAGCCGCCCCGAGTCTCCGGAGAGGGGCGGCATACAAATCCAATAATTAATTAATTAATTAATAACCTTCTGCCTCAGGTTGGGGAAATGACCCTCTACACATGCGCAGAAGCCTTTGTCCATGCGCAGAGGGTTCTTTGCCAGCCGTTTTCAAGGAGCGGCAACCAGAGAACCGGTTTGGGGACCTTGGCCAGCTGGTCCTCGCTGCTGTTTTGGTGAACGGGGGGGAAAAATTAGTTGAACCGATGCAAACCTGCAACAGCCCACCACTGCTGGATGGCTTCTGGCAACACCAATTAGGTCCCACAGAGTCGGCCTTCTCCAGGTCCCGTCGACTAAACAATGTCATCTGGCGGAACCTAGGGAAGAGCCTTCTCTGTGGCGGCCCCAGCCCTCTGGAATCAACTCCCCCCCCCCCGAGATTCGAATTGCCTCCACCCTCCTTGCTTTCCGTAAAATGTTGAAATCTATACCGCCAAGCATGGGGGGATTAATTTCTCCCCTTACCTTTCTGACTCAACATATGAGATTGGTATTATTGTTTTTAGAATTGTTAGTTTTCATAATACAGTGATCCCTCGATTTTCGCGATCTCGATCTTCGCGAAACGCTATATCGCGATTTTTCCCACCCGATGACGTCACTCTCTTCCTTCCTTTCTCATCTTTCTTTCTCTCTCTCTTTCTCTATCTTGCTTCTTTCTCTCTCACACTCTCTTCCTCCCTCTCTCATCTCTTTCTTTCCTTCTCTCTCTTTCTCTATCTCTCCCCCTCTTGCTGGCGGGCGGGCGGGCGGGGGCATCAGCGAGGAGCCGGGGTTTCCCCTTTGCGTGGGCGGCGGGGAAACCCCGATCTTCTGCTCGCTGCTGCTGCCGCCGAGCAGATCAGCTGCTGGGCGGCCGCAGCAGCAGCGAGCAGACGAAGATCGGGGTTTCCCCGCCGCCCACGCAAAGGGGAAAGCCCGATTCGGCTCCTCGCTGCTGCCGCCGAGCAGATCAGCTGCTGGGCGGCCGCAGCAGCAGCGAGCAGACGAAGATCGGGGTTTCCCTGCCGCCCACGCAAAGGGGAAAGCCCGATTCGGCTCCTCGCTGCTGCCGCCGAGCAGATCAGCTGCTGGGCGGCCGCAGCAGCAGCGAGCAGACGAAGATCGGGGTTTCCCTGCCGCCCACGCAAAGGGGAAAGCCCGATTCGGCTCCTCGCTGCTGCCGCTGAGCAGATCAGCTGCTGGGCGGCCGCAGCAGCAGCGAGCAGATGAAGATCGGGGTTTCCCCGCCGCCCACGCAAACTCCACCATCTGCGCATGCGCGGCCACGGAAAAAAGGGCGCGCATGCGCAGATGGTGTTTTTACTTCCGCAACCCTACATCGCGAAAAATCGATTATCGCGAGGGGTCTTGGAACGGAACCCTCGCGATAATCGAGGGATCACTGTAATGGGGTTTTTAATATAGTTTATGTTGGATTTGTATTTTATTGTATTTATTCTTGTTGTGAGCTGCTCCAAGTCCTCGGAGAGGGGCGGCATACAAATCTAATTAATAATAATAATAATAATAATAATAATAATAATAATAATAATAATAATAACAACAACAACAGCAACAGCAACAGCAACAACAACACTGCCGGCCAAAACAGGGTGGGGGAGGGAAGGTTGGGTTAGAATTTTGGCTGACAGGATGCTGAAGGAGGGGTCTGTTTCATCCCCCCATCCCTCCCACCCCACAACTGGCCCACTGAAGGGAACTACAATGCTCATTTGGCCCTCGAAGAAATCCAGTTAGATGCCCCTGTTCTAGAAAGCTCATTGCCTCTTTTGACAAGGCTGGACAATTTGGCCAGCTTAAGATTGGGGGCCTTCAACGGTGCTGAAAAAAGTGTCTTACCACCATTCTGTCCCCCCCCCCCAAGTTATGACCTTTGCAACATCATGATCAAAATTCAGAGGTCTGGCAACCGGTTCCTATTGATAACCAATGCTGTGTCCCCTGTGGTCATTTGAGATCTTCTGACCATCAAAGTCAATGGGGAAAGCCAGGTTGACTTTGTGGCCTTGTGGCTAACTTATCAATGGCAGCGATTCACTTAACGACGGGGGGCAAGAGAGGTCATAAAATGGGGCAAAACTCACTTCATGGACGTCTCACTTAACAATAGAAATTTTGCGGGTCAGTTGTGGTTGCAAGTCGAGGGCAGGGGTAGGCAAAGTTGGCTCTTCTATGACATGTGGACTTCAACTCCCAGAACTCCTGAGCTAGCATGATTGGCTTTGGAATTCTGGGAGTTGAAGTCCACAAATCATAGAAGAGCCAACTTTGCCTACCCCTGGTTGAGGACTACCTTTAAGAAGGCAGATTCATTTGTGGTGTTTGCTGAAGCATCTGGCTTTTTTGGTAGCAGCAGAAGTAAAAGGAAGATGATTTAAACATGCCTGGGATAAACATATATCCATTGTAAGATAAAATACAGGAAATAGTAAAAGGGCAGACTAGATGGACCATGGGGTCTTTTTCTGCCGTCAGTCTTCTATGTTTCTATGTTTCTATGTTTCTATGATGGCAAACATCTAATGGGACTATCTGAAAAACCTTCAATAGGTTCTGAAGGAATCAAATGAATAGAATAAATAGAATAGAACAGTGATGGCGAACCTATGGCACACGAGCCGTTGCTCTAGCTCTGCTCTAACATGCATGTATGTGCCGACCAGCTGATTTATGTCTCGCACAGAGGCTCTGGGAAGGCATTTTTGGCTTCCAGAGAGCCTGGGAGGGGGGGCGTTTTTACTCTCCCCCAGCTCCAGGGAAGCCTTTGGAGTCTGGGGAGGGTGAAACACAAGCCTACTGGGCCCACCAGAAGTTGGGAAACAGGCCGTTTCTGGCTTCCAGAGAACCTCCGGAGGGCAGAGAAAGCAGTTTTCACTCTCCCCAGGCATTGAATTATGGGTGTGGGCACTCAGGCATGCGCGATAGCATGCACCCATGCTCTTTCAGTACCTGAGGAACAAAAGGTTCGCTTTCATTGGAATAGAATGACAGAGCTGGAAGGGACCTTTGAGGTCTTCTAGCCCAACCTCCTGCTTAGGCAGAAAACCCTATACCACTAATGGCAACTTCTTTTTTTTTGCCAAAAGGGTTGTGTGTACCCATAATACCATGCCCTCCCCCTGCTCATACACGCACTGTCCCCCCTGTGCTCTCCCCCCCCACACCTACCCACGAGGCGCACTGAAGCCTCTGCAGCCCGTGCATAGCGAAAAATGGATTGCAGCTGATTTTTGGCTTTCTGGAGGGTGGAGGGCGGTCGTTTTTGCTTTCCCCAGGTTTCAAGAAAGCCTCCAAAATGTGTAGATTGCAAGAAACCCGGCACCAACAGTCCAAACTGAAGATTGTTTCCAAACTTCTGATAGACCCGTTGGATTTTCTGGAGGGTAGCTGTTTCACTAATTAATTGTTCTAACTGTCAGGAAATTTCTCCTTAGTTCTAGGTTACTTCTCTACTTGATTAGTTTCCACCCATTGCTTCTTTTTCTACCCTCAGGTGCTTTGTAGAATAGGTTGATTCCTTCTTTGTGGGAACCCCTGAGATATTGGAACACTGCTATCATGTCTTCCCTAGTCTTTTTTTCATTAAACTAGCCTTGCCCAGGTTCCTGCAACCATTCTTCATATGTTTTAGCCTCCAGTTCTCTAATCATCTTTGTTTATCTTATCTGCACTCTTCCTAGAGTCCCAACATCTTTTTTATATTGTGCCAACCGAAATTGGATGCAGTACAGTGTTCCCTC
This sequence comes from Erythrolamprus reginae, assembly GCF_031021105.1. Classification (NCBI taxonomy): domain Eukaryota; kingdom Metazoa; phylum Chordata; class Lepidosauria; order Squamata; family Dipsadidae; genus Erythrolamprus; species Erythrolamprus reginae. The sequence goes on from NC_091963.1 coordinate 142,868,288, forward strand.
AATTTCCGCGGGGGATGTGTTCCGAGACCGTCCGCGAAAGTTGAATTTCCGCGAAGTAGAGATGCGGAAGTAAATACACCATTTTTGGCTATGGACAGTATCACAAACCTTCCCTTAACACTTTAAACCCCTAAATTACCATTTCCCATTCCCTTAACAACCATTTACTCACCCTTGTTACTGGTACTCACCATTGAATATGACACTTAGTGATCCTGATATTTATAAACATAATTATTTATTAACAGTAATTATTTTTTTTGTTATTTGCAAAAATTATTAATTTGGCAATGATGTATGATGTCATCGGGCGGGAAAAACCATAGTATAGGAAAAAATCCGTGAAGTATTTTTCAATTAATATTTTTTGAAAAACCGTGGTATAGGCTATTTGCAAAGTTCGAACCCACGAAAATCGAGGGAACACTGTATTCCAAGTGTGGTCTTATCAAGGCCTTATAAAATGGTATTAACACTTCATTTGATCTTGATTCTATCCTTCTGTTTATGCAGCCTAGAACTGTGTTGGCTTTTTTGGGAAGCTTTTGCACATTGCTGGCTCATATTTAATTGGTTGTCCACTAGGACTCCAAGATCCCTCTCACAGTTATAATTATTGAGCATGATGCCACCTGTGCTGCATCTATGCATTTTAGTTTTTCTTGCCTTAAAGTAGAAATGAGATTTAGAGGTATACTGCTGCTGACTGTGGAGGACCCACTTTCTAGCTGTCATTATCTCTAAGTCATCAATGAATTTCTTTCATGACCAGATCATGGAAATCCCACCTGAGTGTAAAGATAAAAGGAATTTTGCAAAATTATCAATGCTGAGCAGGAAGATGGGTTTCTAAATGTACGGCAAAATTAGCAACCATCAAAGAGATATGAAGGCGCTTTTGAGAAGGGAAATGGAGAAAGCAACAAGTCAAACCAGTTAGTAACTTGAGAAGAGTGTTTGCGTTAAAATGGTACAGCTGTTGTGGGAGGGGGGAGAGTTTTGACACTGAATTGGAACATTATTGTGGTTGCTCAGTTAGAGCAGAAATCCAATCCGAATCTCTTCTTTAGAAGACTTAAGGTAGACTTTACGGTTTAATTGGAATTAAGTTTGAGCTGATGTTTCTGGAAACTCAGAATATTACTTGGTTGTTAAGTGAATCTGACTTTCGCTTTGCTTGTCAGAGGGTCGCAAAAGGGGATCGCGTGCCCTGTAACAGTCATATATGTGAACCAGTTGCCAAGCGTCTGAATTTTGATCAGATGACCATTGGGATGTTGTAAAGGTCGTAACTGGGGGAAATGGTCACAAGTCACTTTTTTCAGTGTAACTTTGTAACTTTGAACAGTCACTAGCGAAACTGTTGTAAGTCAAGGATTTCTTCAGTTAAAATTTGGTCTTGTGGGGGCAAATTGGCCCTCAGAATACTACATGAACAATGGAACACAATTCTTGATATCTTGAAACTAAACTTGATAAAAGTGTCAGCAAAGAAAGACAAAATTTACAGAATTTCATAAATAAAAATTTCTAGAACTCTTTAAAGTACCGTATTTTTCAGGGTATAAGACGCACCCCCTCCCCTTAAAAGAGGGTGGAAACATTGGTGCATCTTACACACTGAATGCAGCTGTTTTGGCCTCCTGAAACTCCACCCCACGCTTCACATTTTGCAAAAAAAGGGTCTGTTTTTCACCAAAAAATGGGAGTGTAGAGAGTTTGAAAGGCCTGTCAAGTGCTCCTAGGAGTTGGGGGGGGAGCAAAAACACGACATGTAGGAGGTTTGGGAGATGAAAAACGAGCCCCCCCCTTTTTTTTTCTTTGCAAAAACAGGGCATGCAGAAGGTTTAGGAAACCTGTAGAGTGATCCTGGAGGCTGGGAGGACAAAAATGAGCTACAAATGGGGCATTTTTTTTGCCAAAATGGAGGTGGGCACAGGGTTTGGGAGGCCTGCAGAATTCTCCTGAGAGCTGGGGAAGGCAAACAAATTTTTGTTTTGGTTTACCCCTTCAAAATCTAAGTGTGTCTTATACTCCAGTGCGTCTCATAGCCAGAAAATAGAGTATTTCATGGCTTTGATGGATCTTTAAAAAAACAAAACAAAAACCATGAATGTTGCATTCTAATATTGACTAACATTGACTTCCTAGTGACCAATTAGGGCCCACAGTTCTCAAGGTCCAGTCAGCTAAACAATGCCGGCTGGCGGGCCCTAGGGGAAGGGCCTTCTCTGCAGTTGCCCCTGCCCTGTGTAATCAACTCCCCCCCCCCCCAGTATGGTTCCTACTCTCCCGCCTTTCGGAAGAACTTGAAAACACATTTGTGCCAACAGGCCTAGGGCTGTTGAACTGGTCATCTTACTCCAGCCCCTGCCATTGATTAGATGATTGGTATGACAGATTGTTGTGTGGCATGTGTTTGGCTGAGGAAATGGTTTTTAAGTTTTTTATGAGATTTGGGTTTTTTAGATTATTTCTGATTTAGGAGTTAAATATGTAATTTATGCTGTAAGCCGCTCTGAGTCTCAGGAGAAGGGCAGCCTACAGATCAAATAAATAAATAACTAGAACAGTGTCAAACTCAAGGCCTGTGAGCTGGATCCAGCTTGCGGGGTCCTTAGATCTGCTTCAACCCTCAGCCAATGAAAACAGCTCAGGAGGGTCACACGTGGCCTTCCTAAGCTCCGTTTTCATTGGCAGAGGGCTCAGGCCACTATAGGCACCCAATAAGTGTGAGGTGGGACTGTCTAGGCCCACTCTGGCCATGCTCACTCAGCCCCCCCCCCCCGCCAAGTAGTCAAACATAACCCTGAAGTGATCCTCAATGAAATTGAGTTTGACACTTCTGAACTGAAACATTAGTTCTCAAATCTTGACCAATTTTTAACGTTTGGCCTTCAACTGCCAGAATTTCCCAACCAGCTTTGGGAAATTGGGAGTTGAAGTCCACACATCTTAATATTGCAAAGATTGAGAAATTGAGCTCGGAGGTCCTGAAAGAACGAAGGTAGAAAGCAGAAGGTTTTGGCTTATTCTGAGGGAAATATTTTGTCTGGGGCTTGTTTTATAATGTCTTCCAGATTTGCTTATGCTACTTAGGAAATTATAATTACATTGAACCCTGCCTTTTATTGCAACCGCCGCTTACTTTTGAGATGAAAGGAGGGCTTTTTAGATCCCGATTAGTATCGTCAATGGGAAAGCCATATTCACTTAACAATCCTGCTACTAACAGCGGCAGCAATTCACTTAACAACCATGGCGAGAAAGGTTGTTCAATAGAACAAAATTCACTTTAACAACTGTCTCACTTAGTGGCAAAAATGTTTGGCTTAATTATGGTCGTACATCGAGGACTTGTGTGTCGTTTATATATGGGGGGATGGGGGGATCCATTTTTTCTAGTAGTTTATTTGGTTGGCTCTTAGCCAGAGAAAACAGCTCAAGGGGCGGGTGTGCGTGCCCCACTGGTTCAGATTTCAGCTGTAAAGTCCTCCTGCAGCATTCTCTCAACAAAAACGGAACTGAGGGGACCATGGACAGCCCTCCCGAGCGTTGTTTTCACTAGCAGAGTCTCTGTGGGCCTGGCCTTCGCTGTTTCTAGGGCTGCTCGGTGTTGTGGTTGGCTCTGGCCCAGCTCCTGCCCCAAGGAATGTGGAGGTGGATCAGGGGAAACATCAACATATCAAAGGCCTGTTTTATTGCCGACAGGGTCAGGTAGTGCAGTTTCCTCGGACGAAGAAGAAGGTGGGGGAGACTTGGAAGAGGGGGGCTTGGCACACAGCCCAGGAAGCCAATCTCCATTATCTTTGGTCGATTCGGATGAGGAAGTGTTAGACCCACGCATGCGCAGAATTATCGAAGAGACCAATTGAAGAAATATTACAGGAGATAAGAGAGGCCACCTGTGTTTGGGTGGGGCTCCAGTAATTAGAGCTGCTGATATAAACAGCAGCTGCTGGCTTGGCCGTTGTGGAAGATTATCTAATCATTGTTCTTCAGGACCGTGCCTTGCTGTTTCCGGACTTACTTTGTTGATTTTTCACGACTTTGAAACCAAAGCAGAGCAAAGTGTGTGTGTTTCACTTCGTGGAAGAAGGAGGGCTGTGATGTTCCTTCACAGCTGCTAGCTAAGTACTTAAGGACTGATTAAAGGGATTGTACAGACTACCCGGTTGTTTTGGGATGAGTGCTCTTTGCAATCCAAAAATGGTGCTTTGTTTCTTTTGAATTTTGCGATAAAGAACATTGTTTTTGAACTTTCAAGTGTGTGTGTGTGTGTCTGAAATTTGTACCCTTGAATTTTCGGGAGACTCATACCATAGAGCCCGGCAGAACACTCTGTAGGCCTGATTCAGCCCACGGACCTTGAGATTGTCATTCCAGTCCTAGATCATACAGGACACAAAACCACAACTAGATTGCCCTTTTAAAATAATTTCTCTCAGCAATTGCTCTTAAATCCAACAGGTTTTTTTTCTTCCTGACAGAAGTGAAGGGAACAATACTGGATGGTTTTGATTAGTGAACACTAATGGAAAGTAACACGCTTCAGATTTGCGCCCATCTGTTTCTACTCCTGTCTGTCTTTGTGCTCCCTTGAACTGTTCTCAACATTTGAAAGCAATCCTCACTGGGGAATCATGCGAATTGCATGCCGGGCTGGCCAAAGCAGCCTTAGAAATGGACAGTTCTCTGCTTAGCGTTCCAACTCGCTGAATGTCTTCTCTTTTTGCCCCCCCCCCCCCCCCCCGGTGTATAATTATTTTTACTGACATTACTCAATAGGCTAAAGGATTGGCAACTTCCTTTTTGTGAAGGCTTCTTATATTTGCAAGAGGGAGTTCACTGTCTGAATCAGACAGCTGTCCGACTCTGGAGAAAAAAAACAGCTATTTCCATCACCACGTAGGCCACGTTCCAGCTTGAAACAAATACCATTTAGGTGATGTGTTGTTGGAGGACAGTTTAAAGCGAGGTTGTCCAGTTCTGTGGAAGCACCAAGTTGACCTTAGCTGACCTTGAAGGGCTATCCAGAGTGCGATTGGTCAGTACTTGAGCTGCACAGCGATTGCAGAGTTGTAGACTTTGGGAAGTTTTTAAATAATTCTCAGTGGCAGAGAACCTCTTGACGGTTTCCAGGAAATCCCTAGAGATTCCTCCGTGAAGGAGACAGTGGTGATTCCAGGGAAAAGTTCAGAACTGATAGGCTTAAAAATTCAGACCGGTTTGGGATACTCACAATGCTCTATTACAGGGCTGTCACACTCAAGGCCCAGGGCCCGGATCTGGCCCGTGCTGCCTTTACTACGAAAATGGAGCTCAGTCCTTGCCCCACCCTCCCAGCTCCATTTTCACCGGCAAAGAGCTATCAAAACAAACTGAAAACAAAAGGAGAAATGTTTCTTGCATTTGAGCATGCAAGAAGGGGCAGAAAAGGAGAAAGGGAACGAAGACAAAGAAAAGAAAAATAGGAAAAGAGCAAGGGAGAAAAAGAGGAAAGGAAGAATGATAATGAAGAAGGAAGGAAAGAGGAAGGGAGGAAGTTCCAGTGGATGATGAAGATTATTATTATTATTATTATTATTATTATTAATTATTATTATCATCATCACCACCATCATTTCCTTCATTCAAAAATGATGGTGGTGATGATGATGATGATGATAATAATAATAATAATTAATAATAATAATAATAATAATCATCATCATCATAATCATCCACTGGAACTTGTGCCGGAACTACCATTTACCAGTGGCAAAGAACTGGTGGGATCATAAGCCCGAAAAAGTGGTCGAAAATGAGCAAGCAAAACTACTGTGGGACTTCCGACTTCAGACTGACCGAATTCTGAAGCATAATACACCAGACATCCTGATTGTGGAGAAAAAGGAAGTATGAATCATCGACATCATGGAGAAAAAGAAAGTATGTGGAGAAAAAGAAGTATTGTGGAGAAAAAGAAAGTATGAATCATCCCAGGGGACAGCAGAATTGAGGAGAAGTAGCTAGAGAAATTAGTGAAATACGAAGATCTAAAAATCAAGCTGCAACGTCTCTGGCATAAGCCAGTGAAAGTGGTCCCAGTGGTAAATGGCACGCTGGGTGCAGTGCCAAAGGATCTCAGCGGACATTTGAAAACCATTAGAATTGACAAAATGTCCATCTGTCAATTGCAAAAAGCCGCTTTACTGGGATTGGCAAACATAATTTGCCACTACATCACACAGTCCTAGGGGCTTGGGAAGCGCCCGACTGGTGATGAAATACGAAATCCAGCATAGTGATCTCATTTGCTGTGTTGTATTGATAATAATAATAATAATAATAATAATAATAATAATAATAATAATAATATTGTTATGCCCTTTTAACAAAGGAAATAGCAGCATGTTAGCAATAGCACTTTTTAACAGATCCGGCCTATTGCCCCCACAATCCGGGTCCTCATTTTACCCACCTCGGAAGGATGGAAGGCTGAGTCAACCTTGAGCCGGTGATGAGATTTGAACCGCTGACCTGCAGATCTAGCAGTCAGCTTTAGTGGCCTGCAGTACTGCACTCTATCCACTGCGCCACTTCGGAGTGAGATGAGGTGGGTCTCAGAAGCACAACATGTGCTGCTGACACAAAACTTCCATGTCACACTCACCATGGCCGTGCCAGTGGTCAGTTGCTACCAGTTTGCCCCAGTTCAGGTGAACTGGTAGTGGCAGCATTGAGGGGCTCCACCCACCCATCCAGATTTCACCACGGACAATCTGCTCATGCACAGAAGCCCCATGTGAGGGCGTTCCCAGTTCCAAACTGGTAACGAAGGTAGTTGAAACCTACTACTCGACCATGTCCCCAGCCATGGCCACAGGACGTCACACCCCATGCCTCCCCCAGCCTTCCGAGGTCAAACACAACCCTGATGCGGCCCTCAATGAAATCGAGTTTCATACCCCTGCTTTAGGAGATGAGGAGCAGCTTCCTGCCTATTGGCCAGTGATGGCGAACCTTTTCCTCAGGTGCTGAAAGAGCATGTGTGTGTGCTATCGCGCATGCACCAGGCAGGGCAAAAACAACTTCTCATACACCCCGGAGGCCCCCTAGAGGTCAGAAACGGCCTGTTTCCCAACTTCTGGTGGGCCCAGCAGGCTCGTGTTTAAATCATCCCAGGCTCCAAAGGCTTCCCTGGAGCGTAAAAACATTCTTTCCCATCCTCCTGGAGGCTCTCTGGAAGCCAAAAATGCCCTCCCAGAGCCTCCGTGCCAGCCACAAATCAGCTGATTGCCACATAACTGCATGTTGGAGCTGAGCTAAGGCAACAGCTCGCATGCCAGCAGATATGGCTCCGCATGCCACCTGTGGCACCTGTGCCAAAAGTTCACCCTCACTATTCTAGGCTTTGCAAATCTTTACATCAACAGAAATGAGTTGTTTGGGATTACACTTCCCGTGGTGGAGAAAAGGCACTTTGTGCATGCTTAGATGCATGTTTTCCAAGGCTGGTGAAGTTGGTTCTTTGTAAAAAATATTTCTGTTTGTTAGTTCCATACTAAAATACATGTAGACTTTGATTTATAGTTGTTCAGTTAGCAACCGTGTGAAGTTACAAAAGCACTGAAAAACATGACTTATATTTCACACTTACGTCCATTGCAGTATCCCTGTGGTCATCTGATCAAAATACAGATGTTTGGCCATTGATTCATATTTATGACAGTTGCAGTATCCTGGGGACATGTTGCCATTTTTTGCAACCGTCACAAAAACAAAGTCAATGAGGAATCTAGATTCACCTAACAACAGTGTTAGTAACTGAACAGTTGCCATGGGATTCGCTTAACAACTGTGGCGAGAAAGGTCGTAAACTAGGGCAAACCTCACTTAGCAAATACAGGTGAAACTCGAAAAATGAGACTATCATGCAAAATTTCATTTCAGTTATGCAACTCCAAAGGTGAAGCGTAATATATGAGAGACTCATTACATGCAAGGCAAGATAGTTCAAAGTGTGATTTGTCGTAATTGTGATGATTATGGGGTACAGCTCATGAAAACCCAAAATCCCCCATCTCAGAAAATGAGAATATTACATGTGATCAATAAAACAAGGATTGTACATAGAACAATACCGGATCTGAAAAGTTTAAGCATGCATCTGTACAATGATACCTCGTCTTACAAACGCCTCATCATACAAACTTTTCGAGATACAAACCCGGGGTTTAAGATTTTTTTTGCCTCTTCTTACAAACTATTTTCACCTTACAAACCCACCGCCGGGATGCCCCGCCTCCGGACTTCCGTTGCCAGCGAAGCACCCGTTTTTGCGCTGCTGGGATTCCCCTGAGGCCCCTTTCCATGGGAAACCCCACCTCCCAAATTCCATGTTTTTGTGATGCTGCAGGAGAATCCCAGCAGCGCAAAAACAGGCGCTTCGCTGGCAACGGAAGTCTGGAGGTGGTGTTTCCCAGCAAGGGGAGCCTCAGTGAAATCGCAGAATCGCAAAAACACAGAGGTCCGGAGGTGGGGTTTCGAGGACTTTGGTGTTTTTGCGATGCTCCGATTTCACTGATGCTCCCTTCACTGGGAAACCCCACCTCTGGACTTCGGTTGCCAGCGAAGCGCTCGTTTCTGCGATGCTGGGATTCCCCTGCTGGGATTCCCCTGCAGCATCACAAAAACACAGAAGTCCGGAGGTGGGGTTTCCCATGGAGGGGAGCCTCAGGGGAATCCCAGCAGCGCAAAAACGGGCGCTTCGGCTGGCAAGAAGGGTGAATTTTGGGCTTGCACACATTAATCGCTTTTCCATTGATTCCTTTGGGAAACATTGTTTCGTCTTACAAACTTTTCACCTTAAGAATCTTGTCCCAGAACCAATTAAGTTTGTAAGACAAGGTATCACTGTACTTGCTTTGGGTCCCTTTTGCAGCAATCATTTCTTCAATGCAGCGTGGCATGGAAGCTATCAGCCTGTGGCACTGCTGAGGTGTTATGGAAGACCATGATGCTTCAATAGCGGCCTTCAACTCTTCTGCATTGTTCAGCCTCATCTCCAGGCACCAGTACCTGGCCTTGCACTCCCGCAGGTCTTTCCTCTGCTTGTAGTCCTCAGTGAGATGCTTCTGCTGAGCCTCCTTCTCCTCAGATCCTATTTGATCTGAACCAGCTGTTTTGCCAACTCAGTCACATGACCACCTAACTATGCACACCCAGCCCATCATTAGGCAGATCATATTACTGGTCTGCAGGATTAAAAATTATGAATTTAGTGGTCCCTGAGGTCTAAAAGATTGTGGACCTGTGATCTAGAAACATAGAAGTCTGACAGCAGAAAAAGACCTCATGATCCATCTAGTTTGCCCTTATACTATTTTCTGTATTTTATCTTAGGATGGATGGATGTTTATCCCAGGCATGTTTAAATTCAGTTACTGTGGATTTATCAACCACGTCTGCTGGAAGTTTGTTCCAAGGATCTACTACTCTTTCAGTAAAATAATATTGTCTCATGTTGCTTTTGATCTTTCCCCCAACTAACTTCAGATTGTGTCCCCTTGTTCTTGTGTTCACTTTCCTATTAAAAACACTTCCCTCCTGGACCTTATTTAACCCTTTAACATATTTAAATGTTTTGATCATGTCCCCCCTTTTCCTTCTGTCCTCCAGACTATACAGATTGAGTTCATGAAGTCTTTCCTGATACGTTTTATGCTTAAGACCTTCCACCATTCTTGTAGCCCCTCTTTGGACCCGTTCAATTTTGTCAATATCTTTTTGTAGGTGAGGTCTCCAGAACTGAACACAGTATTCCAAATGTGGTCTCACCAGCACTCTATATAGCGGGATCACAATCTCCCTCTTCCTGCTTGTTATACCTCTAGCTATGCGATAGATAGATAGATAGATAGATAGATAGATAGATAGATAGATAGATAGATAGATAGATAGATAGAAAGAAAGAAACATAGAAACATAGAAACATACGGTAGAAACATAGAAAGATAGAAGACTGACGGCAGAAAAAGACCTCATGGTCCATCTAGTCTGCCCTTATACTATTTCCTGTATTTCATCTTACAATGGATATATGTTTATCCCAGGCATGTTTACATTCAGTTACTGTGGATAGATAGATAGATAGATAGATAGATAGATAGATAGATAGATAGATAGATAGATAGATAGATAGATAGCATTCACTTTTTTGGCTGCCCCCGTATACTGCTGGCTCATATTTAACTGGTTGTCCACTGGTTGACTCCAAGATCCCTCTCACTGTTGCTGCTATTAAACCTGGTTTCACACAGCCTGTATATGCACTTTTGGTTTTTCTTGCGTAAGTGATTTTTCTCTACGTTGAGTTTCATTTTGTTAGATAGGGCCCAGTGTTCAAGTCTGTCAAGATCCATCTGGATCTCAAGCCTTTCATCTAGAGCATTAGCTATTCCTGCCTGCTTAGCATCTGCCCTCCACAAAGCCCGTCTGTCTTTTTACCCTTCGGCTGTAATAAAGTTGTGTGCCAACAGTAATAGCAGTTGTGTGCCAAAGCAGCAGCCTTGGATGTTCCCCAAAGTTGCATTCCAGATTCACGGAAGAGTTACCGAAGGCCCAGAAGCCCTCTGCGGCCTGGCATTCTCAGAGACAAGAAAGAAAGAAAATACAAAGCCAAAATTTCTAGCCAGAAGCCTCTTGTAATGCCATTTTAAACCTTGCGGCCAAGGGAGACATCCAGAGCTTAGCCAAGGAGCACCAATGGCTTGGGCCTTCCAGGATAAAAAAAGGCAGCAGAAGATTATTATCATTATTATTATTATTATTATTATTATTATTATTATTATTAATTAGATTTGTATGCCACCCCTCTCCGTACACTCGGGGAGGCTCACAGCATACAATAAGACAATTCATAACAAATCTAATAAATTTAAAAAACATTTAAAAAACCATTATTAAACCAGACATACACACAGGCACACCATGCATAAATTATATAGGCCCCGGGGAGGGAGGGGGAATGCCTCAATTCCCCCATGCCTGACGGCAGAGGTGAGTTTTAAGGAGTTTACAGAAGGCAAGGAGAGTGGGGGCAGTTCTAATCTCTGGGGGGAGCTGGTTCCAGAGAGTCGGGGCCGCCACAGAGAAGGCTCTTCCCCTGGGACCCGCCAGATGACATTGTTTAGTCGACGGGACCTGGAGAAGGCCAACTCTGTGGGACCTAATCGATCACTGGGATTCGTGTGGCAGAAGGCGGTCCCGGAGATATTCTGGTCCGATACCATGAAGGGCTTTATAGGTCATAACCAACACTTTGAATTGTGACCGGAAATTGATCGGCAACCAAAGATATTTGAGATACGTGCTGCCCTGTTTTCCCTAAAATAAGACACCCCTTATTGGGCTTTTGAATGCATGGCAATAAGGCCAAGCCCTCATTTCAGGTTTAAAAAAAGAAAAAAAAGATAGGGTCTCATTTTCAGGGTAACATTGTAGATTACAGTGATCCCTCTATTATCGCGAGGGTTCCGTTCCAAGACCCCTCGCGATAATCGATTTTTCGCGATGTAGGGTTGCGGAAGTAAAAACACCATCTGCGCATGCGCGCCCTTTTTGTCTATGGCCGCGCATGTGTAGATGGTGGAGTTTGCGTTCCCCGCCGCCCACGCAAAGGGGAAACCCCGATTCGGCTCCTCGCTGCTGCTGCGCTACCGAGCAGATCAGCTGCTGGGCGGCCGAAGGAACCTTCCCTGGGTCTTCCCCCTCTTGCTGGCGGGCGGGCGAGCGGCGGGCATCAGCGAGGAGCCGGGGTTTCCCCTTTGCGTGGGCGGCCGGGAAGACCCAGGTTGGGGGTTCGGGGGGGTTCTGGGAAGCCCCCCAGGCCAGCTGCGACCTTTTAAAACAGCCGCGCCGCTTCCCAGCTGACTCCCGAAGCCAAACACGGAAGTGGGGTTTTTTTTTAATTAATTTTTTTTTTAAATCGCGATATAGCGTTTCGCGAAGATCGAGATCGCGAAACTCGAGGGATCACTGTATATAGATAATAGATTAGAAAGATGATAGATAGATAGATAGATAGATTAATAGATTAATAGATAGATAGATTAATAGATAGAGAGACAGACAGACAGACACCTGTTTTCCCCAAAATAAGACATCCCCCGATAATATCCCCTGGGCTTTGGAGTGCATAGCAATAAGGCCAACTGCTTATTTCAGATTTCAAAAAAAATATAAGACAAGATCTTATTTTCGGGAAACATGGTATAAATGCAAACTCAGATTAGGGATAGTCCTTGAGTTACAAGAGTATATTTAATGACCGTTTAAAGGTATGGCACTTGAAAAAAGTGACTTATGCCCATTTTCCCTCATTGATCAACCATTGCAGGATCCCCATGGTCACATGATCAAAATTCCGATGTTTGACAATTGATTCATATTTATGACTTTTGCAGTGTCCCGGGGTCATGTAATCATCTTTGGAGGCCTAACTTAACAACTGCAGCGATTCGTTTAACAACTGCAGCAAGAAAGGTTGTAAAATGGAGCAGAAACTTCTTAACAAATGTCTCGCTTAGCAATGGAAATTTTGGGGTCAGTTGTGGCCAAAAGCCGAGGACTGCTTGTAAATGCATTGCACCAATACATAAAATTGGTCTAATTGGGTACAGGAATCAAGTTGTACATATTGTCAACTGTTCCATTTGTGGCTTTTATGTAGACCACAAAAGGACTTGGAATTTCCCTATGCATTTTCCACCTTTCCAGCTTTTCGGAAATCTGTGCCAATCTCCTAAGAGACTAGCCACGTTGGCATTAAACCCTTGACAGAATGCAGGAATGTTTATGGATCTTGGCTTCTTATGGTCCCTTCTACAACTCTAGGCTGTAAGATATTAACCTTAGATTGCAATATTTAAATAACATTCATTCATTCATTCATTTTGTCCAATGCACAACAATACACAATGAAGGTTATAGAGGTTATACTCGAGTAAAATATATTAGAGAAAGAATAGAAGTGAAAATTTAAGAATAGAATATATCAATTAGAGAAAAGAAGGATATTATGAGAGTAGTATAAGAAGAATAGAATAGAAGTATAGTAGATATGATGTATGAGATATAGACGAGACAATAGGACAGGGGACAGGAGGCACGCTAGTACACTTGTGCAAATTGATAAATACCATATTTTTCAAAGTATATAACACACTCTCCCCACCCCCCAAAAAAGTGGATGGAAATGTCTATGTGTTTTATTGTGGCGGTGGGGTAGGGGGTTGGTGCAGCGCTGATCAGCTGTTCTAGAATGGGCCGTGGCATCAAATGGGGGTGTGGTGAATAGGTGGTGGCTGTGTCGAACTGGTGGCAGTGGCGGCAAATGGGCAGTGGCAAACAGGCTAGATGTATACTGGATGGGTGCTGGGAGGCAGAGGCAGATTTTTTTTCCTCCCCAAAAGCTAAGTGCGACTTAGAGTCCGAAGGATCTTATAGCCCATAAAATACAATAATACAAATTTCCAATGCTTAAAAAAAAAATTAAACGAAGATGTCACTAGATGCTTGCCTTTTTCCTTCCCTCTTCCTTCTCCTTCCTTCTTTTTTCTCCTCTTCTTTTTTCCTTCTTTCTCTCTTCCCAACTTCCCTTCTTTTTGTCTTTCCTCTTTCCCTTTCTCCTATCCTGTTCCTTCCTGCAAACTAAAATGCAAAAGGCGAAATATGTCTCTCATTCTTTTATTTTTAGTTTGTTTGGATGGCCCTCTGGCAGCCAAAATGGGGCTTGGGGTGGGCGGGTTGAGTTCCTTTGCTGTTTCTAAGACAATCTCTGCAGGGCTTGAATTTGTTGCCCCTGGTCCAGGATGGGTTCCACTTAATCTTTGCCACCAGTTCGCATCGCAACGTTCCCCAGACATATACACGCTCTGCTTGCAAGTGCACAAACACTTTTGCGATTTCACTTCTGCACATGCTCAGGTGGATTCTGCCTGAAACATAGCCGACAAGCTGGTCAGCTGTGCTTTGGGCAAAGAAATAAAGGTCAGTAATAACCCCGGGGGTAGACGGGAAGGCTTTTTTCAAAGCACAGAAGAGAAGCCATCCAAATACAGTGATACCTCATCTTACAAACACCTTGTCATACAAACTTTTCAAGATACAAACCCAGGGTTTAAGATTTTTTTGCCTCTTCTTTCAAACTATTTTCACCTTACAAACCCACCACCGCTGCTGGGATGCCCCGCCTCCGGACTTCCATTGCCAGCGAAGCACCCATTTTTGTGCTGCTGGGGTTCCTCTGAGGCTCCCTTCCATGGGAAACCCCATCTCCGGACTTCCGTTGCCAACGAAGCACTCGTTTTTGTGATGCTGGGATTCCCCTGCAGCGTCGCAAAAACACAGAAGTCCGGAGGTGGGGTTTCCCATGGAGGGAAGCCTCAGGGGAATCCCAGCAGCGCAAAAATGGGCGCTTTGACTGGCAAGAGGGGTGAATTTTGGGCTTGCACGCATTAATCGCTTTTCCATTGATTCCTATGGGAAACATTGTTTCATCTTACAAACTTTTCACCTTAAGAACCTCGTCCTGGAACCAATTAAGTTTGTAAGACAAAGTATCACTTTATAGGAAAATCGGCTGAAAATTCAGAAAAAAAGATGGCGGTGAGCATGGACTAGCATAGACAGAACCAGATCCGTGACACCAAAATTATATTCCCAGCGGGTTGCTAACGGTTCGGGCAATCTGGTCCGAACTGGGAGCAACCCACCCCTGCCCTGGTCTAGCACAATCGTTCTCACCTGATGTTCTCTGTTAAGCTAGGATCCCATGAGTTATCATGATTAAAAATTCTTTTAAAAAGAATTACACATTATGTAAAGCTGGTGGGAGTCTTTTGCATGCAGCTGTTAAGCTGCCAGCCTGGCACATTGTTATTATTGTAAATTACATAAGACGTAGATTGTGAAGATTAACAGTGAATTGCATTGTGCAAAAGGTTTGTACTTTGTGCATTGTTGATATGTAATACTCTGCAACCTTATTATTTGAAAGGTGCCTCCGGCAAAAAAGATTGAAAAACGATTACACATCATATGAAATTATCTAATATAATCAGTCAGCTGAAGGATTCTATGAGAATCAAGTCCATTGTTTATTCAATATTGTAAAATACTTTACCTATCATATGTTATATATATGGAGAAAAAAAAACCCCAGTTAACAGGTTAAACAACAATAAAGTTTTGACCACACGTTTATTTTTTCTTTTCTTCTTTTTTCCCCTCCACGCATCCCAAAATAATAAGATTTCTCCAAAAATAAGGCCAAGTGCTTATTTCAGAGTTCAAAAAAATATAAGTAGGGTCTTATTTTTAGAGAAACATGGTATACTGTATGTTTGAGCTCCTAGGTTTGCTTGATGTTTGCTGGGAGTGTGTAACTGAGATGATGCAATGAAGGGGCTTGTGTTCTGAAAGGGTGTTGGGCAATTCCTATTATGGCTTAATGGCTTTATCCTGGTTTGGATCTTGAGTGAGGGTGGACAATGTTGTTTGGTGGGACCTAGGGGAAGAGCCTTCTCTGTGGGGGCCCCAGCCCTTGAATCAGCTCCTCATAAAGATTCCAACTGCCCCCACCTTCCTCGCCTTCCGTACTCATCTGTGCCACCAGGCTTGGGGCCATTAGACTTTAACCCCCTGACCTACGAATGATATGCATGTTGCTGTTGAGTGGGAATGATTGATTGTTAATATAATGGGGATATTAGATTAGATAAATGGGTTTTATATTAATTGGATTTAGGATTTGTATTGTATTGTTCTTTTTATACGTTGTAAGCCACTCCGTGTCCCAGAGAGGGGTGGCATATAAATCCAATAACTAAATAAATTTGCTTATGAATAGACCTGTCTATCTCTTAAGCGGTGACATCTGCTGTGGGCTATTAAGGAGGGTGGGGTCTGCTTTCTGTTTCTTTAAGTGCATGCTTCTCCATTTCTCATCCACAGAAACATAATATTCTACCCTTTTAAAGTTTCTCAAAATATTTAATTCTTCTAAGAGAGGGGTGGGTGCTATCTTTCTACACAGCAATGGCCATAGGTGTGAAAAGTGGCCGTAAGTCATTTTTTCCCTGTGCCCTTGTAACTTCAAACCAGAATGAAATCCAGCAGGTTCTAACAGGTTCTGGCGAACCGTTAGCAGAGATTTTGAATAGTCTGGAGAACCGGCAAACTCTGGCTGGCCCCAGGGTGGGATGGGAATAAAGATTTTGCAATGATAGAAAGAATTTTAAAAGAAATAGTAATGCAGGATGTAGAAAAACCCCCGGAATTCTATTTACTGGGTATACCTAGTCAGGAATACAAGAAAGAAATTTTATATTTAGTTATACATATCTTGACAGCGGCCAGGATTGTGTTTGCGCAAAACTGGAAAGGGGAAAATATCCCCAAAGAAGAAGAGGTTATCAAGAAAATACTAGATTGCGCTGAAATGGATATGATGACAAGACGGTTAAAAGACCAAGTAGAATCAGAATTTTATGTAGTATGGAATAAAGTGTATATATGGATAAATAAGAAAAAGAAGAATGTATGATTTATATTTTGTGTTTTATCTAGGTTATAAATGAAAGTTTTTGTATACAAGATTAAATATAGCTTCTTCTTTTCATTTAAAGTATTAAGTTGATTTAAAGTATTAAAAAGGTATTCTTTTTTTGTATGGAAATTTAAGTTCTAAAATAAGTAGGGGTATCGCAACCCCAAATTCATGTTAAATGTATGTTTGTTGGTTTTGTCTTTTTATGAAAATTTCAATAAAGTTTATTATTTAAAAAAAAAAGATTTTGCAATATCCTTCCTTCAGGGGTGAGGAGGGAATGAAGATTTTGAAGTATTCTTCCCCGGCCAACCCCCAAGCCACACCATGCCCACCAAGCCAGGCCTACAGAGCCGGTAGTAATAAAAATTGGATTTCACCACTGCTTCAAATGTTCACTACCAAATGGTTGTAAGTTGAGCATTAGCTGTATCCCTTTTTGCAAACTCATGTGTATCTGAACTCAGTGCGGCGTCTAGAAAGAAAAATATGGCACGGTAAATCTGAGGCCAAAGATTGAAGAATTTGCCTCGCATAGTTGCAAGGATAAAGAGCACTTTTGAATTTTTCCGGTTCGCATCAGCTTTTTCAAGTCATTTAAATCTTCAGGCATGGAGACAAAGCAATTAAACAATTTACGTTAGCTTCCTGCACATTAAATAGTGAAACATTTGAAATATTTGAGGGAATTTTCTAACCTGCCCTCCTGGGCTTGCTTAGAAGAACAAGTGAATAGATCTAAAAACAATGCTTTGATTTCTCTCTTTTGTTTTCTCATTTTCAATATCCCTGGTCTAATTCTTCTGTTGCCATGCTGTTTGCAGGGAAGCTCCTGGTCCTGACTGCTGCCACGGAGAAAACAGAGGGCTACCGGCGCTTTCTACAAACAACAAAATATTTCAACTACACCGTCAAGGTGTGTACTTTCTATATTATTGCGGGGAGGGGGGAGAGAATGGGGTGGCGGAGTGGGAACATAGCCAATTTGCTTTTTTGCAAATTGTAGGGTATTTTTGGAGAACGGGTCAAAGAAAGCTAGCATAAGTATCCACAGTAGCTGAGAATTCTGAAAGTTATAATCCTGAAACATCTAGGCCAAGTCAAGGACTGGTTGTCTTAAGGAGTGTGCACAATCCTTGATTTATCAAGGATGTGTATAGAGGAAATGTGGAATTCCAGCAGATATCCAGGAGATATGAGTAATTATTTAGTCACACAAAACAGATCCATTAAAGTGTATAAAATAGTGTTTACTTTTAGAAATATCATAGTCTGGTCATACATATTTAAGTCAATATCTCTCAATACAACAATAATATTACAAGCCTGTCCTTGTCTTACATATCAGACATACGTTACAGCTTACAAAACACATCAAACTATCATCCAACACACAGAGTTTACTACATCAGTCAAGTGAATCAGCAGAAAAAACAGAGCGCAAAGAGAATCGTGCTTTCTAGCTCCCTCTTATGGCAAATTGCAGCACTACATCTTAAAGCTATAGTACTTCAGTACAAACAAATATTCATTGAGAAAAAAGAGCAGAGAGAATCATGCTTTCTGGCTCCTCTTGTGGCAATTTGCAACACTACCTCTTAAAGCTTCAATACAAACAAACATTCATCGTTAGCTTGTTTATATATTTCAAACCCAACTGTTTTGTATATAGTACTAACAAGATGGGTAGAAAATTCAGTATTTTAGGAGAAGTCGTTACGTAACCTGCCATGTTCCTAGGTAGGAGCATCCGAATTTCAAACTGGAAGAGCAAGAATTTTTTTTTTTAAAAAAAAAATAATATCTAACAAAATTGGGACCTTGGAGGTCCTCCAATCCAACCTCTTGCTCAAGCAGGGGACTCTATACTATTTCAGACAAAGGCTTGTCCAGTCCCTTCTTAAAAATCCTTTAAAAATCGCCCAGAGTCCTTGAGGAGTTGGGCAGCATATAAATTAGATTAATAAATTAGATTAATAAAATATGCACTGCTGGAGTACCCACAGTTTCTGAAGGCAACCCGTTCCACCGATTAATTGTTTTCACTATCAGGAAATATCTCCTTAGCTCTAGATTGGTTCTCTCCTTGTTTATTTCGATCCATTGCTTCTTGTTTGGCCTTCAGTTGCTTAGGAGAATAGGTCCCCCTTTCTTGTGGCAGCCCCTCCCTCATCTGTCTCAACAGTTGTCTTAATGTTTCTCCAAGACTTTAGGACTTGATGAAGATTGGAAAGGAGGTGATGTTGCCCGGACGGTCGGTGGAGGTCAGAAGGTACGATGGCTGAAGGCTGAAATGAAGAAATATGCAAATGAAGAGGACCTTATTGTCATGTTTGTGGACAGGTAAAGCTGGTCAATCTTGGGCTGGATCCATAAGAGGAGAATGTTCTCCTGTTGGTTTCTAAAGAAGAACCATTGTATCAAACACTAACTCAGAACCTGCCTTCTCTTTTCCACCCTAGCTATGATGTGATTCTGGCTGGAAGTCCCATTGAACTTCTTTGGAAGTTCCTACAGTTTAAGAGCAACCTGGTCTTCTCAGCAGAAATTTTCTGCTGGCCGGAGTGGTCCCTGGCTGAAAAGTACCCACCGGTCACTTTTGGAAAGCGCTTCCTAAACTCTGGAGGTAACGGGCTTGGAGTGCCAAGGGGTGAGGGTGGAATCAGGGCAACTCCCAATTCCATGTTACGAAGACCCTGTTTTGTGTCAATAACAGAGGTGGTGGGATTTCAGTTCGGTATGATGACGCAGGGGCAACACAGTCAGTTGCTCCAACTTTCCCCCAAATGCTCCCATATTTATGGCAAATCCCGGAGCAAAGTACACACATACACACAAACACACATACCTTTTCAGCAGCCTCTGGCTGCAAGGAATTCAGCAAACAGCTGTTAACACAACAGCTTCAAAGCAAAAAGTTGAGTGGGGCAAGGGAATAAGTCAATGAGTCCAGGAAGCAAGGAATAAGGCAAGAAGTCCAGCAAACTCCAAATGTCAACCGCGGCGCACAAAACTCCACAAATTCAGTGTTTGGTCCCTACAAATGCCCCTCCACACAGCCTCTCCTTAAGTCTCAGTTCCCAGGTGTGCCTTGTGAAGAGGTGCGGGCGCTCTCCTCTTGAGTCTTCAGGTCGGCCTATGCTGTTCCTGCCGCCTCTCCATTCTCTTTGCTTGGGGATCAGGAGAGGGTGGTCCTTGCTCATCATTTGAGCTATGTCGCTTTTCATCTCTATTTCCTGTCCTCTATCAGTCGTCCTGCCCCCGTTCCTCCATGCTGGCGAGTTATCCCAAGCCTGAGGCTGCCTTATCCCGCTCCTCCCCACATTCTTTCGAAGCCAACAAGACCACCCTGTCAACCTTTGTCGACCCGAGCTCCAACTCATCCCACTCTAAAGATTCAGGCTCCAGTTCCCGTCACACATATGTGTTAGTCGTTCCCGACTCTAGAGGGCAGTGCTCATCTTCGTTTCAAAGCTGAAGAGCCAGCGTGTCTGAAGACATCTCCATGGCCGGCATTTAGTCATGGCCGGCATGACTAAATGCTGAAAGCACACAGAATGCTGTTACCTTCCCACCAAAGTTTGTCCCAATTTTTTCTACTTGCATTTTTTTTAATGTGCTTTCGAACTGCTACGCTGGCAGAAGCTTGGACAAATAACGGGAGTTCACCCTGTTACATGGCACTAGGGATTTGAACCACCGAACTGCCGACCTTTCTGATCGACAAGCTCAGCGTCTTAGCCCTGAGCCACCACGTCCCTCTTTCTCCAGACATAGAAGTCTAATATTTTATAAGTTATTGTTATTATTGTTGTGAGCCGCCCCGAGTCTTCGGAGAGGGGCGGCATACAAATCTAATAAATTATTATTATTATTATTATTATTATTATTATTATTATTATTATTATTATTATTATTGCTTGTTTAAGAGTTTTTGAAAAGATCTAGGAGGTTCTAGTCCTTAATGCTACTATCCTCTTACGCAGTACTTTAAAAGATATGTTGCGTTTCTCCTTTCCAGGATTCATCGGCTATGCCCCTGTGATCAATCGCATTGTCCAGCTGTGGAAGTACAAGGATGATGACGATGACCAGCTGTTTTACACACGCATTTACTTGGATCCTGCCTTGCGTGTGAGTGCCAATAGAAATTCCTTTTGTGATTTTTGTAGTCACTTCTATATAGTTTCATTCTCCAGTCATTAAAATGGGTTATGCAACTCTGATATCGCTTTTTCCCACAGAGAGCTTTGTTGCCATCATTGTAGGGGCTGGAGTTGGCTTAAAATGGTCCCAGCCTTGCTTAAAGTTCAGCCAAAACCAGTCAGTTTCTCTCTTTTTTCACCTTTAACCTCCAGGCTATTGAGGTAGAAGAGAAAGACTGGCTGGGAGGAAAGGGCCGCTCTAGGATGGAACTCATTGCCAAAACAATACAGATCACCCTGTTCACATTTTGGTCAACTGCAGGGACTGAGCCATGTTATCTTCCTGGCCAATTGGGAAGGAGAATGTAGTGATGTCATGAAGTCTTGCCAGTAATATGGTCTATGTGGATTCATGGGATATCCAATTTCTGGTAGGGAAGTCAGGAAGGGAACTCAGTTGCTTAGCAACCATTTGGAATTAAGATGGCAGGAACTGAATATCCCAAGAATCCTCATTCACCAGATCCACTGGCAAGACTTCATCATGTCACTAGCTTCTTGTCCATTGGCCAAGAAAGCAAGGATAAATATGACTCATCCCCTGCAGTTGTCCAGGATGTGGGCTGGGTGATCTATATTGCTTTGGCAATGAGTTCCATCCTAGAGCGGCTCTTTTTCCCCCCGGCCACTCTTTTCTGCTCACTATGCTGGAGGTTAGAGATGAAAAGGTCTTAAGTACAGATTCCGTTCCAAAGTTTCAATGGCTGCCCCACCCCATCACATGACCTGGTTTCAGGCACTTTAGTGGCTGTTTGCAAAGCACGTGGCCATATTTTAACAGTGGGGGAGGGATTTGGGGGGGGACTGCATTTACTTCTATTTTTGAGCAAAATTCATCTATAAGAAACAATTGGATCACTTAACAACTGCAGTTTGTTTAACAATTGCCACAAAAAAGGTCATAAAATCAGGTTTGGTCAAGGGGTGACCTGCTGTATAACTGTCATGACTTAGGGCCATAATGGACAGGCTCAATTATTATTATTATTTATTGGATTTGTATGCCGCCCCTCTCCGCAGACTCGGGGCGGCTAACAACAATGATAAAAACAGCATGTAACAATCCAATTAATAAAACAACTAAAAACCCTTATTATAAAACCCAAACATACACACAAACATACCATGCATAACTTGTAATTGTCTAGGGGGAAGGAATATCTTAACTCCCCCATGCCTGGCGATAAAGATGGGTCTTGAGTAATTTGCGAAAGACAAGGAGGCTTATGGCTATAAGTTCCCCAAATTTGTGCTTTTGACTCAGTTAATTTAAGGAAGTTTGCATGAAGTAGGGGCTATCTTTTGTAACTCTGTTGTGGGAGCAGGACCAACTTTCAAAAAACCCAAAATGCATGTTGTGTAGTGCAACATATGATTAGCAGAATCTAAAATATGATGCAAAAGTTAAGTTCTGTAGTGGTTTTACCAACCCCACTTTTGAAAGAACAACTCCAGCGAGGAAAAAATTTACAAATTACCACCAACTGACTCTGGATCTACAATTACCATTGTTGCCAAGCTACATGTCTGTGGAGATTCTCAGTCATCCAGGTTATGGTTGCCCCAAAGGTGATTTTTCAAGAGACAATTGGACTTTCTGGTTTTCTTTGATGATGTTTGGCTTCTTGTCCAAGAAGCTGACTGGATGGTGGGAACGGAAGGATTTATACTATATTATCTCCAATGTTGCCAAGCTACAGATCAGTGTGTCCCCCAAGGGGTGATTTATAGCTTCAACATGGGGGGGGGGTGTAGAAGGATGAGGGGAAGAAGAATATGTTGTTTAAGGAAAGGTTACTCTGACCTTACTTCCTCACTGTTGTGTTTATAGGAAAAATATGGGATCGCCTTGGATCATACGTCCAAAATCTTCCAAAACCTGAATGGGGCCATTGGTAAGTGAATGATGCTCTCAATGAGGAAAATTAGCAAAAATATCTCTAGCAGAGGAGGGACCGCTCGAAGGTAGAAACAAGCAGGAAAGATGTATACAATGCTTGGAAAATTTTGTGACCTGGAGATCTCAAAATACAAGATTTGTCACCTTGACAAACACCAGTGGAGTGGAAAACTAACTTAGAGCAGAGTGAAGGAACTCAGGGGTATCCGGACAATTTAGTCAAAGCAACTATTTCAATGACATGAACAATCACCAACCTTTTGTACATGCTTACCACATCACAGTGCACATACCCAAAATGTGAAGTTAGTGTTGGTATGTTTTGTTGCTTATTTTATCATTTGCACACAGATATAAACCACAAACACCTCTGGTTAAGGCTATTATGATTTAATAGGGCTTATTTGGGCTTGAAGAGGATCTACTAAGGATAATCAGCAGTGTTCTTTGATATATACCTGGTGGATTCAGAATGCCAGAACTGATAGCCATAGATAATGAGAGACATTGTCTTTGTCTTTCTGTACCATTTACCGTAGATAGAATAGAACAGAATAAAATAGAATAGAATTCTTTATTAGCCAAGTGTGATTGGACACACAAAGAATTTGTCTTTGGTATATATGCTCTTAGTGTACACAAAAAGACAAGATACATTGGTCAAGAATTATGAGATACAACACAATGATTGTTAGAGGATGCAAATAAGCAGTCATCAGACAATCAATATTAATATAAATCATAAGAATACAAGCAACAAGATAAGTGATAGGAAAGATGATAAGCTGAAGAGAATAGTAATAGTAATGCAGCCTTAGTAAATAGTTTGACAATGTTGAAGGAATTGTTTAGCAGAGTGATGGTGTTTGGGTAAAAACTGTTCTTGTGTCTAGTTGTCTTTGCAGTGCTCTATGGCATTGTTTTGAGGGTAGGTGTTGTAACAATTTATGTCCAGAATGCGAGGGATCAATAAATATTTTCACAGCCTACAACATTAAAATGACACAATTTTTAAAACCCTAACACATATGCATACAGACACATACAACCATGGCCTCAACAAACACAAATCAAACTCGCTACTTGTTTCATATCAACCTGGATCCCCACACAGCAGACATAATGAATATAGGTAATCTATATGTAAGCTGGCTTACATATACTGTATATTTGTACTCCTGTCTCCTATTTTCCCCACATCAACAACCCTGCAAGATAGACTGGAGAGAAAAGACTGACAGGCCCAGCTGCCTTTTGTGCTAAAAGAGGACCAGAACTCACACAATCTCCAAGTTTCTAGGCCAGCAACTTAACCATGACCCCAAAGTTTACTTTTTCCCCCCTGGTTTTGCAGAAGAGGTTGTGCTGAAATTTGAGCAGACCCGTGTGCGAGCTCGGAATGTTGCATACGACACCCTTCCTGTTGTTATCCATGGCAATGGACCCACCAAGGTAACTTGTCTCCTTTTACATTTCCCCAGTGTTTATATCCAGACTTTGACTCCATTGACAGATCCTGTGAAGCAGATTACAAGATAGATAGATAGATAGGTAGGTAGGCAGGCAGGCAGGCAGGCAGACACATATACAAACATATAGGTAGACACAGGCACACACACACACACACACACACACACATATACAGACAGACAGACACAAATATATAAACTTTTAGATAGACAGACACACATACATATTACAGATAGATGGATGGAAGATATTATTATTATTATTATTATTATTATTATTATTATTTTATTTTATTTTATTTTATTTTATTTTATTTTATTTTATTTATTTTTTATTAGATTTGCATGCTGCCCCTCTCCAAAGACTCAGGGCGGCTCACAGCATACAATATAAAAGAGTGAATACAAAGACAAATCTAATTAATTAAAAAACTACATAAGCTAAAAAACCCAATATATTAAAAACCAATCAAATTCAAATCGCAGCCATATATCACATTTATTGGCCAGGGGGCTGAGACCTAATTGACCCAAGCCTGGCGACATAAGTGAGTCTTAAGACTCTTGCGAAAGGCAAAGAGGGTGGGGGCCGTGTGAATCTCTGGAGGGAGCTGACTCCAGAGGGCCGGGGCCCTCACAGAGAAGGCTCTTCTCCTTGGCCACGCCAAACGACATTGTCTGGTTGGCGGGATCTGGAGAAGGCCAACTCTGTGGGACCTAACCGGTCGCTGGGATTCTTAGGGCAGAAGGCAGTCCCACAAGTAATCTGGCCCGATGCCATGTAGGGCTTTGTAGGTCATTACCAACACTAACTGTCTAACATAGACAGAAACACATACATATTACATACGGATGGATGGATGGATGGATGGATGGATGGATGGATGGATGGATGGATGGATGGATAGATAGATAGATAGATAGATAGATAGATAGATAGATAGATAGATAGATAGATAGATAGATTAGCCTGTAGGCCAGTGATGGCACCGTGTGCAAAAAGTATGTACATGTTACTCCTACATGCCAGCACCCATAATGCAATGCACAGACCCCTGTGCATGTGTGCGCACACCCACACCTGTGCACACTCTCCATACGTGTATGCACACCACGCATGTGTCCCATACTGTGCATGTGCCCGTCCACTTCTGGCATAAGTGCCATAAGTTCATCATCACAGCTGTAGGCCATATCAACATACAGGTTCAAACATATATTACCTATAAAATTCTAAAACAATTTAAAATGAGGGCAAGATAAAATTACAATAGTCGTAGGGTAAAATACAATAATTGAATACATAAATATGTAAGATAGCATCAAATGTCATAAAATTGTATCAGCCCTGCAATATTAGGACCACATAGGCTGATCTCAGTCAGAGCATTTTAGTCAGAAATTGTGCTGTATTAAATTCCATTTTCAGATTCTGGACACACATTGAGGTATGTTGTTTAATATGGACCCCCGTTGGGCCATATGTTTAATATATGGATCAAGGTATTGTATTTTTCAGACTATAAGGTGCACCAAAATATAAGATGCACCTTGGGGGGAGGGGATAAGAAAAAAGCTGATTGGGGGGTGGATGGCCTCCTTGAATACCCTCAATCAGCTATTCCCAGATGTGAACTTAAGCAACAGATTCGTTGGTTTTGAGCTCTGTGTCTTGCTTTTTCAGCCTGGGAAACCTCCATTTTCGTTTTAGAGGCATTTTTCCAGCCTCTGAAACCTCTGTTGTAGCTCCACCCAGCCTTTCATACAGAGGTTTCAGAGGCTGGAAAAAGCCTCTGAAATGGAGGCTTTACAGGCTGTTTTCAGGCTCTAAAACCTCCATTTGGGAGGCTGGGCAAGCTACATTCGGTGTATGAGACACACCCAAATTTTCACCCTCTTTTAGGGATAGGAAAGGTGCATCTTATATTCTTAAAAATACGGTACTTATCTCTCACCCCCTTATATAAACATCAATCGAATAATACATGTGGCAGATCTTCTACCTCTTCAGCCCATAGCTAAATGGCTCTGCACACTTGCCTACTTAGAAAGTTGGTATTGAGTTTCCACCTCTTTAGGGAGTGGGAAGCTAAACAAAGCTACTTGTTCTTCCTTGCTGACTTGTTAAGAGCCCTAAAGCAGAATCCAGTTTCAGAAGCATTAGTGCAACTGAGCTCCATTCTGTCTTTCACTTACTTTTTTCCTTCTCCATGTAGTTACAGCTGAATTATTTGGGGAATTACATCCCCAATGCCTGGACATATGAGGGGGGCTGTGAAGTGTGCGATGATGACCTCCTGGATCTGTCAGATGTATCCGTAAGTGTCTGGGTATCCCGATAGAGCTTGTAGGTAGGGGAGGAATATGATCCTGATGGGTTTTGGTAAGGATCAAAGTCAGGGGTGACTAACCTAGGCAACTCTAAGACTTGTGGACCCAAAATTCTTCAATCAGCCATATTGGCTGTAGAATTCTGGGAGCTGAAGTCCACAAATCTTAAATAGAACGGAATGGAATAGAATAGAATAGAATAGAATAGAATTATTTGTTGGCCCAAGTGTGATTGGACACACAAGGAATTTTTCTTCAGTGCATATACTCTCAGTGTACATAAAAGAAAATATACATTTGCCAAGAATAATGAATACTAAATGATTGTCATAAGATGCAAATAAGCAATCAGGAAACAATCAATATTAATATAAATTTTAAGAATACAAGCAACAAGTCGTAAGTGGGAGGAGATGGGTGATAGGAACAATGAGAAGACTAATAATAATAATAATGCAGCCTTAGTGAACAGTTTGACAGTAGTGAAGGAATTATTTCTTTAGCAGAGTGATGGCGTTTGGGGGAAAATAAAAACTGTTCTTATGTCTAGTTGTCTTGGTGTGCAGTGCTCTATAGATCATTTTGAGGGTAGGAGTGGAAACAATTTATGTCCAGGATGCAATGGGTCAGTAAATATTTTCACTGCTGTCTTTTTGAGCCGTGCAGTGCACAGGTCCTCAAGGGAAGGCAGGTTGGCAGTAATTGTTTTTTAAAGAGAGTTTTGACACATAGATCTCTTTTTCTGTTCTCCTTTGCCAGGAAGAGTCATATCCACGAGTTTTGCTGGGTGTCTTTATTGAAAAGCCTACACCGTTCCTGCCTCAGTTTCTTCAGCGTCTTCTGACTTTGGATTACAGTGATCCCTCGAGTTTCGCGAGGGTTCCGTTCCAAGACCCCTCGCGAAACTCGATTTTTCGCGATATAGCGGTGCGGAAGTAAAAACACCATCTGCGCATGTGCGGCCATTTTTTCATGGCCGCACATGCGCAGATGGTGAAGTTTGCGTGTGGGCGGTGGGGAAGACCAAGGGAAGGTTACTTCAGCCGCCCAACAGCTGATCTGCTCGGTAGCGCGGCAGCAGCGAGGAGCCGAAGATGGGGTTTCCCCTTTGCCTGGGCAACGGGGAAACCTCATCTTCGGCTCCTCGCTGCTGCCGCGCTACCGAGCAGATCAGCTGTTGGGCGGCCGAAGGAACGTTCCCTGGGTCTTCCCCGCCGCCTCGGATCCTCGCTGATGCCCGCCCGCCGTTTGCCGCTCGCCCCGTTCGGCGGCCGCACATCCCGTTCGCCCGCCGCTCGCCCCGTTCGCCCGCCGCTCGCCCCGTTCGCCCGCCGCTCCCCTCGTTCTCCCCCCATTCCCCTCGTTCGCCCGCCGCTCCCCTCGTTCGCCCCCCCACTCCCCTCGTTCGCCCGCCGCTCGCCTCGTTCGCCCGCCGCTATCGAACTTGCTATCGAGCCTGCTAATGAAATCCAACCCGCAGCGGCCCTTTCCCTCTCCAGGCTGCGGGAGGGGTCCGGAGAACAATGCCTGGCGCCGCGCTCCCGGCTGGGCTTTTTTCCCCCATTTCCCCTCGGGTGGAATTTCAGACCCTCCGCCGGTTGGATTTCATTAGCAGGCTCGATAGCAAGTTCTTCCTCCCTTTAGAAAGCCCCGCAGCCTCCTCCGCCCGGCGAGGCCGCCAGCGAGGACCCGCAAAGCCGCCGCCGCCGCAGCGAGGCCAAGCCGCCCGCTCCCACGGCACGGGCTCCCAACACAGCGCCGCTCAGCCCGCCCTCGGCGATGCCTCCGCGGATCTGCAAACCCAGCCGAGCGATGCCTCTGGTCTGGGCGAAGGCAGTGGGCAGTCCCCGCCGCAGCAGTCCCCGCGGGCACCGCGCGCCAAGGGCCGGCCAGGCCGCCGGCCAACAAAGGGGCTCCCTCGCCTCCCTCGGGCAGGTTTACAAAGGCAGCGCGGCAACTTGGAGCCCGGCACGCCCCGCAGCCCTCGCCTCGCCCGCCCCCGCCTGGCCGGCGCTCCGGCTACCCCCGGCTGAGGAAGAACCGAGTAGCCCCCGCCCTCCCCCGCCTGGCTCCCTTCAGCCCCCCGGGGCCAAGCGGGCGGGGGGCGGGCGGGACTTCGCCTGTCTCCGCCGCCAGCATCGCCCCTCCGGCGGGCCGGCCTCCCCCGCCCGCCTCTGCTGCAGCCGCCGCCGCCTCCCCGACTGGCACAAAAGGGCCCCGCCCGCCCCGCCCCGAACCTTACCTTGCGAGTTTTTGGCTGCGGGGGGAGAAGTAGGATTTTCCTAACTCCCTCCCCCTGCAGCCAAAAACTCAAAGCCTGTATCCTGCCGCCCGGTTTACCCAGGACACGAGCGGCGAAGTGACTTGGAGGAATGGAAAGTCCAAACCGCCCGGTTTCAGTGGGGTTTCCCCGTTGCCCAGGGATTCCTTCGCCCGAACGGAGGTGGCTGTGGTGTGTTCAGGAATCCCTGGGCAACGGGGAAACCCCACTGAAACCGGGCGGGTTAAGCCTCCTTCGGCGACTGCGGAACTGCTTGCTGTCAACTTTGCACTGGGCAAAGAACTCTTCACCTCCCGCCAGGCACGGACGAAAGGCGTGGAAGTCTATTGTAGCAGCTGCTACAGCGGAGACATTTGGGGGGGGGGGGGGAGGCAGGAGGCAGGAGATCCGGCCCTTCACTTGCCCTCCCAGCAAAAGGCAAAGCCGCGCAGCTCCCCAGCCGCCAAAGGAGGCTTAACCCCACCCCTCTGTCCCACTCATCGCCCGTGGTCGGCATAACCTCCTCCTGCCTATCCCCGCTTTTCTGCCGGCCACGGGCGATGGGTGGGACAGAGGGGTGGGGTTAAGCCTCCTTTGGCGGCTGGGGAGCTGCGCGGCTTTGCCTTTTGCTGGGAGGGCAAGTGAAGGGCCAGATCTCCTGCCTCCTGCCTCCCCCCCAAAATGTCTCCGCTGTAGCAGCTGCTACAATAGACTTCCACGCCTTTCGTCCGTGCCTGGCGGGAGGTGAAGAGTTCTTTGCCCAGTGCAAAGTTGACAGCAAGCAGTTCCGCAGTCGCCGAAGGAGGCTTAACCCGCCCGGTTTCAGTGGGGTTTCCCCGTTGCCCAGGGATTCTTTCGCCCGAACGGAGGTGGCTGTGGTGTGTTCAGGAATCCCTGGGCAACGGGGAAACCCCACTGAAACCGGGCGGGTTAAGCCTCCTTCGGCGACTGCGGAACTGCTTGCTGTCAACTTTGCACTGGGCAAAGAACTCTTCACCTCCCGCCAGGCACGGACGAAAGGCGTGGAAGTCTATTGTAGCAGCTGCTACAGCGGAGACATTGGGGGGGGGAGGCAGGAGGCAGGAGATCTGGCCCTTCACTTGCCCTCCCAGCAAAAGGCAAAGCCGCGCAGCTCCCCAGCCGCCAAAGGAGGCTTTACCCCACCCCTCTGTCCCACTCATCGCCCGTGGTCGGCATAACCTCCTCCTGCCTATCCCCGCTTTTCTGCCGGCCACGGGCGATGGGTGGGACAGAGGGGTGGGGTTAAGCCTCCTTTGGCGGCTGGGGAGCTGCGCGGCTTTGCCTTTTGCTGGGAGGGCAAGTGAAGGGCCAGATCTCCTGCCTCCTGCCTCCCCCCCAAAATGTCTCCGCTGTAGCAGCTGCTACAATAGACTTCCACGCCTTTCGTCCGTGCCTGGCGGGAGGTGAAGAGTTCTTTGCCCAGTGCAAAGTTGACAGCAAGCAGTTCCGCAGTCGCCGAAGGAGGCTTAACCCGCCCGGTTTCAGTGGGGTTTCCCCGTTGCCCAGGGATTCCTTCGCCCGAACGGAGGTGGCTGTGGTGTGTTCAGGAATCCCTGGGCAACGGGGAAACCCCACTGAAACCGGGCGGGTTAAGCCTCCTTCGGCGACTGCGGAACTGCTTGCTGTCAACTTTGCACTGGGCAAAGAACTCTTCACCTCCCGCCAGGCACGGACGAAAGGCGTGGAAGTCTATTGTAGCAGCTGCTACAGCGGAGACATTGGGGGGGGGGAGGCAGGAGGCAGGAGATCTGGCCCTTCACTTGCCCTCCCAGCAAAAGGCAAAGCCGCGCAGCTCCCCAGCCGCCAAAGGAGGCTTTACCCCACCCCTCTGTCCCACTCATCGCCCGTGGTCGGCATAACCTCCTCCTGCCTATCCCCGCTTTTCTGCCGGCCACGGGCGATGGGTGGGACAGAGGGGTGGGGTTAAGCCTCCTTTGGCGGCTGGGGAGCTGCGCGGCTTTGCCTTTTGCTGGGAGGGCAAGTGAAGGGCCAGATCTCCTGCCTCCTGCCTCCCCCCCAAAATGTCTCCGCTGTAGCAGCTGCTACAATAGACTTCCACGCCTTTCGTCCGTGCCTGGCGGGAGGTGAAGAGTTCTTTGCCCAGTGCAAAGTTGACAGCAAGCAGTTCCGCAGTCGCCGAAGGAGGCTTAACCCGCCCGGTTTCAGTGGGGTTTCCCCGTTGCCCAGGGATTCCTTCGCCCGAACGGAGGTGGCTGTGGTGTGTTCAGGAATCCCTGGGCAACGGGGAAACCCCACTGAAACTGCAGAGCCGAAGGGTGGCCTTTTTGTCTGGGAGGGAAGATGACGCGCGGGCGGCACAGGGGGGGGGGGAGGCAAAGCTCTGCGGCTCCAGCCACTTTCAGCCAAGCCTCCCCGGCCACGCAGCCAGGGAAGCCGAGCCGGGCGTGGCGGCGGCGGCGCTGCTGCTCCGGTCGCCCGATCGTCTCCTGCCTCCCGCGCCGATGTTCCACGCCCGGCTCGGCTTCCCTGGCTGCTTGGCGGGGGGGGGGAGGCTTGGCCGAAAGGGGCTGTACCCGCAGAGCTTTGCCTCCCACCCCTCGCCCCTGTGCTGCCGGCGCGTCATCTTCCCTCCCAGATTCCCCCGGCAAAGTGACGTGGAGGAATGGAAAGCTGAAACCGGGCGGTTTGAGTTTCCCATTCCTTCAAGTCACTTCGCCGCTGCTCTCCTGGCTAAACTGTGTGGCAGGAGACAGGCTTTGAGTTTTTGGCTGGGGGGGAGAAGTAGAACCTTCCTAACTCCCCCCCCCCCACCAGCCAGAAGGAGCGGCGAAGTGACGTGGAGGAATGGAAAGCTGAAACTGGGCGGTTTGAGTTTCCCATTCCTCCAAGTCACTTTGCCGCTCCTCTCCTGGCTAAACCGGCGGCAGGAGACAGGGTTGGGGGGGGGTACTGGGAAGCCCCCCAGGCCGACTGCCACCTTTTCAAACAGCCGCGCCCTTCCCAGCTGAGTCCTGAAGCCAAGCGCCAAAGGCGAACTTCTGCGCTTGGCTTCAGGACTCAGCTGGGAAGCGGCACGGGTGTTTTAAAAGGTCTCCCCCGGCATGGGGGGCTTCCTAGCACCCCCCCAAACCCGGGTTGGGGGTTCGGGGGGTGCTAGGAAGCCCCCCATGCCGGCGGGAAGACCCAGGGAAGGTTCCTTTGGCCGCCTAGCAGCTGATCTGCCCGGCGGTAATGCAAACTCCACCATCTACGCATGCGTGCAGATGGTGGTGTTACTTCCGGGTAGAAAACTCGCGATATAGCGTTTCGCGAAACTCGAGATCGCGAAACTCGAGGGATCACTGTACCCCTATTCTCACCTGACCCTCTTCATTCACAATCACGTGAGTTGAGCCATTTAAACAGCCCCCTGTGATTCTAGACTGCAACTCCCATCAGCCCATGGGCCTGTTAGCTGGGGATGATGAGAGTGGTCTTCCAGGAGTGGGTTCCAACTTACCTTGCTGCCAGTTTGCTTCCTCTGGTGCCACATGGCCGCGCCTTATGGCTGCACGCACATGTGGAATAACATCCCCCCCCCCAAAAAAATAAAAAAAACTAAAAAAAACACCAAAAACAAGATGGTGACTGCATGCACAGTTCCGGAAACTTGACATGCGCAGAATAATTTTTTTAAAAAAAAGGTTATTAAAAAAGATGGCGGCACCCACAGACCAGCACTGACTGAATGTTATCGTGATGTCACCAGTGGGTCGCTACTGGTTTACGTAAACTGATCTGGAATCCACCCTGTGGTCTTACCCCAAATCTAGAGGGCCATTATGTTATGGGGAACTTCTAAGATTGCTCAATTTCATCTCTGTGGTTTCCTTTATTTCAATAATTTCCTTGATACGATTGCCTTTTTTGCTATGTGTCATGAAATGAAGATCCACAGCTGGAGTTGGTATTTATTGCAGAGGTTGTAACTGGATTCCTTGGGGAGGTGGAAGAACAGGGAACAGATGCTAGCTTCCCCTCTCCGCTGAAGTCTGCGGAGATCCGGAGAAAAAAACCTCTTTAAAAATGCACAATAGCCAAGCTTAGCATACTCCAATTGAACTTATAATTAAGTAGAGAAACATATTTTCAAAAGGGACAGAAAAAAAAGGCCCTTGTCAAATTGAGTGTTTAGAATAGAATAGAGTAGAGTAGAATAGAGTAGAGTCGAATAGAATAGAATAGAATAGAATAGAATAGAAATCTTTATTAGCCAAGTGGTGCAGTGGTTAGAGTGTAGTACTGCAGACTACTTCAGCTAACTGCTAGCTGTAGTTTAGCTGTTCAAATCTCACCACCAGCTCAAGGTTGACTCAGCCTTGCATCCTTCTGAGGTGGGTAAAATGAGAACCTAGATTGTTGGGGGCAATATGCTGATTGTGTAAATCGTTTAGAAAGCACTATGAAGCAGTGTATAAATGCTAAAGTGTGATTAGATGCACAAGGAATTTGTCTTTGGTGCATATGCTCTCAGTGTACATAAAGACACATTTATTTGTTTGTTTGTTTGTTTGTTTGTTTATTTAGTTAGTTAGTTAGTTAGTTAGTTAGTTAGTTAGTTAGTTAGTTAGTTTTGTCAAGTACATATTGGTGGTATACAGAGATATAATAATATTTCTATACATGATACTAGTAAAAAAGAAACATTAGGACAGGGGACGGAAGGCATTCTGTTGCACTTATGCACACCCATTACTAATCTCTTAGGAATCAGGAGAGGTCATCAATAGTGGATAGTCTAAGGGTAAAGGTTTTGGGGTTAGATGATGATACTACAGAATCTGGTAGTGAGTTCCATGCACCAACTACTTGGTTACTAAAGTCATATTTCCAGCAGTCGAGTTCAGAGCAGTTTACTTTAAGTTTGTATCTGTTGTGTGCTCATGTGTTGTTGTAGTTGAAATGTGAGGTACAATATTTAATTATTGTCACAGGGTACAAATAAGCAACCAGGAAACAATATTAATATAAATTGTGTTGATGTTCGTCCGTTGTGTTCAAAGAGGATCTTGACATCTAATGGGTTGTTGACTGTCCATGATGTGTCCACAGGTGGCTGGCCATATGGGCATGAAATGTTCTGCCACATGCTTGGCAGATGTGTGGGCACCATTGTCGCAGTATTTGCAACTCTGGCTTTGCGGAGTGCTCGCTTCTTATCTGCTATGGTTATTTTTCTGTCCTCAAATGTCAGGCAGCCTTGGTGGATCAGCATGCCCCATATTGATTCACCTTGTGCCAGGGTTTCCCAGGAGGTGGTGTTGATATTGAGGGACGTGAAGGAGGCTTTCAATATGTCTTTGTATTACGTCCTTTATCCCCCGTACAATATAAATCGTAAGGATACAAGCAACAAATTACAGTCATAAGTGAGAGGAAATGGGTTATAGGAATGATGAGAAGACTAATAGTAATACCCTGTTTCCCCAAAAATAAGACGTACCCCGAAAGTAAGGCATGTCAGAGGTTTTGCAGAATTTGCTAATATAAGGCACCCCCCGAAAATAAGTTTACATACGGTACGGTGGAAAAACATACGGTACCATTCAAAGCTGTTCATAGCGGTACCGTAATAATGTGGCATCCCCTGCTGGCCCCTTCCATCGCTTTGTACCGTCCAGTACAGCAGACATAGTCTGCTGCTGTCTCACCGCCATTACAGTCTCCACTACAGTGCATAGACTGTAGTTCCTCTGGTGGCCGGAAGCTGCAATAGCGGGAGTATACTGTTGTACCATATAAGTGCCGTCGTTTGTGTGGGTGGGTGCCATACTGACAGGTACCGTACCGTAATCAGTGTACCGTACAGTACACTTTCTTTGGGGGTGTCAGCTTTTCTGCCTGTGAATTTGTCTTATTTGAGAAATATAAGGCACCCCCCGAAAATAAGACGTAGCACAACTTTTGGAGCAAAAATTAATATAAGACAGTGTCTTATTTTGGGGAAAACACGGTAGTAGTGTAGCCTTAGTGAATAGTTTAACAGTGGTGAGGGAATTATTTCTTTAGCAGAGTGATGGTGTTTGAGAAAAAACTGTTCTTGTGTCTAGTTGTCTTAGTACAAATAGACACAATTCATTATACAAAACAATACAAAACAATTCAAATTAGTGGTAATGAAATTTCAAGCAATGAATTATTTCTATCTTGAATTAATGTCCCAGCTGGCTGGAATATAATGTAATTAAACAGAAAGAGAATTGAGGATGGGCTTGTAGGTTTTATTTATTATTATTTCTGCTGTCTTCCTGTCAACCTTGTGAGGGGAAGCACACTCAGGAGTACTCGCTCTGTTTTAGTATATGGTTACATTAGTAAAAAGTACATCTTTCCTCCATCACATTTACAATTGAAGAATAGAAGTAGCCCTTAAAGACTTCTATACTGCTTTATAGCCCTCTCTAAGCGGTTCACAGAATCGCCCATATTGTCCTTAACAATCTGGGTCCTCATTTTACGTAAGGTTGAGTCAACCTAAAGGTGATACGAATTGAATTGCTGACAGTCGGCAGAATTATCTTGCAATACTGCATTCCAACCATTGCATTCAAACCACTGCACCACCAAAGCTCTTCAAAACAAGTGAAGGACGCTTCTGAGATATTTATCGTGTCTTATTTCTTTTGTAGGATCAACTGTCTCTCATCTGACCATTCTCTGGCCTAGTTTTTCAACTTCAGCAACTTGAAGACATGAGGACTTTATCTCCCAGAATGCCCCACCCAACATGTCTATCTGGGGAATTCTGGGAGTTCAAGTCCACACATCTTCAAGTTGCTGAGGTTGCAAATCATTATTGTAGTCTGTGGCTCTTCTTTTCTCTCTCCTAAAAACACTCACAGATGCCATTACACCTCCTTTCCTCAAACCCTGAGCTTCCCCTCCATCCTGGCTGCCCACGGACACTAACAAACCTGTCTGACATTTTGCCAGGAGGTATACCACGAACCCCACATCCAAGCTGAATGGGATCAACTTCGCAAGGCCTTTGACACCATCAAACTTATAGGGCCGGAGGAATATCTGAGTGAGGGGGAAGCCCGAGATATGGCTATGTAAGTAAATATAGTGTATGTCTGTAGAGATTCTCAGTCGTCCAAGCCATGGTTGCGCCAAAGGTGCTTTTTCAAGAGGCAACTGGACTTTCTGTTGTTGTTGTTTTCTTTTGAAGATGTTTCGCTTTTCATCCAAGAAGCTTCTTCAGCTCTGATAGGGAATGGAATGGAAATATTTATATCCCTTGCAGACAGTTGATCATATTCATTATTTTAGAGGTTCGTTGTGCACTTGGAGGTTTATCTGTGTCACATACAGATTACAGAGTTGTAAGGGACCTCATAGGTCATCTAGTCCAACCTCCCACCCAAGCAGCCCTGGCCCAGACCTTTTTTGTCCAGTCTCTTCTTGAAAACTTCCAAAGGCAACTTCTGTTCCATTGGTTGATTGTTTTCACTGCCAGAAATTTTCTCAT
This sequence comes from Erythrolamprus reginae, assembly GCF_031021105.1. Lineage (NCBI taxonomy): Eukaryota > Metazoa > Chordata > Lepidosauria > Squamata > Dipsadidae > Erythrolamprus > Erythrolamprus reginae. Next base: position 142,904,539 of record NC_091963.1, read on the forward strand.
TTCCAGGTCTAATCTCTCCTTTATTTATTCGACTTCTATGCTGCCTAATCCCGAAAGACTCCTTGATCAGCTTCCATCCATAATTCCTTGTCTGGCCTTCAGGTGCTTTGGAAAATAGCTTGACCCCCTTCCTCTAGGTAGAATCCTAATGTCATGTCTCCCCTGGTCTTTCTCTTCACTAGACTAGACAGGCCCAGTTCCTGCAACCGTTCTTCATATGTTTTAGTCGCCAGTCCCCTAATTATCTTGGTTGTTCTTTCCTGCACTCTTTCTAGAGTCTCAACATCTTTTTTTTAATAGTGGTGATCAAAACAGGATGCAGTATTCTAGGTGTAATCTTACTAAGGCTTTATAGAGCGGTATTAGTATCTCACATGATTTTTTTTTTATTTTAATTTTCTTTATTGAAGAAAGAACAACTCCACAATACATATGTGTCTACATGTACAAATCATAAAAGAGAAATTTGAGCATAGAGGATATAGAAAAAAAACATACAAGTATATATTTTTTGCATTGAACCTCTATCATAATAGGTAGTTGATGTCTTCATTGAATAAAAAGGAGAGAGCAATACAACACCTTAGTAAAATAAAAATGGAAAGGGTAAAGAAGAAGAGTTAAAGAAGAAAAGAGGAAAGAGAAGAAGAAGAAGAAGAAGAAGAAGAAGAAGAAGAAGAAGAAGAAGAAGAAGAAAAGAAGAAGAAAGAAAGAGAGAAGGAAACTACATATAAACAATGGGGACAGGTCAACCACTTTGTTGACTATCGTTTCTCACAGCCATTTGTTGCATTTCTGTTAATTACTGATATTTTTGTGGTCATTGGTTTATATAGGAAGAAGTTCAATTTCTAAGACTAAAGCTTTATCCTGTTACTGTTATCTAGAGTATCTCAAATGATCTTGATTGTATCTTGGGTTAATACAGTTTAGGATTGCATTGGCTTTTTTGGCTGCCACCTCACAACCCTATACTCAGGATCACCTGAATAGTGCTCCTGGCTCTTGTAGCCTGCAATTTTTTCTTCTTCTGGAAATCCATTCCTACTCCTACACCATTCAAAGGGTATATTCTCAAACTGTAGAGCTTAAAAGTCTGTAGAAATTCCCAGTCACCCACTATCCTTTCAGAGTTGAAGAAGCTTCTTGGATGAAAGGTGAAACTTCTTCAAAAGAAAAAAAAAACCCAAGTCCAGTGTCCTCCTGAAAAAAGCACCTTTGGGATAAATATAGCATGAGAAATGACAGATTCAGCTATCTAAAATGGTTAGGAAAGCTATTTAGAAAAGCCACACACACGTGTGTATGTGTGTGTGTGTGTGTGTGTGTGTGATGGGGAGTGGAACAGGATGCCAGAAGCAAAAAGCAGAGATGCCAATTCTCATTTTCAACAGGACTGGCATCATATTCCCCTCTCCCTCTCATGGCCAGGCAGAAATTCAACCAGGAAAACTTTGCTTGTGGCTACTAAGCGCTACCTTCCAAGTACCGTATTTTTCTGAGTATAAGATGCATCTAGATTTTAGAGGTGGAAAACAAGGAAAAAAAATATTCTGAACCAAACATTGTTGTAACATATTATTTAATAAAATACTAGTGTAGCAGAATACTTTTTACAAACATGTATGCTTTTTACAAACATGTATACTTTTTACAAACTTCAAACTGGACAGCTTCAAGACTTGTGGCCTTCAACTCCCAGAATTCCTCCTCCTGTCATACTAGATCAGGAATGGGAGTTGAAGTCCACAAGTCTTAAACTTGCCAAATTTAAATACCCTTGCACCCCTAATCCCGGGGTCTTCAAACTTGACATCTTTAAGACTAGTGGTCTTCAACTCCTAGAATTCCTCCTCCAGTCATGCTTGATGGGGCAATTAGAAGGCGATTAGAAAATAAGTAGAAGTTTTTGCAAAATATGGACCATTTTTCTCCCAATTTTTCACAAAAAAAATGGGTGAGCAAAGGGTCTGGGAAGCTTGCAGGAAGCTCCTGGGTGCTGGGGGATGGCAAAAAAGGTCCCATTTTTGTGAAAAATGGGCCACTTTCACCCATTTTTTCATTAAAATTTAGGCATTTTTGCCTTTCCCCTGTGCCCAGGAGCTATCTGCAGGCTCCCCAGACCTTTGCCCACCCCATTTTTATAAAAAGAAAAGAAAAAAGGAAAAAATGGCCTGTTTTTCACAAAAACGGGCGCTTTTTGCCATCTCCCAGCCCCTAGGAGCTCTCTGCAACCTTCCCAGATTCTGTCCAAAAATGGGATGCGGGAACAGGGCAAAAAAAAAAAAAAAAAGGCTATATTCATTGTAAATAAGATGCATTGACATTTCCACCCTCTTTTAGGTGGAAGAAAGGTGCACCTTATACTCCGAAAAATGTGGTTTTGACTGCCTGGATTTTAGGCATAATAATGAAGTGTGACTGCAGATGTTTTGTCTCCTGTTTGGAAAACATGCTTAGAACAGAAGTTCCCAGATTTAACACAGTTTGATAAGTGGCTGTATTCATCCTCTTCTTTTAACGACTCCACAATTCCTTGCGGGGTGGATCGTGGACAACTGAATGGAGCTATCAGAGTTTTTAGTGGCCGGGAGTTTTGTTCAACGGATATACAGTGGTACCTCATCTTACCAACGCCTCTTCTAACGAACTTTTCAAGATACAAACCCGGTGTTTAAGATTTTTTTGCCTCTTCTTCCAAACTATTTTCACCTTACGAACCCAAGCCGCTGCTGCTGGGATGAAGGGGTTTCTTTTTTCCCCTTTTTTTGAAGAAAGAAAAGGGAGGGGCGGCTTGGAGGGGGAAAGACTTTGCATTAACAAAAGTAGGAGAACAGCGTGCTTGCAGGCACTGAAAGGGTGTCTTTTGAAGAAAGAAAAGGGAGGGGCGGCTTGGAGGGAGAAAGACTTTGCAGAGAACAATGTGCTTGCAAAGGCACTGAAAGGGTGTCTTTTGAAGAAAGAAAAGGGAGGGGCGCCCCCCTTGCCTTTCTTCCTTCCCACTCACCTTTAGCCTAGCCTTGCTTCTTCCACCCGCCCCCTTTAGCTGCTCCTCCCTGCCCTCTGTTCACCTCCCTTCTAAAGTTTGGGATTTTCCTGAAGGATTTGCATGCATTATTTGCTTTTACATTGATTCCTATGGGAAACATTGTTTCCTCTTACAAACTTTTCACCTTACGAACCTCCTCCTGGAACCAATTAAGTTCGTATCATGAGGTACCACTGTATTCTCCTTGTGTCCAAGAGAGAAAAATATCTGCCTTTACTTACCATCGAACTCACAGCTTTCTGATTGTGAGACGAGAGCTTCATCTCTAGACCACCCCATAGCCACACTCCTTGATAAGTGGCTGCATTCCTGATGCAATAAAAGCCACATGTGTGGGGAACATCTGCCTAAACCCAAGGATAAAAATCAAGTCCGAGATACTTGTCTACTCCAGGATTTAAATGCTACTATTCTATTCCCTGTAACTAAAATAAAGAAAAATAAAGGAAAAAGCCATTATATTCCTATGCTTGAGAACTGCTCCATGGTTCTGCCTTGTCTGAGCGTTGCTGTTTCCTGCCTAACTGGGTTTAGCTCTTAACCCTCTCTGTGTAGGCCAGGAGTCTTTTGACAGGCAAAAGAGACTTTTTGGGTGGCAAGGAGAGAAAAGCAGTGCATTTTTCAAGTGCTCAAGTAAGCCAAGTCAAAAACTGAAGGTCTTTATTGTTCTGACCTAGGATTCCACAAACCACTGAGCAGACTTCTTGTCCCGACAAAAAAAACCTTTTTGTTAAGTTATTGTGAATTTTTCCCATTCTTACACAGCAAAGTCTTTCAAGGGTAAATTTACAGTAACAGCCCTGGAGACTTGGAGAGCTGCCAGGCTGATAACTTCAAAACTGATCAAAGAGTCTCTGAGAGTCACGAACCAATTAAGCGAAATACTTGTGTCCTGCAAACCCCCCTCCCCATTCGCTCCTCTTTTATTCCCTCTTTGAATTTTATTTATTAATTTCTTGGATTATCTTTCTATGTAATTTCTTTTCTTTTATCCTTTCTTTCCTATAGCCAATTACAAAAAATTTCCCATGTCTTATAATATTCTGAGTCTTCTTTCACTTCTAGCTTCTTTGACAGCATATCCATCTCTATAAAATCCATCACCTTTTTTATTATCATCCCTTCTTCTGGTATTCTATCGGATTTCCACTGTTGAGTGTATATTATCCTTGCCACTGTTAGAAGATGAATATTCAAATATCGTACTTCTTTTTTAAATTTCTTATTTTAAAAATCCAATAAATATAATTCTGGGTTTTTTTCCTCCACTTCTTCTTTAGTCATTTCTTTTATCCATTCCTCCATCTTGTTCCAATAGTTTTTGACCTCTGCACAGGTCAACCATTAATGATAAAATGTACCTTTTTCTTTTTTGCACTTCCAGCACAATGGAGAGAACATTGTGGGAACATCCTCTTTTATTCCTTATGGGAGGAGCCATTCATCGTCCATCCGTGGCCTTACTCCCAAGTCGACCCTTGTTCTTAGCTGTTCCCTTCGTCTGGCAGCTCTGTGGGAACAGGCTCCAGCTGTTAATCTTCCTCACTGATGTTGAAAGGCAGCTGATAACTGTCTGATGGCCCTAGCCCATTTCTGCCTCCGATGCAGAGCACTCATCAGGGCCTTTCCCAGACTCCATGGCCCATGTTCTTCCCCACTTTCCTCACTGTCCGAATCTGCTGCCAGCTCCATTGACCGCTAGTGGACTACAACACCTATGTTCATTGTCTTCCTCAATATTTTGGCTGATTTCATTTGCCTGAGTAGCCCAGGGAGAACTTGAAAAAAGGAACAAGAAGATACTTTGCTTCCTGGGGGAAAAAACGCAGGACTCCCAATGTCACTAACCTCTTTCATGAAAGAACGGGGGTCTGTTGATGTTGCACATAACAACTACAGGTAGTCCTTGACTTACAACAATTTCTTTCATGACCGTTCAAAGTGACGAGGGTCCTGGAAAAAAGTGACTTGGGACCATTTTTCATGCTTACAACCTTTGCAACACACTCATTAGTCATGTGACCAAAATTCAGAACGTTGGCAATGGGCACATCTTTATGATGGTCTCAATGTCCCAGGGTTGCAATGGAATCCATTTTTACGATCTTCCCGACAAGCAAAGTCAATGGGGAAGCCAGATTCCCTTTTCTCAACCTTGTCACTAATTTAACAAACTGCAGCGATCGATTCAACAATGGTGGCAAGAAAGCTCCTAAAACGCGGCAAAATTCACTTGAACGTCTCACTAAACAACAAAAGTTTTGGACTCAGTTGTGGTCGTTAAGTCAAGGACTACCTGTACAAGGTCTCCTGCATTCTTGGTTGGCAGAGAGAAACGAGCAGCAAAACGTCAACCTTTTAATCCAGTGTTTCTGGCACTTCTGCCACTTTAAGTTGAGCGAACTTCAACTCCCAGAATTTTTCAGGTAGCATAGCCACCTGGGGAATCCTGGGAGTTGAAGTCCACCTGTCTTAAAGCTCCCAAGTTTGAGAAACACCGTTCTAACCCATCTTCTTTATTTTTTCTTTTTTTTTGCATTCCAGAGATCTGTGCCGACAGGATCCCATCTGCGATTATTACTTCAGCCTTGATGCTGACGTGGTGGTGACAAATCCCGAAATCCTGCAGATACTTATGCAGGAGAACAAGTAAGCAGTAGTTCCACACCTAGCTGGACTCTTGGACTAGCTCAGCGATGGCGAACCTTTTTTGGCTCGCATGCCAGTAAGCTCGTGCATGTGCTCGTAGCCATACCCATGCCCTCACCCTGTGCATGCGCACATCTCCCGTGCTGCCCCCCACTCATGCATATACCTACCCCTGCTGACCCCCACCCCCCACCATGCAAGTGCACAGGCCTCACAGAAGCATCCGGACTCTTAAGCATCTGGGGACGGTGAAAAACTTTTCTGAATTTCCAATTGGCCCGTTGGGCTGAAAAACGGCTCTTGAAACTTTCAGAGTGCAAAAAACAGACCAAGAGACAAACCGGAAGTTCAGAAAAATAGACTTTCAGTTTTGCCAATTGGGCTGATTTTCACCCTCCAGAGGCTCCAGGAGGCTTCTCTCTATTTTTCTAAGCTTCTGGTTTTCCTGTTTTTTGCACTCTGGAGGGCGAAAGCTTCCAGAGGGCAAAAATGGCCTTCCCCAAGGCTGAAAATCAGTTGACATAGGGCAATGCCTCATGTGCCCTCCGATATGGCTCTGTGTACCACCTGTGGTACGCATGCCATAGCTTCACCATCATGGGCCTAGCTGCAGGCCAGGTAGGGAAAGCAAGTAGGATGCTTGGCTGCATAGCTAGAGGTATAACAAGCAGGAAGAGGGAGATTGTGATCCTGCTGTATAGAGCGCTGGTGAGACCCCATTTGGAATACTGTGTTCAGTTCTGGAGACCTCACCTACAAAAAGATATTGACAAAATTGAACGGGTCCAAAGACGGACTACAAGAATGGTGGGAGGTCTTAAGCATAAAACGTATCAGGAAAGACTTCATGAACTCAATCTGTATAGTCTGGAGGACAGAAGGAAAAGGGCGGACATGATTGAAACATTTAAATATATTAAAGGGTTATATAAGGTTCAGGAGGGAAGTGTTTTTTAATAGGAAGTGAACACAAGAACAAGAGGGCACAATCTAAGGTTAGTTGGGGGAAAGATCAGAAGCAATGTGAGAAAATATTATTTTACTGAAAGAGTAGTAGATGCTTGGAACAAACTTCCAGCAGACGTGGTTGGTAAATCAATCCCCAGTAACTGAATTTAAACATGCCTGGGATAACATATATCCGTCCTAAGATAAAATACAGGAAATGGTATAGAGCAGACTAGATGGACCATGAGGTCTTTTTCTGCCGTCAATCTTCTATGTTTCTATGTTTCTATCACTTCTCCTCCCACCCGCTGGCTTTTGCTCTCCTGATTTTTGTGTTACTCCTGTGCATTATCCAGGTACGTGATTGCTCCCATGGTTTCTCGGCATGGCAAGCTTTGGTCCAACTTTTGGGGAGCCCTGAGCCCCGATGACTATTACGCCCGCTCTGAGGACTACGTGGAATTGGTGCAAGGCAAGAGAATGTAAGTGGGAACTTGTAAGCAGATGGATGGTTGGGCGGGAAGGTGGCTTTGGAGAGCTTCTACAAGTGAGCCAGATGTGTCAGCCTTCCCATGGAGACCAGACAAGAAAGATGACCAGATGAGCGAATTTGGCTTTATTGTGAGGCCAATTATTAGAATTTCGCAAGTCTGAAAATACAAATCTCCCACTGTCTCCTTTACATACCACTAAACTAGGGAGGTTCCCTACTGAGCCTCTTGCTCTACCCACTATGTAGGTGAAGGCTATGCTGTCTTTTATCTGACCATTCCTCTTTGCTCCATCTGTTCTATATAGACTTACAAAATGCTATGCTAAAGCAGAATTCTGGAGCTTGAGAAGAATAGCAATAGCACTTAGACTTACATACCACTACACAGTGCTTTCCAGCCCTCTCTAAGCAGTTTACAGAGTCAGCATATTGTATGCATGTAGAATGTATAGATGTGTATAATGTATTTGTTTGGGCAGAAATGCACTTTCTCTTGAGAGCAGGCAACAGAATTACATTTTCAATGTGGGCCAGTATGCTCACAATAAAAAAAATGACAATATCTTATAATATCTTATATCTTATCCTATCTTAGGATAAGACAATATCTTATAATATCTTATATCTTATCCTATCTTATTCTTCTCTCATGTCATATCTCATTTCATCTCATTCTTATCATCTTATCTCATTCTATTAAATACTCTCCTCTCCTCTTTTCTATCTTCCTCTCCTCCTCTTCTCTCTTTTCCTCTCCTTTCTGTCCTCCTCTCCTTTCAATTTTCCTCTCCTCTCTTTTCTGCCCTCCTCTCCTTGTCTTCCTCTCCTTTCTGTCTTCTTCTCCTCTCCTTTCTATCTTCCTCTCCTCTTTTCTGCCCTCCTCTCTTCTCTTCTTGTCTTCCTCTCCTCTCCTTTATTTTATTTTATTTTATTTATTTATTCATTTGTCCACTACACAAATACATAGGAAGAAAAATAGACATGTGATAATATAAAAGAGGGTGAAGGTGAACTTAGAGGAGAGGATATATGAAAGGAAGAGAATATATATGATAAGTGAGAGAAAGGAAAGACAATTGGACAGGGGACGAAAGGCACACCAGTGCACTTATGTACGCCCCTTACTGGCCTCTTAGGAACCTGGAAAGGTCAATTGTGGAGAGTCTAAGGGAGAAGTGTTGGGGGTTAGGGGTTGACACAATTGAGTCCAGTAATGAGTTCCATGCTTCGATAACTCGATTGTTGAAATCATATTTTTCTGTCTTCTTCTCTCTTCTCCTCTTGTCTTCCTCTCTTTTCTGTCTTCTTTTCTCCTCTCCTTTCTGTCTTCCTCTCCTTTCTGCCCTCTTCTCCTCTCCTCTCTTCTCGTCTTCCTCTCCTTTCTCTCCTCTCCTTTCTTAATTTTCTTGGGAGGCAACAGAAGAAGATGGCTTCCATCAACCTCCCTCTCTCCAGTCTTCCAAGAAGCCATGTTGCATCTGGAATTTTGGACTGAATACTCAATAAAGCTGCCCCCCCCCCTTAATTTTCCGGTCTTCGTACCCGCTGCCTCCTATATGGTACTGCAGATTCTTATGGTGATTTTTTCCTCCTTATTGCAGTGGGGTGTGGAATGTACCCTATATATCTCAGGCCTACCTGTTGAAAGGGGAAATCTTAAGGCGAAAGTTGCCCCAACGCAACATTTTCACCTTGGAAGACACAGATCCAGACATGGCCTTTTGTAAAAGTGTGCGGGAGAAGGTGAGAGTTGTTGCTTTCTTACAACCTAATCGTCCAAAAAAGAACAAAGTTCTTTAAAAATTGCTTCTACAATTTTATATTGATAACAGAAGTCTTTGGTTGAGAACTAATGTTTCAGCAAATGTTCAAAGCTGGAAGAGTGCTAAATGTAGCAGTTCTCCACTTACAACCATTTGTTGAGCGACTCTTTGATGTTACAATAGCACTGAAAAAAGAGGGACTTACGTTTTTCACACATGGCAGTTGCACATGATCAGACTTCGAACTCTTGGCAACTGATTCATATTGATGATAGTTGCAGTGTCCCTGGGTCATTTGATGCCCCCTTTGTGACAAGTCTGTTTCTGGCCATCCCGAACTTCCACCAAGAGATGTGGTCGTGTGATGCCTCATTTTATGACTGCACTGCTTAGCAGCGGAACCTTTGCTCCCAGTTACTCTTGTTAATACAAGGATTATCTGTAGTTTGGGTAGTTTTATTATAAACAATTTACCTTTACTTTCCCCAGGTACTGTTTTGACATACGGTTTTCTTAAGGAGTAGAAATTTCCTCCAGACAAAATTGCAGTCTGACGTGACACTTGTTATCCTTGATAACTTTAATAATTTCTTTGTGGACTTCAACTCCCAGATTTCCTCAGCCAGCCTTGAAGTCCACACTTTTCAAAGTTATCAAAGTTGAGAAATGCTTGTTTAGATTCCTGTTCTAAAACTCTGCAGAACAAGCACAAGGCATATGTGAAAGATTTCGGTGCATATTTATATTTAGATTTTTTACATGAAGGCTGGAAACTAGAGAAAGTGCAGAGAAGAGCAACCAGGATGATTATGGGGCTGGAAACTAAAACATATGAAGAGCGGTTACAAGAACTGGGCATGGCTAGTCTAGCAAACAGAAGGACCAGGGGAGACATGATAGCAGTGTGCCAATACTCAAGGGGCTGCCACATAGAGGAGGAGGTCAGGCTATTTGCCAAGGCACCAGAAAGTCAGACAAGGAATAATGGATGGAAACTGAACAAGGAGAAACTTGGAAATAAGAAAAAAAATTCTCACAGTGAGAGAAACAAACCAGTGGGACAGCTTGCCTTCAGAGGTTTTGAGAGTGCCAACAATTGAGACTTTAAAGAGGAAATTGGACTGCCATTTGTGGGAAATGGTGTAGGGACTCCTGCTTGAGCGGGGTTTGGACTAGATGACCTACAAAGACCCTTCCACTCTGTTATTCTGTATTCTATATCAACATATACTTATATTACTTATATTTATATGCAAATATGGCTTACATTTGGCACTTTCTACCCTTTACAGGGCATATTTCTCCATATTAGTAACCGGGATGATTTTGGACGCCTCCTTTCCACCAACAGATACAACATCTCCCGTCTACATCCTGAGCTCTGGCAGATTTCTGAAAATCCTTTGGTGAGTGCGCCCAGTTGCACAGAATGGAGACCTTTTCTCTCAATCGCATATATCCAGCCCTGCACCTAGATGTAGGAAGGTGCTGCCCCATTCCCTTGCACAAGCACATCGGTACGGTTTATGGAGAGTTTTATTGGGGTTCCCCAGAAGTTCTCATCACCCAGCTTCAGAACTGTCTTAAACCAAGCCAGCCACAAGCAAGATCAGATTAATTCCCCCAGGCAATGGCCAATTAGTCCATAAAACAAATAGCAAGCTGCTCCAACAAGTAAGACCCAAAAGAAATACAAAGCCCTCAGGCAAAAACTGAAAGTCCATCCACATTAGCATAGTTTTGGAGTATAAGACTCACCTTAAAGAGAGTGAAAATTTAGGTGTGTCTTATACATCAAATGTAGCTCCACCCAGCCTTTGAAATGGAGAAAATATCCTTTCAAACGGAGGTTTCAGAGGCCGGAAAAGCATGATGCAAAGCTCACAAACAACAAACTGTTACTAAAGTTCACCGCAGGCAACTCTGTTTGGGCATATTTCAGGAAGCTGATTCGCCCACCAATCAATTTTTTTCTTATTTTCCTCCCCAAAAACTAAGGTACCTCTTATACTCCAGTACATCTTATACTCCGGAAAATACGGTAATTCATTGACTATAGAACTTCAAAGTCTCTTCAAAGAGAGTCATCAGAGGGAGAACTTTTCTGAAGGAGTGAAAAATTGTATGCTGATGGAACTACCCTTGCAATTTCCATGGCATTATGGGAAATCCAGATGTACTCTCTGGGTACAGCTGTCTCTTGAGCTTCCTATAATGTCCAGTGCCTTCTGGGAATTGTAGTTTCAGAGTAGTCAGAAAGTGTTTGAGGAAGGCGGAGATACGATGGCAGGTTTTTGCAGAAATGAAATGTTTAGTCCAGGATTGGATTGCCTGACGGGTATTAGATTAGGACAAGGGTCAGCAACCCATGGACCCTTGACCTTTGTCTGGAGCTGCATGTGGTTTTTTCATCCCTCTGCTGCAGCTCCTTATCTCTGAAAATATGTGTCACAACTGCCAATGTGAAACACCCACCGATGTGCAATTTATGAAGCTTTTTGATCACTGGTTGGACATCATGGATAAATCCAAGAAAAGAAAAGTTTCAGAAGAAAACAGAATCTTTAATTCAACTAAATATGCTACTTCGTTGTCCGCTCAGGAAATAGGCATGGAAAGAGTTTTGTGGCTCCTGGTGTTTTCTTTTCTGTGGAAAATGGGTCCAAGTGGCTCTTTGCTTGTTTAAGGTTCCGACCCCTGAATTAGAAGATGTACTTCTTGACTTTTCTGATAATTCTACATGACTCTGTTTTTAGTTTGTTCCTTTTCTTCCTGGACAGGACTGGCAGGAGAAATATATCCATGAGAACTACTCACGCGTTCTTGAGGGAGAATTTTTTGAACAGGTGATTGTCTCCCTTCTTCCTGGTTCTTTTGAGTTGTTGACTTCTCTCTCTCTCTCTCTCAAACTTCCTGGCCTCATCATTTCTTCTTCTTCCCATTGGCAGCCTTGCCCTGATGTTTACTGGTTTCCAGTGTTCACCGATCAAATGTGCGACGATCTGGTGGAAGAAGCGGAACACTTTGGCGGGTGGTCTGGAGGAAAACATGAGGTGGGACCATCCTAGCCTTTCTTTCTTCCACCAAGATTCAGGTTGCTTCATTTGGAGGAGGGTGGAGGAGAGTTGGGAAAGAGGGTCAAAGAAGACTGGTAGAATCATGAAGGACCTTAGAATAAAAACAATTGGAACTCTGAATGTTAAAATAAAACATAATTGTGGAGTAAGGCAGTTCACAGAAAGGTCAAAAGAAATCAAGATGGTGACCAAAGGTGAGTCCCGTTTACCTTCACCAACTTGGTGGGTGTGGCCAGTTTGATGCCACTCATTGGGCATGGGTGACTGGGTTAGTGTGGCTGACTGGATGGGTGTGGCCAACGTGATGCCACCTACCAAACTACTGGCATGTTTCCATTTTGCACTGGGTAGACTGGGCCAAAGCCATGCTGGCCCGATGTTTCCTCTTCACATTGGGTAGGCGAGGCCAAAACAACATGGGCCAGCCTGTTACATTTTCCAGGACAGCCCCATGGGCCAGATCCAACCACATTGCGGGCCTTGTATTTGACATCCCTGAAAATGTGTTTGACATCCCTGAAAATGTGTTTGACATCCCTGAAAATCTATCTAGGCTACGGTTCTTCCTTCTGTCTCTCAAGCTTATGTTCACATCCTATCACAATTCCTCCCATTCTGCGCCTCTCTTCTAGGACACTCGGCTGGTTGGTGGCTACGAGAACGTCCCCACCGTTGACATTCATATGAACCAAATAGGTTTTGAGAAGGAGTGGCTGCAGTTCTTGCAAGACTATATTGCACCGGTCACAGAAAAGTTCTATCCAGGCTACCACACCAAGGTAACTGCACCGTACCGAAAGTTACTGGGGGCTGAGTGAAGGTACAAGAAGCAGAGGATCCTACAGCATGGCTTTTGCAATTTCTACAAAGTAATTGGGACCACAATGGTGGCTCCCCGCCACTACCCCTCCCCACCATTTGTCATGTGATCGTGTCACAATGATGCTGCTTTCAGAAGTCCCAGTTGTTGTCATTAGGTGAGTTGTCATTAATGGGATGATTGAGGATCTTACGTGAACTGCCACTTTCAACTTCCTGCTGGCTTCTCCATTGATTTAGCTTATGAGAAGCCAGCAGGGAATATCAGAAAATCACGGGATCACTACAAAATCGGAACTCTGAGAACTTGCTGTAAGTTTCTCCCATATCACATAGTTGACAGATTGTTGAACAAGGAGTTGTAACCTGTACAATCATCCATGATCAAATTCAAAACCAGCAGCTAGATCTGCGTGCATAAAACTTCTGATTTATTTATGGTTAAATGTAATGTGCAATATCCTCTCCCTTCTCTAAAGCCGGGATGGCGCAGTGGTTAAAAATGCAGTACTGCAGACTACTTTCTCCAACTGCTAGCTGTAGTTCAGCAGTTCAAATCTCACCACCAGCTCAAGGTTGACTCAGCCTTCCATCCTTCTGAGTTGGGTAAAATGAGGAGCCAGATGTTGGGGGCAATATGCTGATTACTGTAAACCGCTTAGAGAGGACCGTAAAGCACTATGAAGCGGTATATAAGTCTAAATGCTATAGCTAAGTGGGCTAAATCATTTTCCAGAATGCATCAACTGACACACAACTATTCCAGATTTTGATATTTGGAGGGTGGGTGGGTGGTGGTGTCTTATGGGAAACTTCAGTTTTCAAATGAACACATTTTATTAAAAAGTATAAGCTTCTTGGTGGGCTGCAGTTCATTTTGTCAGATGTCTTTTCGTAAAATCTGTTCATTGGGGGGGGGGGGGAGAGTGAGGGAAGTGCTATAGATTCTTACAAAACCAAAACTCTGGTTTAATAAACTCCACCAATTTTGGAAAGGTTCTTTAGGAATTAAAGATATTGTGTGTATATGCATGGAATAAATAAATATGTTCAGTTTCTGAAATGACACGGTAACATTCAAGTTTTCATATAAAGAATATAACAATGATTAGTCATTGCCTTCTAATGGATTGTTTTTCCACTGCCCAGTCCAACTTACAGCCTCGTCTCTCTCTCAAGGACTGAGCAGATGTAACCCTGCTTAGCTTTTTTTGAAGGTCAGCCTGGTGCTGTCATCTACCCTTTGTTCTCCACTTAGATTTTTGAGATCTGTCAATGGCAAGAACACAACTTGGGTGTGTTACACCTGGAGCAAATATGATGGCCCCTCTTTAGACAGGTGTTGTTGCGAGCTGTTGGCCGCTGGCCACTCCAGCCAAATCAGAGGAGGAGAAGGCGGTGTGGGAGTCAGAATCAAGCCAACCTGAGAGCTCTGAGGGGGAAAGGGTGGGAAGAGATGGAGGGAAGGAGGGAGAGAGAGAAATATGGAGCCTGGGCCATCAATCAGCCCTCAGATGGACAGTCAACAGCCCCCAGGTCTGGAGGTGGCTGATGAGGAAGAGGAGGAACAGCTGGGTCCAATGCCTGACATATGGATGCATAGAAGGCAAAGGAGAGGAGAGCAGTGGAAATCCATGGGCTGATCCTTAGGATAGAAGAGCTCCCCGGTGCTAGCGAAGCCCCACCCTACTTCCGGGAATAAAAGGCAGGGGACGGAGATAAATAGGTGTGGCAGACAGCTATTCCTCTCATAGACGGACAGACGGACTTGCTAGCCTATGGTGAAAGAGCAGGGCAGCTGGAGCTTCTCATGAAGGAATCTTTGAGTTAACTTCAGAGGGTTTGTCATGTAGGTACACTATGTGCCATTCTCCACCCTGCTTTCACCCAGCAGGTACTAACTCCAATCTTTTACTCTTAGGCTCGCGCAATCATGAACTTCATGGTCCGATACCGTCCGGATGAGCAGCCTTCTCTTCGCCCCCATCATGATTCCTCCACTTTCACCATCAATGTTGCTCTTAACCACAAAGGGGTAGATTACAAGGTGAGTGCTCTTGGAGGGCAGGTGGACAGTGTGAAGTGCTGGAGCTCCCTATGCATGTTTGGTCTTGGATGCTTTGGGACTGTGAAGAGAATGATAGGGTTTTATTGTGGCTCGGCAGCAGCCCATGCAAGCAGACCGACTTGGTGATGCGCCAGCAGCCTGGGCATCTGACATCCGAGTTGGACAGTGTGGAGGCTGGCGAGGGCTCAGTGTCAGAGGCAAAGCTTCTTCCAGGGCCTTTCGAACCTCCAGAATCTCTTGGCAGTAATGAGGAAAAAGAGGCTTCTCCTGTTCTTAATGTAAGAGCACGTAGAGCTACCGAGAGGCAAGAATGGTTACTCCAGAGGAGGTCTCCTCGGGAGTAAGACTTGGGGCTAATTGGCCACTCCCCTGCTCTACGTAGGGACAACATAGGCAGCTGAAAGGCTGCAGGGAACAATGTTTTAAAATTGTGTATCTGTCCTGAGTGTCTTGTGAATCTGCTTAGGATTTCTTATCGTGGAAGACTTCTGGGCATTTTGCCAAGCCTTTGAAATTTTGTGAGATAATAAGAACTAATAGCATTGCTCTGATTTAAGACTTTGCTGAACTTGTGCCAGTTGCTAATGACGATTAATTAGCAGCTAATTTGTTTGTAAGAAAAAGATTGCTTTTAGATTTGTGTGTATGTGCCTCCACTGCTAAGCCAGTTATTATTTATTATTTATTTATTTATTACTTAGATTTGTATGCCGCCCCTCTCCGAAGACTCGGGGCGGCTCACAACATGTAAAAAACAAATCATAAGCAATCAGACAAATTTAAAATATTTAAATATTTAAAAAACCCCATATGCTAACAGTCACACACACAGACATACCATGCATAAATTAAACGTGCCCAGGGGGAGATGTTTCAGTTCCCCCATGCCTGACGGCAAAGGTGGGTTTTAAGGAGTTTACGGAAGGCAGGAAGAGTAGGGGCAGTTCTAATCTCCGGGGGGAGTTGGTTCCAGAGAGTCGGTGCCGCCACAGAGAAGGCTCTTCCCCTGGGGCCCGCCAACCGACATTGTTTAGTTGACGGGACCCGGAGAAGGCCCACTCTGTGGGACCTAATCGGTCGCTGGGATTCGTGCGGCAGGAGGCGGTCTCGGAGATATTCTGGTCCGATGCCATGAAGGGCTTTAAAGGTCATAACCAACACTTTGAATTGTGACCGGAAATTGATCGGCAACCAATGCAGACTGCGGAGTGATGGTGAAACATGGGCATACCTAGGTAGGCCCATGACTGCTCTCGCAGCTGCATTTTGCACGATCTGAAGGCTTATTGATTAAATTAAATTTGTCCAAACTGTATGTTTTTTACGTTCGTAACTGGGGTAGAATAGGTTTCAACAATTCTTCGGGTGAATTGCTTTGAAGAAAAAATTTGTATATGTTTGATAATAAGCTTGATTTTGTGTTGGAAACTATGTACAGTGATACCTTGTCTTACGAACTTAATTGGTTCCGGGACAAGGTTTGTAAGATGAAAAGTTTGTAAGATGAAACATTGTTTCCCATAGGAATCATTGTTAAAGCAAATAATGCGTGCAAACCCATTAGGAAAATCCAAATTTTAAGACATAAAAAAAAGTGGCGGGGGGGACAAAGTGAAGGCTAGCGGAGTGGAGACGGACAGCGGGGAGAAGCTAGGAATGGAGGTCCTAACAAAGGCTAACCCCGCCCCAAATCTCTCCCAAAATCGCCCCTTCAAAACCTTCATACGTTGCCCCAAATTGCTTCTAAAATAGGCACTCCAAAAGCTTCCTATCTTGCCCCAAATTGCTCCAAAAATCACCACTCCAAAAGCTTCCTACCTTGCCCCAAATTGCTTCTAAAATCGCCCCTCCAGCCACTTCCTATACCACCCAAATCGAGGTCCTAACAAAGGCAAATGGAGTGAAGAAAGGCAGAAAGGAGAAACAAGGTATTTTGGAGCAATTTGGGGCAAGATAGGAAGCTTTTGGAGGGATGATTTTAGCAGTGAGATGGGGCGAAGTAAGCAGCAGGCTAGGGGGGATTTTGGCAGCACGATGGGGTGGCTGCAAGTAGCAGAGGAAGCAGAGGACTAGAGTGGAGTGGTAGGGAAATGGGGCAACTCTGGTGTTCCCCGCCTCAGGTGCAAGCAAAAGGGGGCGTGGAATTCCCATGCAAGCAAATGGGAAATCCCGGCAATGACAGTCACAAGAAGAATCCCTTCGGCAGTCAGAGATCACATGCGCAGTACGAGAGCCCACGGACCTTGGCTCAGGTTCATAAGACGGAAAGGGTTTTTAAGACGAGGCAAAGAAATCTTAAACCCCGGGTGCGTATCTCGAAAAGTTCGTATGATGAGGGGTTCGTAAGACGAGGTATCACTGTATTGTTTTTTAATTTTATGTTGGAGAAAAAATAAAAAAACAATTATGTCAATAAAATGGTTCTCTTTGTCCCCTAGGGAGGCGGCTGCCAATTTATCCGGTACAATTGCAAGGTGGAATCTCCCCGCAAGGGTTGGAGCCTGATCCACCCAGGACGTCTCACCCATTACCACGAAGGTTTGCCCACCACTTGGGGCACTCGCTACATCATGGTTTCCTTTGTGGACCCCTAATGCTGGCATCCCCTGGCTCGCCCCCCACCCCTCCAGCCCATGGATTCAACTCCCCATGGTGGCCAGTGATGAGGAGAGGTGCAGAAAAGAGGGGAATCTCTGTGTCTCCAGCTTCGTTGCCACTAAGTGCCTTCAAAAGCAGAGAAAGGGACAACTGGTTGCCAAGTGCAAATGGATTCAGTTTACTGCTCAGCCCTTTATCATCTGTCACCACTAGCATCAAGAGCCACTGTTGCCTTCCTTCCCTCGTCTCCCATTGTCCCAAGATTGGAGAAACACAGAGGTCATTCCACTCTTTGGCCAATTGTTGCTTGATCAGGATTTGCTCCCAAGTCCTGTCCCCATTCCCTATGGTTCAGCCATTTAAATGAATTCTTGCCACCCCAAAGAGGACGAGCATGGTTGGGCTAAATCTCTCCATAGGATGAATTTGAGGTTGTGATTCAATTGCTACACCACATCTGACTCTTTTGCAACCTCATGGACCATAGCACAC
Organism: Erythrolamprus reginae; assembly: GCF_031021105.1. Classification (NCBI taxonomy): domain Eukaryota; kingdom Metazoa; phylum Chordata; class Lepidosauria; order Squamata; family Dipsadidae; genus Erythrolamprus; species Erythrolamprus reginae. Next base: position 142,922,495 of record NC_091963.1, read on the forward strand.
GACGTCACGCCCTCCACATCCTCCAGTGTCTCCCAGGGTGTGTCCAAATTCTTGTTCATTGCATTGACATTATCTAACCATTTGATGAGACAAGGTAGCGCAGTGTCTAGAAAGCAGTATTGCGGGATCCTTCTGCTGACTGCCAGTTGCTGTCTGCAATTTGGCAGTTCGAATCTCAACCAGACCAAAGGTTGACTCAGCCTTCCATCCTTCCGAAGTGGGTAAGACGAGGGCCCAGATTGTTGGAGGCAATGCTCTGCAAACCTCTTAGAGAGGGCTGTAAAGCACTCTGAAGCGGTATAGAAGTCTAAGTCAGTGGTTCTCAACCTGGGGATTGGGTCCCCTTTGGGGGTTGAACGACCGTTTCACAGGAGTCGTCTAAGACCATGGGAAAAGACAAATTTCCCATGGTGTTAGGAGCTAAAGCATCTGTTCTGGTGCCTTGGAACATATTTTTACAATCCAACCAATCAAGCATTTACAGTGGGGGTATCCCTCTGATCTTTCTGCCAATACGCTTAAAGCTCTGTTGGGAGATTTGGCACTAGACTTGTGGTTGGGGGTCACCACAACATGAGGAACTGTATTAAGGGGTCGCGGCATTAGAAAGGTTGAGAGCCCACTGCTCTAAGTACTATTGCTATTTCATACTTCTCTTTTTTGCCTTCCGTCTTTCCCAACCATCAGGGTCTTTTCCACTGAGCCCTTTCTTCTCATATGATGGCCAAAGTATTTGAGCTTCAAAATAACAAGAGTTTTGGAAGGGACTTTGGAGTTCTTCTAGTCCAACCCTCTGCTCAGAACACAAAGCCCTACACCATTTCAGACAAAATGATTGTACAATCCCTTTGTTAAAAAGAGAAGAGCTAGAAGGTCACAATCTGGCCTTCCCAAGAACAGTCTGGGTTGATTTTCTTCAGAATTTACTCATTGGATATTCTTGCAGTCAGTCTCAGGAGTCTTCTTCAGCACCACAGGAGAAATACAAACCTGAATTCAGAAATTCCAGAATTTCATCTCTTCCACTCCAGATTTTCTCCCAAACTCTTCCTTGGGCTACAATCTGCTAGGTTCTGTCCAAATCCGATTTTGGCAGGCGAAGCCGCTCAAGACCTGGCTGCTGGTAAAACATAAGGTTGCTTCAGCCCAATTCTCGTGCACGAGAAGATCGGAACGGGGCTGGGAATTGTGTCTTGGAAGGTTTCTTTCTTTGTTTACAGAAAACGACTCCAGGAAGTCCAAGGAAGCAATAAAGAAAGAAGACAAAGGACGGATATCGTTAGGGTTTTTTCACCCCTGAGACCGAGGAGAGAGAAAAGCCTTCTCTATTAGGCTTGCCTCTTGGTTCGGTTGGGCTGGATGTTCCAAATCTCCCCCAAACAGCCTCTGGTCGCAATTAGGCCAGCCCAGCGCTGTCTACATCAAGGCTGCGCAGAAATAAATCTCAAGGTTAGCTAGCAAAACAAGAACAAAGCAAAGAGTTCAAGGGGAAAAAGATATAATCAATCCAGAACGACTCACGCAGGATTCTTGGCAAGTTCAAACGTCAGTACACAACACTCCTGGAACTCAGTGTTTGCTCCCAACAAATGCTCCTCCCCAGGGTCCCCTTAAGTCTCATTCCCCAGGTGTGCCTGGTGAAGCTGGGCGGGGCACTCTCCTGGTGAGTGGCTGTCTGTCTGAGCTGATCCTGCCTCCTCTGCACTCTCCAAACCCTTGCATCAGAAGGGGGTGGTTCATGCTCCTCAGCTGAGCTCTGTTCCTCCCTGCCTGCTGACCTTGCTAATTCTGAACAACCTGGGCTGGCTTGACTCTTCCCCAGTTTCCTCCGAGGCTGCAGAGTCAGACTCTGACAGGGGCGTAAAAAATGGGAGGCTAACTACAGTTACAAATCAGCCCCACCCAAAAAAAAGGCTCTCGATGCATTTTCAGATTTCTAGGAATGTTAAGCCCTGTAACGGGAGCAGAAACATAACTCACATCTTAGTTTCCAATGCCGGGAACAATCCCAGGGCTAAAAATCTTTCGGTCGTCACGCTCTATAAAGGGTGACTTGTATCTATTTGATAGTTAAGAGACCTTCATCTGCGATGGCTTATTTCAATTCCTCGAGCTTCATGGCTCTCTTGTGGGAGCTCACAGCCTTGCGTAGCCTCTCACAATACTGTAGACCGTGGGCTATCGGGTCCGTGAGGGGGTGGCACCGTGCTAGCTGTGTCCCGTACAAAGTGTGCTTTAAATTATTTCCTGTTGAACCACACACTAAATAAAGCTCCATTTTAAAAGAGGCAAGTTGCACTCAGTCTTACTAGAGAATGGGGAGAGAAACTTAAGTTTTGCAACCTGGGCTGAGGGGGTGCTCTTTGGCTGAAGATCATTTTGGTTAGTCAGAATCAATTGGAAGACACTTTAGAGGTCAACTGCTCAGGAAAGAACACATTTAGGAGGAGTCTCTGGCCCTTGAAGATCTTTAGTGAAGACTAGCTATTTCATGTGGCTGTCAGTTCCACTCGGTAACAGTTCCAGGTCTGTAGTTCATCCTTCCTGACACCCAGTTTGCTTCTATCATGTTTTCCCCAAAGTGCAAAGAAAGTAAGTCTTAGCTTTATTTTTTACACGTCCACTCAATGTAAACCCTACCTCCCAAAATAAGCCCTCATCCACTCCAGGGTGGACAGGTAAAAATTAAGCTAGGGTAGGGATGTGGGAGGGGGAGTGGAACTGCCCTACTACTTAACTAAAATTGCAGCCAGGCCTCGCACACCTCGGCCCATTACTTCTGCAGCTGGCAAGCCTTTCCTGAAGGCCTCTGTAGCCAATAATCAATCCGGAGCTCTGTTATCAATTGCAGAGGCCTTCAGGAAAGACCTGCAAGCCAAAGAAGTTCCTGAAGGGCTCTGGCAGTTAAAACACGGCCCGGGACATTGCAAATCAAAGTGGGGTGACTCAATGGACAAATCTTTCCTGAAAATAAGACCTGGTGCCTTTTTTGGTGGACAAAAATATGACAGGGTCTTATTTGGGGGAAAATGGTACCTCTTTAAACCATTGTTTTTAGATGTTTGCAATAATACAAGAGGAGTGTGATGGTTCAGTGGCTGATGCTGAGCTTGTCGATCAGGTCGGCAGTCCAGCAGTTTGAATCCCTAACGCCGCGTTATGGAATGAGCTCCTGTTACTTGTCCCAGCTTCTGCCAACCTAGTACAGTGATACCTTGTCTTACGAACTTAATTGGTTCCAAGACAAGGTTCGTAAGGTGAAAGGTTCGTAAGACGAAACAATGTTTCCCATAGGAATCAATGTAAAAGCAAATAATGCGTGCACATCCTTCAGGAAAATCCCAAACTTCAGAAGGGAGGTGAAGAGGGCAGGGAGGAGCAGCGAAAGGGGGTGGGTGTAAGAAGCAAGGCTAGGCTAAAGGGTGAGTGGGAAGGAAGAAAGTTAAGGGGGCGCCCCTCCCTTTTCTTCAAAAGACACCCTTTCAGTGCCTCTGCAAGCACTCCGTTCTCCTAGCTTTGTTAATGCAAACTGTTTCCCTCTCCAAGCCGACCCTCCCTTTTCTTTCTTCGAAAAAAAAGAAACCCCTTCATCCCAGCAGCAGTGGCTTGGGTTCGTAAGGCGAAAATAGTTCGGAAGAAGAGGCAAAAAAATCTTAAACACCGGGTTCGTATCTCGAAAAGTTCGTTAGAAGAGGCGTTCGTAAGACGAGGTACCACTGTATTTTGAAAGCACATAAAAAATGCAAGTAGAAAAACAGGGACCACTTTGGTGGGAAAGTAACAGTGCTACCGTGCACCTTTGGCATTATAATCATGCCTGCCATATGACCATAGAGATGTCTTCGATAGCTCTTCAGCTTTGAAACAGGTGAGCACCACCCCTAGGCTGGAAATGACTAGCACACAGATGCAGGGGACCTTTACCCTTACCTTAATGATACAAAGGTGCCATGCATGAACTAAACCAGTGTTGCCGACCTTTGCCTGTTTAAGATGCATGGATCCCAACTCCTAGAATTCCTTAGCCACCAATGCTGACTGGGGGATTTTGCGCACTGAAGTGCATGTATCTTAAAATTTGCAGAAGTTGACATAACACCAAACTAAAATAAGGGATCTGTTTGCCTTCCAGTATCTCCTGAGCCAGGGATTTTAAATCGATTGGAAGCTCTTTAAATTTTTGTGATGAGAATAAAACCAGCCCAGCCATTCCGTAGACCCATCGCTGATGTTTCCTTCTAGCTAAATCCCTTCTTATTTCGGCAACTGGAAAGCCGAGCCACTCTTTCAAGAGCTTTCCCTACAAAGGCAAGTCGAATAATACTCCTTTCAGCATCCGCCAACAAGAACCGAGCTCAGGCCAGATGAGTGATTTTTCACAGAGGCCTCTATTCTTGTCTCCAATTGCAGACTTGAAACGCAATCCTGAGCTGTAATATTAGGACTTCTCAGATGTCAGGCTGAGTTTTAAAGCTGGAAGTTTCCCATTTAAAGGTTAAAAGTACCATCTATTAATCCTACCGATGATAGGTTCTCTTTTGGTTTTTGTGAGTTGTCGAAAGGAACTATTGTAGTTTGGGGGATTTGCCATTTCGGGCAAATACCAGCCTTGGCATTAAATGTTCTCCCAAATCCAACAAGCACACTTTTAACTAAACATTCCCTTTAAGCACCAGGAATCCTCACCCACTTGTAACCAGTGGTGGGCTATGAGCCAGAACGCTAAATTGCGCTCGCCGCCGCGGCTCATAAGCTCTTGCGGGGCCAGCGCGATTTTGCTGCTGCACCTGGGGAGGCAGCAAAATCGTGCACGAAGCTACAGGTATGCCCGTGTTTCGGTGATGTTTGTTTGCTTCCGTGCAGGCCAAAACAGGCGCACCTGTGGCTCCGTGCACGATTTTGCTGCCTCCGCTGGCCCCGCAAGAACTTATGAGCCACGGCAGTGAGCGCAATTTAGTGTTCCGGCTCATAGCCCACCGCTGCTTGTAACGGAAGTCCTGGTACACCCGCTTTCTTTAGTAACACACATGCAAACACACACACAAACATCGAAGGCACACCCAACTCTCAGTGCTGTAGATTCTCAGAAAGAATTCCAACATAGGATTCAGAAGTTTGGACTATATCAGTGGCTGACTGACAGGTAGGTGAATAGTTGTCTGCCGCACATATTTGTCTCCGCCCCCTGCCTCTTATCCCCACAGGGGGCTTAGCTAGCAGGGGTGGCTCTTCCATCCCAAGGACCAGCCCATGGATTTCCACTGCTCTCCTCTACTCTGCCTTCTGAGTATCGGTATGTCATGCATGGGACCCAGCTATTCCTCCTCTTCCTTCTCAGCCACCTGTGGACCTGGTGGCTGTTGACTCTCCGTCTGGGGACTGACGGACAGCCCAGGCTCTGCCTCTGTCACTCTGACAGCTCCATTCCCTTTTCCCCCTCGGAGCTCTCAGATTGCCTTGATGCTGGCCCCAATTCCTGCTCCACCTTATCTGATTCGACAGCTGAAGGGGCCAGCAGCTGACAGGCCACAACATTAAGAGGCTCTTGTACCTCAAGGAGGATATAATGGATCTTGAAAAGATGTAAAAAAGGGCAACAAGAATGAGGAAGGAAATGGAGCCCCTCCCTTATGAAAGCAGGTGGCAACGCCTTGGTCTCTTGAGCCTTGAAAGACGACGTTTAAGGGGTGACTTGATCAAAGTGTGTAGAATCATGCATGGGATGGAAAAGGTGGATAGAGAAAAATCCTTTTCTCTATCCACCTTTTCCATCCCATGCATGGGATCACACAGTACTAGGAGGAGGGGACACTCCCTAAAGCTCATAAGTAAGAAAGTGAGGATAAATAAAGGGAAATATTTCTTCATCCAGAGGGTCGTTGGTTTATGGAATTCCCTTACAGAAGAGGTCGTGACAGCTGTCAGCCTGGATAGCTTCAAGGCAGCATTAGACAGATTCATGGATGCCAAATGTATCAGTGGTTATTGAAACAGATGTCCAAGTGTTAGTTGAGTCGGACAGGATTCCCTTGGGTCCCATTTGTTGGAGGTCAAGGGAAAGGGAGGGTTTTGCCTTCTCTTTCTGCTCAAGATCCCCAATTGGTGGGCCACTGTGTGACACAGATTGCTGGACTTGATGGGCTTTGGCCTGATTCAGCATGACTCTTCTTATGTTATGTTTTTTATGTTCTTATATTTATTATGGAGAACAAAACTAAAAGCAAGCACTGGCATGTTTTGTTCATCCATACATTTTTTTTTTAAAAAAAAAGCTGTTTGGGATAGAAAAACACAAGAGACGTCACAGTGCAAGCAAATATGACACAGAATAAATTAAAATACAATCTCTGCTTTCCCTCTCTCCCCCTACTTCCAAGCCAAAAACTCTTCCAGCTCGAGAGCTAAAGAGGACAACACATTAATAAATATAAGCCAGTTGGTGATGAAGGTTTCCAGGCTGGAAGTAAGGAACAGGAATTTCTCACTTGCGAAGGAGAAAATCCCAAGAGATTCAAGCAGGTTAGCATGAAGGGGAAAAGTCTGTTGAACTGTGAGGGTCTGGGGAAGAGATAGAGTTAGCTGAGTCCACAATCTGTAAGAGTCTCGGATTCTTGGCACCAGAAAGGACAGGAATTGAGGTAGAGAAGGAACACCTGAGCCCAGGTTAAGGACCACCGGGAAGGTTTGAAGCAGTGGTGAAATCTATTTACCTTCCCTACCAGTTCAGAAGCGCACACTTTTTCACCCTCTGCACATGTGCATAAGGCTTTGCGCATGTGCAGAGGGTTACAAAAAAAATGGTGATGGGAGGGTGGGCGGAGCCTTACGCTGCCGCTGCTACTATTTTTCTGAACCAACGGCGGCTGCCATTACCGGTATGCCTGAACTGGGCCAAACTGGTAGCATTTTATCCCTGGATTGAAGCAATGGCAACGACAGCACCGTGATCAGGATCAGGAAACTGGTAATACCGGTGTGGATCGTGTTTGCAAAACATATTTTATTGGGGGAGTGTCTTCCACCTACCAGAGTTCTGCCAACAAACGGCAAGGCACACCCATCTGTCAACGCGGGTGAAATACAAAGCAGCCTGCAACGAGCTCAAAACAAGGCTACGGGGTGGTAGGCCTGAATCGTTAACATGTATTTTTTTTAACAGGTGGTGGATAATTCATTGGGAAATTGTGGGGAGGGGGGAGGACAGGTATAACTCCTGCTCAGGTTGAACTGACCCTTCTGGTTAAACCCAGGGCCATCCATTTCATCGTACTTCAGGTCAGGGAATCTCCTGAAAAATGGCACCATCGTAGAAGATTGGTAGAAGGTAGAAGACTTTGAGAAGGTCCATGGTCCTCACTCAGGGTTACTGAGATGCAATGCAGACTCATAGGATGCAATTTGGGAACGGAAGGCTGTAAACTTCTGCAATGCGACTGAGAATGCAGTCTGGCGCCCCCTTCTGGCAGAAGGGACACATTTGAAGTAGCGACTCTGCTGGCTAGCGGCTAGCACTGCAGCTCCGGACAGTCAATTCAGCATGCTTGCATTTCTCTTCCACACTCTCATCCTTCAGCGGCTTTCAGTCCAAAACACAACTGCTCTCTAATGTCCTCCTTATCTTCAGCGCCCCCTTGAGGCAAATGCTGCTCCAGTCCCAGCGAAATCAAAATCGGACTTCGAATGCAGCTGTTAGATAACTCGCTGTCACTGGCTCAGCTGTTTGTGCGGTTTCTGTCTCAGGCTGAGCTGCACTTGCTTTTGTTGCAATTGCTGCGCATCAGCTGCAGCTGGCGGGCCACCTGGAGGACACGGTAGCGCTCACGGAGGTTGCGCCGGCGTACATGTTCGTTCGTGATCTCCTGCACGTAGCAAGAGGGGAACCAGCCCTTCCTGCCGTCAGCTAGGCGTATGCCCTCGTACCAGCCTGTAGCATGGAGGGGAGACAGACAGAAGAGAGAAAGGGAGGGGTCGACAAAAGAGGGAAGGAGACGGGAGGGGAGGGGGAGAAGAGGAGGGGAAGGCAGGAGGGGAGGGTTGGAGAGGAAGAGGAGGGGTGGAGAGGAAGATAGAGGAGGGGAGGAAGGAGAAGAGAAGACAGGAGGGAAGAGGTGGAGGTGAAGACGAGAAGAGGAAGACAAAAGGGAGGAGAGGAAGACAGAAAAAGGGAGGGGAGACAGCAAAGAGGAGAGGAACAAAGAAAAGGAGAAGACAAAAAAAAGATCAAGATCTCTGAAACCCTTTTAGTTGCTTCAAACGTTATTGGGAGTCTGTCCTGCCACTTTTATGAAACTTCCAACAAGCCCCTTCCTTCCGAATCAGCCCCGCCTTCATTCGATTAGTTCTCAACTTACAATCACTCATTTAGCGACTGTTCGGAGTTAACAACAGCTCTGAAAAAAAGCAAAATTACTGTACGACCATTTCCCACGCTTACGACCGTTGCCGCATTCCCATGTTCACGCGATTATAATGCAGGCGGGTCTATGTCAAATGTTTCTCAACCTTGGCCGGGAGGAATTCTGGGAATTGAAATCCACACGTCTTAAAAGTTGCCAAGACTGACAAACATGGCTCTGCGGAGCCCCCCCCCAAAACCCCTCCCCAGGAGCCTATTTGCGCCTTTTGTGACTCACAAAGGTTATTAAAAGGCAGAAGGTCTGAATCAGAAAAGGTACAATGAGACTCTTGGTTTATTTTATTTTGGAGTTTTTGTCCTCAGCAATGAAGGATGAGCCTGAGTTTACTTCATAAAAGAGGATTCTGTGCTGAGGTGGATAGCTTACAGCTGGGGCTGGGGGTGGCTATAAGACTCTAGAACCAGGGGTCCCCAATCCCCTGTCTGCGGCCCGGCACCAGAGCACAGCATGTCAGGAACTGGGCCGCACAAACAAGCGAAGCCCCATCCATGAGATATAGGCAGCATGTGAAACCATGCCTTCTCTGGTCCACGGAGACACCTCTCTGCACAAAAATGGTTCCCAGTGGCCAGAACAGAGATGGTATTCAGCTGGTTCGGGCGAACCGTTAACTGGGGCTATGCGGATAGGATGGCTCACACACCCGCCCCAGCATTATGCCAACCTATTTAGGCACGTTTTCAAGCCACACGCACGCATGCAAGCTGTGTGCACGAGCGAAGCGCATGCACATAAGGCCGTGCGCATGTGTGGACCTGGCGCATGCGAGTGAAGCGCACATGCTCACATTTGCGAACTGGTATGGAAAGTAAGTGAATACCACTCCTAGTTCAAAAGATTGGGGGCTGCTGCTCTAGACCAGTGATGGCGAACCTATGGCACGGGTGGCACGCAGAGCCATATCTGCTGGCACACGAGCCGTTGACCTAGCTCAGGGGTAGGCAAAGTTGGCATGATTGGCTCAGGAATACTGGGAGTTGAAGTCCACAAGTCATAAAAGAGCCAACTTTGCCTATCCCCGCCCTAGCTCAACTCCAATGTGCATGTGTGTGCCAGTCAGCTGACTTTTGGCTCGTACGGAGCCTCTGGGAGGACATTTTTGGTTTCCAGATAGCCTCTGGGGGGATGGGGGAGGGCGTTTTTGCCCTCCTCCGGCTCCAGGGAAGCCTTTGGAGGCTGGGGAGGGCAAAACACGAGCCTACTGGGGCTGGGGAGGGCAAAACACGAGCCTACTGGGCCCACCAGAAGCTGGGAAACGTTTCCAGCCTCCAGAGGGTCTCCAGGGGTGGAAGCTTTTTGCATTGAATTATGGGGCACTCGTGCATGCATAATAGTACATGTGCACGCGAGGAAAAAAAGGTTTGCCATCACTGTTCTAGACCATATGTGAGGGGACAATACAGACAGCCCTGCAGTTCTCAGAAGTGACTTGCTATCGCTTTTTCCTCAGATGCTTACAGCCTAGCCTGGGATCACCTGGTGGTCTCCCTTTCAATGTGCCGCTGGAGCACCACAGCATTAACACCGTCGGGACAGCCAGGGTTCTAAAACGGTGGAGGGCAATTTTCTTCAAGGATACCCTCTCTCTGTGTTGGGGACTTTAGCTTCCAGCTGGCTGAGAATTTGGGAAGGTGTTGGAGTCACCGAAAGGACCTTGAAGGATCGGAAGAGAATCCTTTAGCAGAGAACTCTGCTTTAAAAAAACACACCCATCTTTAGGTTAGGAAGCCCCCGCCTCCCAGGCTCCAATTTCTAAATCGTTCAGAGAAAGAAGAGGAAGACACCGCAATTTGGTCACAACGGTTAGGCAGGGTGCATGTGTGTCACATCCCCAGGCTCACCCTCGGTTTTGCGCACTACGTTGACGATGTCCGTTGGTTCGAGGCTCAGCTCGTCTGCCTGGCCTGCGCAGTAGGTCTCTGTGCACTGAACCTGGGGACAATCTGCGGAAACGGAGGAGGAAAACAAATAAATAAATTATTTCTTACGAAAATAATAATAAGCAAAAGAGGGAAGGAAAGACAACGTAGGAAAGGTATCAAATTAATTGGATTTAGTTTTATTGTAATGCCGGCATGTCTCAACCGCCCGTAATTACAGGGTAATTAGTCCAGGAAGACACACACCACAGGATAAAAGGAAAACCCAAAAGTTTTTATAAACAGAAAAATAGAAACAGATCCCTTTTTAAATGTCAAACGGATTTTCTGTTACACACAAGGCACAGGTTAAATGCAGTCCAATTGCTCACCCAATAACTGGGAAATTGAGTCCAATTCTAAAGTCCAGAGAGTCCACACACACAAATCTGAAGAGCAAAAACCACGATCTTGACGAAACAATGAATCAGATAAACTGCCATGAGGCTAAAACATCAGGCTGTAGTACTAATTACAGCAGCCCCACCCAACTACAGGTGGCCTCATTTTCTCTTGTAATAATCCTTCAGTTCAGTGTTTCCCAACCTTGGCAACTTGAAGATATTTGGACTTCAACTTCCAGAATTCCCCAGCCAGCATTTGCTGGCTGGGGAATTCTGGGAGTTGAAGTCCAAATATCTTCAAGTTGCCAAGGTTGGGAAACACTGCTTCAGTTGTTGTCTCCTATGCATCACTCTACGTATGCGTGGATGTGTCATTAATTCTTGTTCAGAATTCAGGGATGATACAGATGATTGATCTCCTCCTGGACTGTCTGCCAAACTCCCCTCTTCCCTGTCACTCACGCTTCCTTGGTCAGAGGAGACTTCGTCGGCAGATTCTACTGGGAGCAAAACAGGCCTGCGGCATGTGGATGTCTCCCCCACCTCCACCTTGCTTGGGGCAGGAGCTGGGCCAGAGCTAACCACAACACTTCATATGTCTCCTCTTCCATATGTCCCTTAATCAAATTTGTTGCTCTTTTGCTTCCTCTAGCCTGCAGCCTTCACCACTAAAGCAAATTGATTTTAGCTAAATTGCAAATTGGGAAAGGGGAAAAAATTAGCCCTGTCATAAAATGATGAATTTCGTCTGGAAGCTAATGTCCTAAGTCTGTTTCAAAGCTCAAGATACGAGAAATGGCTTTGTGCATTTTCATCATGGCTCTTTTAGCTTCCCTGGCACGAAGCAGAGAAACCACCGACAGATCCAGAAGCCGTGGGACGGGAATGTGATGTTCCTCAATTTTCTTAGCCTTTGAACAAGAAGCAGCAGGAAGGGAGTGGTGGGAAGTTTAAAAGTAGCACAGCCAAAAAGACTTACCCCAATCTTCATAGATGGTTTCCTGCTTGTTATTAGCCTGGTTCTCAGGGCATGGGAAAGCACCCATCCAGCGGTGCATGTCAGACCTGAAAGAGACAGGTTTTTTTGAGATATACTGTTTGGGATTCATTCATTCATTCATTCATTCACTCACTCATTCATTCATTCATTCATTCATTCATAGAATTTTTATTGGCCAAGTGCGATTGGACACACAAGGAATTTATATTTGGCACATACGCTCTCAGTGTACGTAAAGAAAAACAAAATACATTCATCAAGAATCAAAAGATGCAACACTTAGTGATAGTCATAGGTTACTAATAAGCAATCAAATTGTACTAGGAAGCAAAACAGTATAAATTCTAAAGATACAAGCAATAAGGTTGTAGTCATAAGTAGAAGGAGGTAGGTAATATGGGGAGAAGAATAGTAATACAGCAAACAGTATTGAGAGAATTAGTTGTTTAGCAGAGTGATGGCATGTGGAAAAAAACTGTCCTTGTGTCTAGTTGCTCTGCTGTGCAGTGACCTATAGCATCGTTTTGTGGGTAGAAGTTGAAGCAATTTATTTCCAGGATGTGAGGGGTCTGTATATATTATTACAGCCTTCTTTTTGATTTGTGCAGTGTACAGGTCCTCAATGGAAGACATTTTAACTTCCAAGAGGCTGGTGGGTGGAGCTGTTGCCTCTGGGTGGAGGAGACAGAGAGAAGAAATATAATTTACACAAACTTCAGAAAGGCATTTGATACAGTAGACCATAACCTATTACTAAATAAAGTAGAAAAAAGTGGGATGGCCAACAATAGTACCAGATGGATTCGAAACTGGCTGACCAACTGCACTCAACCTGTAGTGCTCAATGGAATTGCATCTACATGGAGGAAAGTATGCAATGAAGTACTCCAAGGCTCTGTTTTAGACCCATGACTCTTCAATATCTTCATCAATGGCTTGGACTTGGGGATAGATGGGGAACTCATCAAATTTGCAGATGACACCTAACTGGCAGGAATAGCCAAAACTCCAGAAGATAGGTGCAAGATACAGAAGGATCTTGACAGACTTGAACATTGGGCGGGATCTAACAAAATTCAATTCAATGGCGAAAAAATAAAAGTTCCACATTTAGGCAAGGAAAAACAAAATGCACAGGTACAGTATATGTGATACCTTGCTCAACATCCCTGTGAGAGGGATTTTGGAGACCTAGTTGACAACCATTTAAATATGAGCCAGAAGTGGGCATCAGCTGCCAGAAAGGCCAACACAGTTCTAGGCTGCATTAACAGAAGAATAGAATCAAGATCACATGAAGTGTTAATACTACTTTGTAATGCCTTGGTAAGGCCACACTTGGAATACTGCATTCAATTTTGGTCGCCATGATGTAAAAAGGATGTTGAAACTCTGGAAAGTGCAGAGAAGAGCAACGAAGATGATTAGGGGATTGAAGGCTAAAGCATATGAAGAATGGTTGCAGGAATTGGGTATGTCTAGTTTGATTGCAGGAACTGAGTATGTCGAATATTAGTAGTGTTCTCCTACTGGGCACCCCCTTAGAATATATTGTGTTTCTCCAAAAATAAGACCCTGTCTTATATTTTTTGAACTCCAAAGTAAGCACTTGATCTTATTTTCAAGGAGGTATTAATTATTTATTTTATTTCTATGTCGCCCAATCCCAAAGGACTCAGGGCGTCTTGCAACAATATAAAATTACAAACAACAATAGAAAGAAGTCAAGAAAAAAACCAATCTAAATTCTAAAACCCTAGTTAAAACTTGTAGTAGAACAACTCAATAACACACGTGCATACCGATTCATACACAATCATTCATACAGGTGGTCAAGCTAGTTGTTGATTTGGGGCACTTGGAGCAAGATTTTATTTATTTATTTATTCATTAAATTTGTACGCCGCCCCTCTCCGCAGACTCGGGGCGGCTCACAGCAGTGATAGAAACAATGTACAATACAAATCTAATAATACGAAGTTAAAAACCCATAATTTAAAAAACATGCACACAACACACCATAAATTATATAGGCCTGGGGAAGATATTTCAATTCCCCCATGGCTGACGGCAGAGGTGGTTTTTGAGAAGTTTACGAAACGCAAGGAAGGTGGGGGCAATTCTGATCTCTGGGGGGAGTTGGTTCCAGAGGGCCGGGGCCACCACAGAGAAGGCTCTTCCCCTGGGTCCCGCCAAATGACATTGTTTAGTCGACGGGACCCGGAGAAGGCCAACTCTGTGGGACCTAACCGGTCGCTGGGATTTGTGCGGCAGAAGGCGGTCCCGCAGATATTCTGGTCCGATGCCATGAAAGGCTTTATAGGTCATAACCAACACTTTGAATTGTGACCGGAAACTGATCGGCAACCAATGCAGACTGCAGATTCTTAGTGAAACATGGACATATTTGGGAAAGCCCATGATTGCTCTCGCAGCTGCATTCTGCACGATCTGAAGTTTCCGAACACTTTTCAGAGGTAGCCCCATATAGAGAGTGTTACAGTAGTTGAGCCTCGAGGTGATGAGGGCATGAGTGATTGTGAGCAGTGAGTCCCGGTCCAGATAGGGCCGCAACTAGTGCACCAGGCAAACGCCCCCCTTGCCATAGCTGAAAGATGTTTCTCTAATGTGAGCTGTGGTTCGAGGAGGACATCCAAGTTGCGGACCCTCTCTGAGGGGGTCAGTAATCCCCCCCCCAGGGTAATGGATGGACAGATGGAATTGTCTTTGGGAGGCAAAACCCACAGCCACTCCGTCTTATCAGGGTTGAGTTTGAATCTGTTGACACCCATCCAGGCCCTAACAGCCTCCAGACACCGGCACATCACTTCCACTGCTTCGCTCCTATTGCTGTCTGGGCTCCTATTGCCATCTTACCTGGTTTCCAGCTCTGTCTCCCTAACCTTAACCAGAGGAAATAGTATTTTTGTGGGGAGGGCTTATTTTCGGGGAAACACGCTACGACCTTTGCTAACTCTCTTCACCCCTATGAAGCTACTCACTGGGTCGGGGCACGATAGAGCCGTTCGCTACTCCGCCCTTGGTGGTTCTCCATCAACGTCAGGTAGAAGCTGTTCTCTGCATTTTGACCGACAGAGGAGTCCTCGCAGCGATGGGCTTGGACTAGCGAGCGATGGGCATAATCCAGCACCACAAAGCGTTCTGAGCTGCAGGACCAGATCCGGAAGGGAAGCAAAGAAGAAAACACATTAGTGAATCTCAGCCCAGTTAGTTGCTTGTGAAGAAGGCTGGCATGAGCTGAAACAGCTGTTTCCCAGATCAGTAGGCCTGCAATGGGATCAATGTCAACCATCATGGAGACTGTTGTGGTTAGCTCTGGCCCTGCTCCTGCTCCAAGGACTGTGGATGTGGGGGAGACAGCCACATGCTGCAGGCCTGTTTTGCCCCCGGTGGAATCTGATGATGAAGGCTCCTCTGACCAAGAAGACATGAGTGACAGGGAGGAGGAGGAGAGTGTGGCAGACAGCTCAGAAGGAGATCAATTATCCACCTCCTCCTTGGATTCAGAACAAGAGTTAATGATACAGCCACGCATGCGGAGAGCGATGCATAGGCAACAACAACTGAGAGATTATTATCAAAGAAAATGAGGCCACATGTGGTTGGGTGGGGCTGTGGTCATTAGTGAGGCTGCTATGACTGCTTTACTGACTTTGACCTTTTGTGTGCTGATTTTTCCCTGCTTTGAAACTAAACCAGAGCAAAGTGTGTTTCACTTTGTAAAAGAAGAAGTATCACAGAACTGATAAGGGACTTGTACAAATTACCAGTTTGTTTGGAGACGAGTGCTCTTTGCTATACCAAAAGAGGGCTTAGGTTAAGTGAATTTTCATTATAAAAGAACATTGTTTTGAATTTTCAAACGTGTGTGTGTGTCTAAAATTTGTACCTGTGAATTTTTGGGAGGATTCTACAAGAGAGCCCGACAGAACAGAGACCTACCCTGTTTCCCCCAAAATAAGACACCCCCTGATAATAAGCCCAATGGGGCTTTTGAATGCATGGCAATAAGGCCAAGCACTTATTTCAGAGTTCAAAAAAATATAACACAGGGGTTTATGTTCAGGGAAACATGGATGGAGTATAGAGAGAACCTGGAGCAATAGCAACAGCACTTATATGTTGCTTCACAGCCCTCTCAATGTGGTTTATAGAGCCAGCGTATGGCCCCCAACAATATAGTTTCTCCCTTTACCGACCTGAGAAGGATGGAAGGATGAGTCAACCTTAAGCCAGTGAGGATTAAATTGCTGGCAATGGGCAGAGTCAGTCTGCAATACTTGCATTTTAACCACTGTGCCACCATGGTTCCTGTAATCATTCCACCAGATAAGATGGATTGACACTTTGCCCCAGAGGCAGCAGCAGTCTTTCTGCACTCCTCTCTGTTTATTTGTTTTAAAAATAACCTGGCAAGTTTCTAAGCCTCAAGATTTGAAGCAAGAGGCTTGGAAAGCAGGCCGTGCTCCATTCCCAAACTTGCAAAATTTGCAGAAGCAGAACTGTAGCCCAAACTTTGCTGCTTCTCCAATTCTCCATCCCTTCAAAACTTGATTTTGGGGGCAGAGGACAAGTTTGCCCTCCTCTTCCTCCTGCCTTCTTCTATAGATTATCATTTAACGATCACATAATCCCTTGCGAGCAACTGAATGGAGCTAGCAGAGTGTTTAATGGCCAGATGCCTTTCCTGTCACTAATGTGGAGTTTTGTTCAGCAGATATATTTTCATTGCGCCCAGAGAGATAAATATCTGCCTCAACCTGGGATCTAATTAAATGCAGACTAATTATTTATTTATTTTTATTTATTTATTAGATTTGTATGCAGCCCCTCTCCGATGAATCGGGGCGGCTAACAACAATATAAAAAGACAATGTACAAAATCTAATATTAAAAACAATCTAAAAAACTGCAATGTAAAGAACCACTCATACATACAAGCATACCATGTATAAATACTATAAGGCTAGGGGGAAGGGAAATTTCAAGTCCCCCATGCCTGACGACAGAGGTGGGTTTTAAGGAGCTTGCGATAGGCAAGGAGGGTGGGGGCAACTCTGATATCTGGGGGGAGCTGGTTCCAGAGGGTCGGGGCCGCCACAGAGAAGGCTCTTCTCCTGGGTCCCACCAAACGACATTGCTTAGTCGACGGGATCCAGAGAAGGCCAACACTGTGGGACCTAACCGGTCGCTGGGATTCATGCGGCAGAAGGCAGTCCCGGAGATATTCTGATCCGATGCCATGAAAGGCTTTATAGGTCATAACCAACACTTTGAATTGTGACCGGAAACTGATCGGCAACCAATGCAGATTGCGGAGTGTTGGTGTAACATGGGCATATCTAGGAAAGCCCATGATTGCTCTCGCAGCTGCATTCTGCACGATCTGAAGTTTCCAAACACTCTTCAAAGGTAGCCCCATGTCGAGAGCATTACAGTAGTCGAACCTCGAGGTAATGAGGGCATGAGTGACTGTGAGCAGTGAGTCCCGGTCCAGATAGGGCTGCAACTGGTGCACCAGGCGAACCTGTGCAAACGCCCCCCTCGCCACAGCTGAGAGATGAAATTGTCCTGTTGCCAGAATTTTCGGCCTAGGCCTTCTGGGCTCACCTCTTGCGCTGAGTGACCAGCAACAGGTCATTGAAGAGGAACAAGTAGATGGGGATCAGTTTGGGCTTGTTGCCAAAGATGGTGCCACGATACACAACTTCCAGAAGTTCTCCTTGCTTTAACAGCTGCCGGGTCTGGGAAATGATGGGAATGGCCTAAATCAGAAAAAGAATCATTAGAAAAAAGTTCCTGGAAGCAACGTGGATTTTTGCAAGGAAGGACAACAATGCATCTCTGAGCAAATTCACAGATTAGGGCAGTGTTTCTTAACCTTGCCCACTTTAAGACGAGTGGACTACAAATCCCAGAAATCCTCAGTCAGTTTTGCTGGTTGTGGAATTCTGAGAGTTGAAGTCCACACATCCGAATGTAGTTGAAATTGAAAAACTTTGTGGTAGCTGGCTGTGGAATTCTGGGAATTGAAGTCCACGTGTAGTTGAAACTGAGAATTGTATTGATTGAGATTGATCGATTGATTGCTTACTTGCCATCAAGTCACTTCTTACTCTTTTGCAAAATATATTTTGTGGGGTATAACTTTATTTTCCCATTTTTACATTTGGGATTACAGAAGGTTTAAGAAAGCCTGATTTTCATTGTGGTTATTTTCTGGTTTGAGTATTTATCTGTATAAGTAGAATGCTATTTCCCCCTAGTTAATCTAAGGCAGCTTTTCCTGTGGATTTCAACTCCCAGAAGTTCTCAGCCAACTATGCTATCCCAGAATTCTGGAAGTTGAAGTCTATCCATCTTAAGACTCTCCAAGATTGCAAAACACTGGGTAAGGGTACGCCAAGGCAGACAATCCTTTTTACTAGTGAATTTGCCAAAATAGCAATCTTTAAAACCTAGTTTGTTATACCTGCCAAATTGGGTGATCTGAGGCTCCCTTCCAGGAAAAATATCACCACACTACCTCCCAAAGGCACAAACCCCAGGCAGCTGTATCTTCTCTTAATTTCCCCAATTCATGGCAGCCTGCTTAGAGACTGATGGGGACAAGCTGTGGAAGGCTAGAGCAAGGCCAAAGATGGGCCCAAGCCAAACCCCTTCTGACCTTCAGCTTATCAAACTCAATCTTGCTGGCCGTGTGAATCAGTTCTTCCATATGACGCATGCGGCCGACCTCGGAGTTGCATTCTTCTATGATCTAGGGCAGAGATTTGGAGACATACCAATTGTTTCAACTTCTACCCTCAAAATGATGCTATAGGGAACTGCACAGCAGAACAACTAGACACAAGGACCGATTTCCCACACACAATGCTATTATTCTGCTTAACAACTAATCCCCACAACACTGTCAAATATTTTACTAAAACTGATCTGGAATTTGGGGTCATAACTTGAGGACTAACTGTAGTTCTGGGGACGACTGTTGTTAAGTTTAAACAGCCTTTTCTAATATAGAGGACTATCCCTATATTAGAAGAAGACAATATTATAAGCTTCATGCAATCTTTCCTTTTTTCTTTTAAATGGCCATGAGGTTACTAAGAGTCTAGTTCCAGAGAGACCATTTCCAAGGAAAGGATAGACTACCAAAATAAAATAAAAATAAAAAAAACTCCACAATGGAGAGGTGCCACCTTTAGCATTGATGGCAATTGTCCGTCATGACATTTTAGAATAGGGATGTCAAGCTCAAGTAATATTTTTTTAAAAATTAAATTTGTTTAATTTTTTAAAATAATTTTTCATTTTTTTAACCAAATTTACATAAACATCCATATATTATATACAGTATATACCATAATATCGAAACATCCATAGTTATACATTTCTGCACAAAATTCCATGAACATATTCCTTAATTTGTTCCTTTTATACTTTTATCTCCCATCTGCTTTCCTTCCATAAATCATACTACTCTTCTCCCTCTCTTCCCTCTATCTTCTTTCTCCCTCCCTCCCTCTTTTCTACTTCTCTCATTCTCCCCTTCCTATCTACTTCCTCTGAACCTTCCCTGAGTACCTCTAATTATACTCCATTTTATGGTCAGCAGACAAACAGTTCCAACATGGGAGCTACTCTTAAACATATTTTCCCTTTATCCATATATAATATATTATTCTAGGTATATCTACTATTATTCTAATGCTGCCTCCTTTCTCCTACTTTTCTTGATTTCACTGAGTTTGAACTTGGGGGGACTGGGGGGCCATGGCTAGGGAGAGCGAGGCCAGCTCAATGGCACTCGTGTTGGGGGCGCCATCACTCTGCCAGCGAAAATGAAGCTCCATTTTTGCTGGCAAAGGGTTGCAGGAGCTCTATTTTCATTGGTAAAACCACCACGAGCTGGTCCTTCGTTATTCCCAGGGCAGTCCTGTGGGCCAGTTGTAAGAATCCTGTGGGCTGCATCTGACTGGTGGCCCTTGAATTAGACACCCCTGTTTTGGAAGGAGTGAAGTTGGGATATGGCCAATTTAGTCCTCTAACAGAGAATATTTGTAGATTAGTACTGTAGTTAGTTTAAATAAGGGGGTCCATGGTTGTCTCTGAGCTTGGATGCTTTGTTGCAGACGTTTCATTACTTAAACTAGGTAACACCATCAGAGTTTGTCTCTATTCATGATTATTTTTACCTTGGAAACAGAAGCTAGGGCTTTCATAGAGTTTTGTTCTCGCAAAGAACCTTCCTCCGTCCGGCGCAGGATATTCTAGAGACACAGAAAATAAAACCAAGAGGAAGGAGTTTCTGATTAGAAGGGTGCAAAGGCCCTGAATTTAGAAGAGCTTGAACTGGGCATGCCTTGGGTCTTAAGACAGAAACTCAGGTTGCCCCAATTATTGAAAATATCCCAAGCTGAAAAGAGAAATTTGCTGAGGTTCAAATTTAGAAACATAGAAACATAGAAGTCTGACGGCAGAAAAAGACCTCATGGTCCATCTAGTCTGCCCTTATACTATTTCCTGTATTTTATCTTACAATGGATATATGTTTATCCCAGGCATGTTTAAATTCAGTTACTGTGGATTTATCTACCACGTCTGCTGGAAGTTTGTTCCAAGGATCTACTACTCTTTCAGTAAAATAATATTTTCTCATGTTGCCTTTGATCTTTCCCCCAACTAACTTCAGATTGTGTCCCCTTGTTCTTGTGTTCACTTTCCTATTAAAAGCACTTCCCTCCTGGACCTTATTTAACCCTTTAACATATTTGAATGTTTCGATCATGTCCCCCCTTTTCCTTCTGTCCTCCAGACTATACAGATTGAGTTCATTAAGTCTTTCCTGATACGTTTTATACTTAAGACCTTCCACCATTCTTGTAGCCCGTCTTTGGACCCGTTCAATTTTGTCAATATCTTTTTGTAGGTGAGGTCTCCAGAACTGAACACAGTACTTCAAATGTGGTCTCACCAGCGCTCTATATAAGGGGATCACAATCTCCCTCTTTCTGCTTGTTATACCTCTAGCTATGCAGGCATATAAGGCTGACATTGGACCATTACTAGAAAACTTAAACCAGGGGTGGGATTAAGCCACATCTGGTTCGCCGAACCAGTAGTTGCATGGAGTAGCTGACCCCACCCGCCCATCCCCTTCCAATATATAGTATTAGACAGTGAAGGGCTACCAAAATTTTTACTACCACACTGTGGGCATGGCATATGCAGGGCGCCCTGCATTTTCTTTCAACATCTTTCAGTGCAAATTGGGTGCTCTGGGGTGGAGCTCCATTTTCGCTACCCCACTGTGTTCCCCCACATCCGGGCAGCAGCCCACCCCTGGTAACAGACAAAAATAGATGTGGGTGAGTGAGTATGTCCGTGAGTGTATTTGTTTTCATAGATTTTATGGATATAGGTATGTAAGTCTAGATGTGTTCGGATCTTTTTCCATGTAAGATCATAAGATCGTGTAACACTCTCAATCTTAAACAGGAAAAGACCTGAACACACCAAAACATACATGAATATATACATATACCCACAGAAAGAGAGAGAGAGACAGACAGACGGACAGAGACACAGTCCGTCTGTCTGTCTGTCTCTCTTTCTGTGGGTATATGTATATATTCATGTATATTTTGGTGTGTTCAGGTCTTTTCCTTAACACATAGACATAGAGAGACAGGGACATAGAGAGACACACAGAGAGACAAATAGAGAGATACAGAGACAGCTAGACAGCTAGAGAGACAGAGACTGAGACAGACAGAGGCAAAGAGACAGACACAAACAGACAGATGGAACAGGGACACATAGATATTGTGTGTGTGTATAGAGAGAGAAAAAGGAAGGAAAAAAAGGAAGGAAGGAAGGAAGGAAGGAAGGAAAGAGGGACGGAAGAAAGGAAGGACAGAATGAATGAATGAATGAATGAATGAATGAAGGAGGGAGGGAGGGAGGGAGGGAGGGAAGGAAGAAAGGAAGGAAAGAGGGATGGAAGGAAGGAAGGAAGAAAGGAAGGAAGGATTAGTGCTAAAGAGAAAAATGTAAAACACATACATAATATTACCTAGGGTTTCCCAAGCTGCCATAACCCCAGCCTCCCCCCACTTCCTCCCTACAAGGAATGTTTTCCTTCGACCCAGAAGTCCCTTCCTCTGGCCTAATAGCAACCCAGATCCTCAGAACCCAGATTCTCTCACCTCCAAGAGCATCTTGATACGAGTGATCCTCTGGAAAGGAAGGAGCAAGAAAGACATGAAGGGGAGACGTTGGCACTGGGGCTGCTCCTGGAGTCGGGTGACAACCGTGGCAAACTGGGCATTCTTCTCCCTAAGAGGTCAGAGGAAGGGAAGTTGCACCCAAGAGCCAGAGATCCAAATTTGGAGTTTTGGAACTGGGGGCGCTAGAGCAGAGCATCTGTAGTCTATTTAATTTTACTTAATTGGATTTAGCGTATTGTATTTTATTGTTCTTTTTTATATATTGTAAGCCGCCCCGAGTCCTTGGAGAAGGGCAGTATATAAATCCAATAAATAAATAAATAAATAAAATCTGGTCCCAGCCGTTCTGCTCCAGTGTTTCCAGGCCAGTACAGTAGTACCTCTAGATACGAGCTGCTCCACATGCGAGTATTTCAAGATACGAGCCACGAGGGGAGAGAAATTTCTGTTCCAGACCCGAGCTCAAATTCGGGATACGAGCCGAGCGTCCATGGAATCCAGGAAGTGATCACCTTGGCGTCCTTAGCAACTTGCCGGTGACGTCAAAGCTCCGCCCCCGGAATCTCTTCGTGGGAGGCATTCCCGGTTCGGGTTCGGTTCAGGTTTGGCCGAACTTTGCGTAAAGTTCGTCCGAACTTGCCGAACCCAAACACCGTTGGGTTCGCCCATCACTACTGTTGAGGACTTGGTGCCAGAGGCAGAGCTTCATCCAGGCCCTTCCGAACCTTCAACATCTCATAGCAGTGATGAGGAAGAAGAGGAGCCTCTTCTTAATGCACAAGCATACACAGCTGCCAAGAAACAGGAATGATACTCAGGAGGAGGTCTCCTCGGGAGTAAGACTGGAGGCTAATTGGCCACTCCCCTGAACAATAGAGGCAACTGATAGGCTGCAGGAAACAGTGCACTCAGGTATCGTTGAAGATTCCTGGGCATTTTGCCTACTTTTTGTGAGATATCAAGAACTAATTTATACATGGTATGCTTGTGTGTGTGTCTGTTAGTATATGGGGTTTTTTAAATCTTCAAATATTTTAAATTTAGTCGGATTATTTATGATTTGTTCCACTTGTTGTGAGCCGCCCCGAGTCTTCGGAGAGGGGCGGCATACAAATCCAAATAATAAATAAATAAATAAAATAATTGCATTGCTTTCAATGAAGACTTTGCTGAACTTATGCCAGCTGCTAATGAAGATTAATTAGCAGCTGACTCTTTTGCAAGAAAGGATTGCTTTTTGATTTCTGTGTGTGTCTCCACTGCTAAGCCAGTTATTAGCACTGGTTTATTGGTTAAATTAAGTTTGCCCAAATGGTGTGTTTTGATATGTTCGTAACTAGGAGATAAAACAGTGGATGGAAGAGAGGAACATTTGGCAATATTGTAACTACTATTACTACTACTACTACTACTACTACTACTACTACTACTACTACTACTATTATTATTATTATTATTATTATTATTATTATTATTATTATTACTAATTAGATTTGTATGCTGCCCTTCTCCGAAGACTCGGGGTGTGTTTCTTTCTTTATTTTATTTATTTATTATTTAGATTTGTATGCCGCCCCTCTCCGCAGACTCTTAAAGCTACCAGAGTTGAAGATCTGTGAACTTAATTTGAGGGTTTCCTGGAAACATCTGTAGCTGTTATACTAAGCAGAAACACTTAACAAAGATGTTTATGGTACATCCCACATTCATTATCCATGACAGAACAGAATTCCCACTTCAAAGGTGCATACAAGGCCCTGGAGACTATGAGGGATGGCCCTGATCACCTCCCAGAAGCTCTTCCGGACTACCTGGACGGCTGCTGTGGAAAATACAGGGTGGGTTAATATCTTTTGGATTCTGCCCTTGGTGATACCTGCAGCTTAGAATCCAAAATGGCGATCAGACTGCCAGGTGAGGGAAAACTACAACTCCCAGAATTCTTAGCGAGATCGAAACGGCCTGGGAAAACAGCCAAAGGAGTTTCTCCAAATAATTCCTCCGCTTACTCTTCCCAAGGGTGATCCACCAGACTGTTTTTCTTTTATCCTCCCTTACTCACATGAGGCTACTGTAGGTCTTCTCCTGGTAGAGCTGGTTACGGACATAATCAATGTAGACCGAGAAGCTCTGCTGAGCGTGTTCCTCCACAATATCACAAACGTCTGAGATCTGCAGGCTTTCATCCAGCCGCTGTTCCAGGTCCTGTAAGAACCTGCCAAGTGGAAGAGGTGGCATCAGATGCACGTGGATTACTCAAAGAAGCCCAAGCAAAAATAGTGTTGAGGGAATTATTTGTTTAGCAGAGTGATGGCGTTTAGGAAAACAACTGTTCTTATGTCTAGCCCCTCAAATGCCAGATTTCTGCTATCATGTCACCCTCCATCAGCCCTTCCGGCTGTACTTCCAGCGATATCAGAAGTGAGGACCATGAATTCCACGGCCCTGTTCTGAGTTCTCCCCGTTGGAGGGCTCCAATTGGCTGCCTTCATCCTTGAAAATGGCCCAGAGAAATGCAGATTGGAGGATAGAAAGGAAGAGGAAGAAAAAACTGACCTTTCGCTCACTTCCTGAACTTTGCGTATGTTGGAGAAGAGAATCCGATGCTCACGCAGGAGGATGGTGCAAGCCAGGTCCCGAGACTCCATGAAGTGTTCGATCAGAAGGGTGAGCGAGCGTAGGTAGGAGGCTTCAGAGGTCACCACCTCAAAGAGACTCTGACCACAGAGACCCAGAGACCACAAAGAAGGCAGAATGAGTAACAAGCGTAGAACGTGTGAACAGAATAAAGCTACCGAATTGGTAGTAAACTGCTGGTGACGTTATGATGCTGCCAGGGAACCAGAATATCGGTGCTGGCTTGTCCCCTCTTTAAAAAAAAAACTGATTTTTTTAAAGTAAGCCAAAAACAAGATGACGACACATGCGCAGTGCCAGAAGAAGCAAACACCCAGAAAAAAAATTCGAGAAAAATAAGTCAGATTTTTAAAAAAAAAAAAAAAAAAGAGGGCACAAGCCAGCACCGATATTCTGGTTCCCTGACAGCATCATAACATCAGCAGCAGTTTGCTACCAATTCGGGTGAAATGGTTCGAACCGGGAAGAACCTACCGGTACTTTTGTTGTAGTTGATGAGTCACATTTCACTCATGGGAACATTGCAACAACTTGTTGGCTGCCTAAAGGAGATAACACAATCCTGGCAACGGTCGGAACAAGATGTATCCTGTATTATGAAGATACAGCAGGGGAAAGGGGGAATGTCGGCAGGATATATCTGTGCTTGGGAGTGGCCCTTACTTTTGCTTTATTCCACTGCCAACACAATTTACAATTAAAAGTGTGTCCTGTGTCATGGGGGGGGGGGAGGACAGGGAGAGAAAATCAGAATCCACCAATGTACACATGAAAAGTTTCGGACTCCAGCACAATATTCATTCTCACCATTCAGATACTCAGTCTCTCCAGTGCCACGTTGATTTGAAAAAATAATATTAAATCTGCTGATATATAGCTCGGGCCGTAACTCATGTGTGAAACACCCAGTCCCAAGCCACAGATAAGATGACTCGCAACTTAAAATGATCTCATTTTTTGGAAGTGGGATGGAAATAGATGAAGAACCCCATCAACACAACTCTTTAGAGTGTCCAATAAAACTTTGCACGATTTGATTGTTCTTGAAGCAGAGTTGGAAAGCATCTTGGTAGGTTTTTTTAACCTAGTGCTTCTCAAATATTTTTGTTACGCCCTAGGACGAAGTAAACATTTTGAGCCCCCTCAACTCTCTGCTGGGATGATTGTTTGCAATATTCAGCAGGTTTTCGCTGAAAAAACTCAAGCAGCTTATCAGCGTGATTGGGGTATAATGTGTTTAAGTGACGCTTTAATTTATTTGGCTTCATATTGTCTGCTGTCAATATTTTTAGATAGAGTAAACATACTGATCTTTTCTCGTCTCCCACCATAGTCACAGTGAAGCAAAGCGCTTCACATATGCTTCGTCATATTTGTTTGATTGATTGATTTTTATGCCGCCCTTCTCCTTAGACTCAGGGCGGCTTACAACATGTTAGCAATAGCACTTTTTAACAGAGCCAGCATATTGCCCCCACAATCCGGGTCCTCATTTTACCCACCTCGGAAGGATGGAAGGCTGAGTCAACCTTGAGCCGGTGATGAGATTTGAACCGCTGACCTACAGATCTACAGTCAGCTTCAGTGGCCTGCAATACAGCACTCTACCTGCTGCGCCACCCCGGCTCATATTTCCTCATCTTAGCTTTCGGGAGAGTTACGTTTGTCCCATTATCTCCGTCTCTCTCCTCCTTTCTCTTCATCACTGTTAAATATTTTTCCATGGTGTCGCTTAAGGATTTGTGACATGTACTTCATATCTCCTACTCTGTGCTGTGTGCTATTGTTCGGTGCTGTGTGCTACTCCCCACAGCAAAAAAGAGCATGTTCCCTGGGGTCACACACGCCTCCTGGCATTGCTCCACGCCCCCCCAGGGGGCCCTGCCCGCACTAAATGAGAAACACTATTCTAGCCCAACCTCCTGCAGATGCAATTTCCGACAAATGTGTCATCCCATCCCTTCTTAAAATCCTCCAGTGTTGGAGCATCCACAACTTCTGGAAGCGAGTCGTCCCATTGTTCTGACTGTCAGGAAAATCTCTGCAGCAAATTTCAGACACCTTGAATTCTGTCCGGTGGGAATTGCCTTTCGTACCTGAGTCCTAATAGACTCACCTCTTGCATTTTCCTTTCTTCTGGGCTGATGTTGTCCAAAACGCCACTTTCTCGCACAGCTGGCAGCTGCTGCCAAAGGGTGCTATGAGGGATGGTGCTCTGGGGTCCCGTTGACCCTTCCCCAGGAGAAGGGGCTCTGTAGTCCGAGCTGGTGAAACTATTGTTGCGTGGAACCGTTTGCTTCTTGATCTCCTTGGAGATAACAGCCTGGCGATACGTTTGATACAAAGGTTCTGCAAAACACCACAGAGTAGAAAATGACAATGAAACCTCTGTTGGAGAACAATGGGTCGTCCCCAATAAGAACAATGTTCATCCTCTGGCAACATTTATTTCGCTAAGCAGGATAGTTGTGAAGTGAGTTTGAAGCAGGCTATGGCCTTTTTTTTTTTTTAATATATTTTTAAAAATTTTATTTACAAATATACAATGAATACACAAGAAACAGATAATTATAATTGACAATTAAAACATGGCAAATTACATAAGCAATGATTGTGTGCTTTGACAATAAGCCAAGATATAAAGATAAAACAATCAATGAACATACAAACCTACAAAGGAAAGTAAGAAAGAAGGGAAGAAGAAGAAAAAAGAAAGGAAGAAAGGACTGGGCGGATGAACGGTAGAGCTGTGTTAAGAATATGAACTGATTTTATTTTCAGCAGCTCATTTCCTTACATCTAATTTTTAGTAATATAGATATGTAAAAGCAAGCGTTGACTAAATCAAGGTAAAGAGGTTTTGAAAAAAGAAAGTCGTTCCACATTTAAGGTAAATATCGATATCTCTTACAACTATTGAAAAAGAAGGAAAAGTTTTATACCAGATTTGTATCTGTTCAAATATATACAATTCTTATCATTTGTTAAGTGAGTTGTTCTTCTTTTTTTAGCCAACAGTAGAAAGGGTCCCATAACTATTAAATGAGGATTCAGTATCATTTCTAACTGCCATAGTTAACTTGGTCATCTCTGCACAGTATGTAATTTTCTCTATTATTAAGTTGTCTTGGGGTATATCTTCGTTTTTCCACTATTGTACAAAAATTAATCTGGCTGCTGTGGTTATATAAATAATTAAATGAACTTGATTTTTGGGTAGATTTTGTCTTAGGATACCTAAAAGAAAGCATTCCGGGGTTTTATCAATTTTCAAATTTAACATTTCCTCTATCTAGAGTGCAATTTTGTTCCAGTAAATCTGTGATTTTTTTACATTGCCACCATAGATGGAAATGAGTACCTAGTTCTTGGTGGCATTTCCAGCAGTAGGGTGATAATTTATTGTTTAGTTTTGCTAATTTTACTGGAGTGATATGCCATCTATGGCATAGATGGCAGGCTATGGCCTTTCTTGACCCACTGCGGTTGTTAAAGTGGCAACCCGGTTGTTCAGTGAATCTGGCTTCCCCATTGTCTTTGCTTGTCAGATGGTTGTAAGAGGGGATCACAACATGTCCCTGGGACTCACAATCATCATAAATATGAACCCGTTGCAACGCGTCCAAATTTTGATCACGTAAACATGGGAGGGAGAGGTGCATTTTGTGTGGAAAATGGTCATGTCTCTTTTTTCAGCACCATTTTAACTTTGAATGGCCACTAAATGAATAGACCATCTATACTTCATTAAAAAAAAAAATCAATCCTTCAATATTGCAATCATCCAGTTTCTGCCCCCCAGGTTCTCAGACAGCTGTCAGCTTCCTATTAAATATTATAAGAGTTTTTTAAAAAACTATTTTAAGTTGTGTGGAGTAAAGAACATACTGCAGTATTTCTTGAGCTTGGACATTTTAAGATGTGTGGACTTTAACTCCCAGAATTCCCTCAGCCAGTTTTGCTGGCTGTGGAATTCTGGGATCTGAAGTCCACACATCTTAACGTAGTTGAAACAGAAACTTTGTGGTAGATTGGCTTGGAATTCTGAGAGATGAAGTTCATAGATCTTAATGTAGTTGAAACTGAGAAACTTTGCGGTAACGGATTGTGGAATTCTGGGAATTGAAGTCCACACATGTTAAAATGGCTGAGATCAAGAAAACACTAGTATAGTGAGCTCCCAGGAATGTCTTCAGCATATGGTTTATTTATTTATTTTATTTATTTATTGGATTTGTATGCCACCCCTCTCCGTAGACTCGGGGCAGCTAACAACAGTGGTAAAAACAACATGCGACAATCCAATACTAAAACAGCTAAAAATCCTTATTTTAAAACCAATCATACATACAAACATATCATACATAGATTGTAGAAGCCTAGGGGGAAAGAATATCTCAGTTCCCCCATGCCTGACGATAGAGGTGGGTTTTAAGAAGCTTACGAAAGGCAAGAAGGGTGGGGGCTATTCTAATCTCTGGGGGGGAGTTGGTTCCAGAGGGCTGGGGCCGCCACAGAGAAGGCTCTTCCCCTGGGTCCCGCCAAACGACATTGGTTGCCACACTAGTGGTGGGTTCCTACCAGTGCAATCTGGTGCACTGCTCCACTAGCGGCCTGCCGATTGCGCAATTCTGGCATGACAGCTCCGGCCTGTCTTTGCCGGTCCGTGCCCATCACCATCTTTTTCAATATAATTTTCTGTTATTTTCGACTGAGCATGCGCAGAAGGAAAATTATTCCTCTGCGCATATGCAGAAGCAAAATGGCACTAGGGTTGCATGTGCACATGAAACATCATGATGAGCATGCAGCGCACCAGTAGGAAAAGATAAGAAACCTGCTCCTCACCTAGACTAGAACCTGTGTAGGTGAACTTTAAAAACCTAAAGAAGGAAATCCGGATGAGTAACTACTAGAGAATGGTAGCACAAGGATTTAGCAATGAGGTAGTAGCCTAATCAGCAGTGTACTATGCCTTCAGGGCAGCATTTCTCAATTTCATCAACTTTTAAAATTTCTGGATTTCAACTCCCAGAGTTGAAAGCACCAGAAGGCAAAAACAACAGATGGAAACTAATCAAAGAAAGAAGCAACCTGAAATTAAGAAGAAGCTTCCTAAGAGGGTAGGCAATTAACTAGTGGAACAGCTTGCCTTCAGAAATGATGGGTGATTCATCACTGGAGGTTTTTAAGAAGAGACTTGGCAACCACCTGTCTGAAAAGGTATAGGAGGATCTCCTGCTTGAGTGGAGGGTTGCAATAGAAGAGTGTTTCCCAACCTTGGCAACTTGAAGATATCTGGACTTCAACTCCCAGAATTTCCCAGCCAGCATTTGCTGGCTGTGGAATTCTGGGAGTTGAAGTCCAAATATCTTCAAGTTGTGGTCTCACCAGCATTCTATTATGATCCCGCTATACAGAATGCTGGTGAGACCCCATTTGGAATACTGTGTTCAGTTCTGGAGACCTCACCTACAAAAAGATATTGACAAAATTGAACGGGTCCAAAGACGGGCTACAAGAATGGCATAAAACGTATCAGGAAAGACTTCATGAACTCAATCTGTATAGTCTGGAGGACAGAAGGAAAAGGGGGGACATGATCGAAACATTTAAATATATTAAAGGGTTAAATAAGGTCCAGGAGGGAAGTGCTTTTAATAGGAAAGTGAACACAAGAACAAGGGGACCCAATCTGAAGTTAGTTGGGGGAAAGATCAAAAGCAACATGAGAAAATATTATTTTACTGAAAGAGTAGTAGATCCTTGGAACAAACTTCCAGCAGACGTGGTAGATAAATCCACAGTAACTGAATTTAAACATGCCTGGGATAAACATATATCCATCCTAAGATAAAATACAGAAAATAGTATAAGGGCAGAGTAGATGGACCATGAGGTCTTTTTCTGCCGTCAGACTTCTATGTTTCTAAGTTGCCAAGGTTGGGAAACACTGCAATAGAAGACTCCAAGGTCTCTTCCAGCTCTATTCTGATTTATCTTAAAAGTTGAGAAATGATGCTTTAGGATATGGGAGAATATGAAAATTTCACATGGGATTTCAGAAGGAGGAAAAGAAATTGAGTCAGAGGCTTTTTCTGTGTGTTTAACCAAGTCACATTTCATGGGGTTATCTTTGCTCTCAATTTTTTTTTTTTTTAAATAGAAAATAAACATACTGTCCACTTACCGTCCTGCAGGCAAAGTCCCCAGTCCGGAGACTTAGATGATGGCATTGACGAGTGCCTGTGATATAGGGGCAAAGCAGAAAAATCCAATGTGAACGCAATCCTATCAACACAATGGCAGTTGTTGATTTGTTGCAAAGTCTGTGCGTTTGGAGTCATGTTGGAGGGGGAAAACCTCTTGGTTCCCCCCCAAATTTTTAATGGAATGGAATAGAATAGAATAAGAATTAGAATAGAATAAAATAGAATAGATTTTTTATTGGCCAAGTGTGATTGGACATAGAACAAATTTATCTTGGTTCGTGTACATAAAAGAAAAGTTTATCAAGTCCGTGAACAAATAAATAGTCAAATCATATTGGGAACAGGTCAACATGAATTGTAAGGACACCAGCAGCAAAGTTACAGTCATACAGTCATTAGTAGGAGGAGATGGGTGATGGGAATGATGAGAAGTTTAATAGTAGTGCAGACTTAGAAAATAGTTTGACAGTGTTGAGTTAATTATTTGTTTAGCAGAGTGATGGCATTTGGGGAAAAAACTGTTCTTGTCTAATTGTTCTGTGTAGTGCTCTATAGCCATGATGGCGAACCTATGCCATGTGTGCCACAAGTGGCATGCAGAACCATATCAGTGGGCACGTGAGCTCAGGTATGACATACATGCATGTGCTGACCATTTGATTTTCAGGCTTTCTGGGCTGCTGGAGGGGTGGAGAAGGCCATTTTCCCTCTCCCCAGGCTCCTAGAAAGGCTCTGAAGCCTAAGGAGAGTGAAAAACGGGTGTGGCATTGTTTGCTTGGAGCACAGGGCGGTCATGAGCACATGTGGGGGCACATGGAATTAGGGGTGTGGGCATGCCAACGAAAAAATATTATCCATCATTGCGTTTTGAGGGCAAGAGTTGAAACAGTTTGTGTCCAGGATGTGAGGTGTCTGTAAATATTTTCACCACACTCTTTTTGACATAAGGTACAACACTTTTGACATAAAGTATACAGGTCCACAATGGAAGGCAGGTTGGCAGCAATTGTTTTTTTCTGCAGTTCTAATTATCCTCTAAAGTCTGTGTCGGTCTTGTTGGGTTGCAGAACCAAACCAGGCAATTACAGATATGCAGATGACAGACTATATCAGCAGCTTTTTGGGCAGTTTGAGCTTCCTGAATTGGCATAGAAAGAACATTCTTTGTTGTGCTTTTTTTATTTATGTTTTTGATGTTAGGACCGGACAAGGAACAATGGCTGGAAGCTGACCAAGGAGAGATTCAACCTGGAAATAAGGAAGAACTTCCTGACGGTCAGAATGATCAACCAGTGGAACAACCTACCAGCGGACGTTGTGAACTCCAATACTCTGGACATTTTAAAGAGGAAATTGGACTGCCATTTGGCTAGGATGCTATTCCTGCTTAGGCAGGGGGTTGGACTTGATGACCCACATGGTCCCTTCCAACTCTAACAATCAATCAATCAATCAATCAATCAATCAATCAATCAATCAATCAACAAACAAACAAACAAACAAACAAACAAACAAATAAATATGGTAGAACCTAGAAATTTGAAATTCTCTACTGTTGATACTGTGCTGTCTAGTATTGTGAGAGGTGGAAGGATGGGAGGGTTTCTTTTAAAATCTACCACCATTTCTATGGTTTTGAGTGTGTTCAGTTCCAATTCTGCTCGCTCCATAAGTTTCGTTGTTTAAACTCCCGCCTGTATGCGGATCCATCGATTTTGATCTCACTGGGAAGATTTTTATTTTTATTTTTTTGCTGCTAACAGTTTAGAAAACCCCGTCAATTCAGAATTCAGAAAGAGAGATGTTCAAAACCACAAATTCACGGGGAGGGGGGGAAATAAGCCGCCCCGAGTCTGCGGCGAGGGGTGGCATACAAATCTAATCAATCAATAAATAAATAAATAAATAAATAAATAAATAAATAAATAAATAAATAGATAAATAAATAATAATAAATAGATTAATAAATAAATAAATAATAAATAATAAATAATAAATAATAAACAATAAATAATAAACAATAAACAATAAATAAATAAATAAGTAAACAAATAAATAAGTGCTCTATTCCATCTCTGGACCTTCCTTTCTCATAAAATCACTTTCTTAATTCATACTTCTTGTTTGACAGCAATAATTAAATAGCTGTCGGATCAACTTCTGACTTCCTGCTGGATTCCCCATGAACTTGCAGAAAGCTGGCAGGGAGTGGGGGAAATTAAAAATTGAGTGACTATTATTACTAGGTTTTTTTTCTCTTCATTCCTATCATCCATTTCTTCCCATTTATGACTGTATGACTGTAACGTAGCTTGTATCCTTAATATTTTTATTGATTGTTTCTTTGACCGTTATGGCAATCATTGTACCTCATGATTCTTGACAAATGTATGTTTTCTTTTATGTACACTGAGAGCATATGCACCAAAGACAAATTCATTGTGTGTCCAATCACACTTGGCCAATAAAGAATTCTATTCTGTTCTGTTCTGTTCTATTCCATGGCTGAAGCAGCAATGTAGTGGCCCCCCCGGAGATTCGAACTGCCCCCACCCTCCTCGCCTTCCGCAAGCCTTTGAAGACCCATTTATGTCGCCAGGCATGGGGGAATTAATGTACCCCCTTCTGACTAGTAAGGTTTGAGTATGGTTATGATTGTGTAGTATCAATTGTCTTTTAATGATAGTGGGTTTTAACTATAGTTTTAATCATTAGATTTGTACTGTATTGTTATATTTGTGAGTCTTTGGAGAGGGGCGGCATACAAATCTAATAAATTATTATTATTATTATTATTATTGTTGTTGTTGTTGTTACTTGGTTGTTGTTGTTGTTGTTGTTGTTGTTATTATTATTATTATTATTATTATTATTATTATTATTATTATCATTATAGCAATGAAGCAGACACACATTTGCCAAATTTTAAACCACACAGGAATTAAGGGTAAGAATGACAGGAAAACCACGGGCGGGCAAAAAGGCACTGGCAGAGGTGTGACTTCCAATTTCCCGCTGGTTTCCCCATTGACTTTCCTTTAAAGCAGTGATGACGAACCTATGGCATGGGTGCCACAGGTGGCACGTGGAACCATATCTGCTGGCATGCAAGCTGTTGTCCTAGCTCAGCTCCAATGTGCACGTGTGTGCCGGCCATCTGATTTTTGGCTCATACAGAAGCTCTGGGAGGGGATTTTTAGTTTCCAGAGAGTCTCCAGGGGGGAGGGGTGTGTGGTAGGTTTGGCATATCCAAACCTACCACACACCAAATATAAAAATATAAAAAAAACCAACAAGCAAAGTAGTCAAAACCAAGCAAAATAGTCCAAATATAAGGACAGGTAAAACAAAAAAGGGAAGAGAAAAAAAAGATAAGAGAAGGAAAGAATTAAAGACAATAAGAGTTGAGAGAAAAAAGAATAGAAGAGAGAAAAGAAAAAAGGAGGGGAAGGAAAGAAGAGGAAAAAGAACAGAGTCAACTACTATGTTGACTATCATTGTTACACAACCTTTAAGTAGCACCGTATATCTTTCGTTTACTCTTTGTTATTGTTTAAAGAGAAATATTTTAATACTTGTAACTATGTTTCCATTTGATACGAGTAAAACATAAATTTAACAGTATGTAGTTGTTTTTCTAATCAATTCTTATTGATAAGAATTGAACTCATGCGCAGCCAGTTCCCGCCATTTCCTCTGGTTAGGGTTAGGGAGACAGAGCTGGAAATCAAATAAGACGGAAAGAGAAGCCCCGTCTTACTCCATGTGCCCCCCAAATAATAAGACCTCCCAAAAAATAAGGCCAAGCAACTATTTCGGGGTTCAAAAAAATTACGACGGGGTCTTATTTTCAGAGAAACACAGTACAGTGGCACCTCTACTTACAAACTTAATTCGTTCCGTAACCAGGTTCTTAAGTAAAAAAGTTTGTAAGAGGAAGCAATTTTTCCCGTAGGAATCAATGTAAAAGCAAATAATGCATGCAATTGGGGAAACCATAAGGAGGGTGGAGGCCCTGTTTCCTCCCAGAAGATTCCTAGAAAGGCCCCACGGAGGCTTCGCCCCGCCTTTTCTGGCCCTGTTTCCTCCCAGGAGATTCCTAGAGAGGCCCCACAGAGGCTCCTCCCTGCCTTTTCTGGCCCTGTTTCATCCCAGGAGATTCCTAGAGAGGCCCCAGAGAGGCTTCTCTCCGCCTTTTCTGGCCCTGTTTCCTCCCAGAAGATTCCTAGAAAGGCCCCACGGAGGCTTCTCCCTGCCTTTTCCAGCCCTGTTTCCTCCCAGGAGATTCCTAGAGAGGCCCCAGAGAGGCTTCGCCCTGCCTTTTCTGGCCCTGTTTCATCCCAGGAGATTCCTAGAGAGGCCCCAGAGAGGCTTCTCCCCGCCTTTTCTGGCCCTGTTTCCTCCCAGAAGATTCTTAGAGAGGCTTCACCCTGCCTTTTCCGGTTACAGTTTCGGAGGTTCGGGTTTGTAAGTGGGAAATGGTTCTTGGGAAGAGGCAAAAAAATCTTGAACACCTGGTTCTTATCTAGAAAAGTTCGTAAGTAGAGGCATTCTTAGGTAGAGGTATCACTGTAGCTGTATTATGTTGCTCAAACTGACACCTGGTTTACACACCCAAGTAAATCTCTCCCTTCAGAATTTCAGGGAATGAACACACACCTGTTGTCTGACTTGTCTGTCTCCGACTCGCTGAAACAGCTCTCTTCAGTTTCACAGCCACCTGTAGAAGGAGAGATTTACCTCATGAGTGAAGCACCAGGATTGGTGTAACAGAAAAGGACATTTAAGTTTATAGCACAGAACAAACACCGATTATGGGCACTGGGGCAAGACGTAAGCACTGCTGTAACACGTCAGCCTTCTCCAGGTCCTGTCGACTAAACAATATTAGCTGGCAGGGCCTAGGTGTAGAGCCTTCTCTGTGGCGGCCCCGGCCACCTAGGACCAACTCCCCCCGGAGATACATGCCACCTCTTCCCTCCTGGTCTTTCATAAAGCTCTGAAAGACCCACCTCTGCTGGCAGGCATGGGGCCGATAGTTGATGAGATATTATGAATGATTGAATTGGATGAATGTGCATGACTGTAAATTGGGGGGGGGAGGGGTTTCTACAACTTTTAGTAATTTTGTATAATTTTTTTAAAAATAATTTAGATTTCTTTACATATATTGTTGCATTTATAATGTTGTACGTCGTCACCTTGAGAAGGACGGCATAGAAATCTAATAAAGTAAAGTAAAGTAAAGTAAAGTAAAGTAAAGTAAAGTAAAGTAAAGTAAAGTAAAGTAAAGTAAAGTAAAGTAAAGTAAAGTAAAGTAAAGTAAAGTAAAGTAAAGTAAAGTAAAGTAAAGTAAAGTAAAGTAAAGTAAAGTAAAGTAAAGTAAAGTAAAGTAAAGTAAAGTAAAGTAAAGTAAAAAATAAAATATAAAATCAAATCAAATCAATCAATCAATCTGGCCAGGTTTTCGGCTTGGAATGAGGAGGGTGGGAGCTGCGCTGTAACACTTCTGGAATGCATCAGATTAAGGAAGTCTGAATTAAACACGCGGAGTTCTCTACTTGCAACCGACTGCGTACAGCCATTGGAATTAAACACGTGCTTCCCAAGAGGTACTTATGGCCCATTTCTGAAGTTCCAATAGCTGCCCCCTTCCTTCCCAGCATGTAAATGTAGTTTGTGTGTTCAGCAACTGGCTTGTTTTGAAAGCTATTTGCAGTGTCTCGTTGTCATTTCAGAGATAGTATTCAGCCCAGTTCACCCGAACTGGTAGCAGAAGTCGCAGTTGGCCCCGGCCTCTTACCCTGTTTTTAAGCATGTTTTTGAGGGCAGGCACATGTGAATGTGCACTCCAATTCGCTTTGGATTATATGATCCCATTTTGCAATGGGTTTTCTTTTTTTTCTTAAAACTGGACTTGTGACCATAAGTGACAGGCTCCAATATGGTCGTAAGTCGAGGACTATGTGCAACTCGAAGTAAATGAGCCAAGCTTCATTACCAATAAGAGAAGGAACAGAGAGTATCCCTCTCCAATCTCGGAGATAGTGAAACTTTCCAGAAAGTCTAGAAAACAAGACCTTTGCCCTTTTAACAATATGTCAGTCAAATATTTTGACTCAAAACATATTTTTATTTTCTAGTGCACAACAGGCTACGGAGAGAGAAATGAAATATTTGGGGAGACTTGAAAGCCTTCCAAGTAAAAAAACTGAGCTGCCACATTTGGGGGGGGGGAGTTTCAAACTTTGTACCTTTTGAACTGAAAGGTCTCTTGCCCTCCCCAGCCAAAAAATGCCCCCTCTGATTTTGGATCCAGCCCCACTAAGCAGCCACTTAGCAGGGGGTGAGATTCAGCAGGTTCTGACAGGTTCTGGAGAACCGGTAGCAGAAATTTTGAATAGTTCACGGAACCAGTAGTGGAAATTTTGAGTAGTTCAGAGAATCAGCTGGCAGGCCCCAGAGTGAGGTGGGAATGAAGATTTTGTAATATTCTTCCCTCAGGAGTAGTGTTGGGCGAACCGAACTTGCACAGTTCGGGTTCGTACCAAACTTTGCGGTGTTCAGCATGACGACCCCAAAACTGAATTTTTAAAAGAATTCGTGTTCCGGTTCGGCATTCGTGCCGAGCACCGTGAAGCTCCACCGCCCGGCTGTCATCTGCTGAGAAGAGGACGAGGAGCCGGGGGCCAGTGGCGGCGGAGGAAGGCGAACACCGGGGAGCTGTGGGCTGGTCGAGAGGCACAAAAGGAGCTGGGGAATCCCACGAAGGGATTCCTGGGACGGAGCTTGGATGTCATGTATACCGGCAGGTTGCTAAGCATGCCAAGGTGATCACTTCCTGGATTCCGGTGGCGGCACTAGAATAAAGGAGGGAGGATGGAATCCAGGAAGTGATCACCTTGGCATGCTTAGCAACCTGCCGGTATATGTGATGTCAAAGCTCCGCCCCCGGAATCCCTTCGTGGGATTCCCCAGCTCCTTTTGCTTGCAGCATGGCTGGGGCATCCTTTCATGTAAAAATAATAAAAAAAAAATTTACATGAAAGGACCTCCCTTTGCTTGTGGCGCCGCTGCGGCGTCCTTTTTCGTAAAAATAAAAATAAATAAAAGTAAAAAATCCATAAAAATAAAAAACGATGGGATTCCGGGGATGGAGCTTTGACGTCACGGAGTGTTCGGGTTCGGCCGAACTTTGCGTGAAGTTCGCCCGAACTCACCGAAACCGAACACTGTCGGGTTCACCCAACACTACTCAGGAGTAGAGAAGGAATGGGGATTTTGCAGTATCCTTCCTCTGCTACACCCACTAAGCCATGCCCACAGAACCGGTAGAGAAAACATTTGAATTTCAGCCCTGTCTTTCCCTAAGGAAAAACTTGAAAGCGGGTAAAAATATCCCTCTTGCCTGTCCTTTCAATGAAGTTTTTCACTTTCAACTATGTTAAATTTTAGTGGACTACAATTTTCAGAATTCCACAATCAGGACCCACAAAATTTTGCAATCTCAAGTATATTAAGAAGCCTAGACTTCTTTTGTCAAAATTCCACAATCAATTACGACAAAGTTTCTCAGTTTCAACTGCATTAAGATGGACTTCAGCTCCCAGGATTCCAAGTCAGCTACCACAAGATTTGTTTCAACTACGTTAAGATGTGTGGAATTCCACAATCAGCTACCCCAAAATTTCACAATTTTAACTTTTATTTATTTGTATTTATTATAAATAAATACAATTTATGGTGGAAGATCTTACGCATAAAACTTATCAGGAAAGAGTTTATGAACTCAACGTGTATAGTCTGGAGGACAAAGGGAAAGGGGGACATGATCGAAACATTTAAATATGTTAACGGGTTAAATAAGGTTCAGGAGGGAAGTGTTTTTAATAGGAAAGTGAACACAAGAACAAGGAGTCACGATCTGAGGTCAGTTGGGGGAAAGATCAGAAGCAACGTGAGAAAATATTATTTTACTGAAAGAGTAGTAGATCTTGGAACAAACTTCCAGTAGACATGGTTGGTAAATCCACAGTAACTGAATTTAAACATGCCTGGTATAAACATAGATCCATCCTGAGATAAAATACAGGAAATAGTATAAGGGCAGATTAGATAGACCATGAGGTCTTTTTTTGCCATCAATGTTTCAATGTTATTTGTATTGTGTTTCTATGTTATTTGTATTCACTTCCTTTGTTCATGTCCATGTTCACTTCTAAGTCTATCTTCAAACAAACAAACAAGCAAACAAATAAATAAACTACATTAAGATATATGGACTTCAATTCCCAGTATTCTACAATTAGTTACGACGAAGTTTCTCAGTTTCAATTATGTTAAAATATCTGGACTTCGACTCCCAGAATTCCACAGCCAGCAACCTGGTTGGGGGAATTCTGGGAGTTGAAGTGCAAATTTCAAGCAGTTGAAGTTGGGAGATACTGTTTCACCCCAAGAGAATGCAAAAGATACCTTGACAAGGGCTGTTATCCAGAGAAGAAGCTTCCAGAGGCGGAGGCGGCTGAGTTGGCGGGGGAGGCAGGCCCTGATGCAGCACGGGTGGGGGCTGGGAGGGCGGAGGGGGGGCTGTGCACATGTGGGAGCGAGTCTGAGAAATGGGGAGGGGCGGAGGGGTCTGGGAAGTTGGGGGAGGTGGGGGTGGCTGGGTGGGGGGAGGCAAAATGAGAAAGCCTTCCCCAGCAGCAAACGGCGAGACCCGGCCAGGAACGTGGTTCATCTCAAGCGGGTATTGGAGGGAACTCCGGCGAGATGCGGGAACCAAGGAGCTGCGAGGCGGTTTCATGGGGGCTTTGGGTGGGATGGCCGGAGGTGGGAGCTCGCCATCCAGAGAGACCGAGCCACCCCCTTTGTTGCGACGGGGCGGCTTGGGCATCAACGGGGGGCAGCGTAGAGGAAGGGGCTCGGCAGTGGAACGGTAGCTTGTTAGCACCACGCCTCCTTCGGGGTGCCCGTTGGTGGATGGCGGGAAGTCAAGGGGCTTTTTGCTTCGGGACGAGCGGCGACATTTTGGAATCCTGGCTGCTGTGGCAGAGGAAAGCTGGGCAGGAGAGGCAGTGATTCCCAGGGTTTTATGGAAGGAGGCTCCCCCTTCGTCAGCAGAGGATGATGGGTCCGAAGCCTGCCCATTCTCAGTATCCTGCAGCCAGGATGTTTCAGGGACCCAAACCAAGACCATGCCCGGGTTCTGTTGATGGCAAATACAGGGGCAGCCGGACAGACAGGGAACGGGAAAATCTAGCCCGTTTTGCTCCACCTCCAGTAATGCAGATGGCTCGGTTTCCTTACAAGGATCTGAGAGAAAGCAAAGAAAGAGAATGTTTATTTCTTTTATTTATTCATTCCCCCTTCCTTACTGCTTTTACAAATAACTCAAGGTAGCAAATCTATCCAACACACTTTCCTCCTCCTATTTTCCTCACAACTACAACCCTATGGGTTGATATTCCTGGAGGGGTCTGTAATATGGTAAATGATTTAGCTTTACTAGATAAATGGTCAAAGCAATGGAAACTGCAGGTTAATGTTTCCAAACGTAAAATAATGCACTTGGGGAAAAGGAATCCTCAATCTGAGTATTGCATTGGCAGTTCTGTGTTAGCAAAAACTTCAGAAGAGAAGGATTTAAGGGTAGTGATTTCTGACGGTCTCAAAATGGGTGAGCAGTGTGGTCGGGCAGTAGGAAAAGCAAGTAGGATGCTTGGCTGCATAGCTAGAGGTATAACAAGCAGGAAGTGGGAGATTGTGATCCCCTTATATAGAGCGCTGGTGAGACCACATTTGGAATACTGTGTTCAGTTCTGGAGACCTCACCTACAAAAAGATATTGACAAAATTGAACGGGTCCAAAGACGGGCTACAAGAATGGTGGAAGGTCTTAAGCATAAAACGTATCAGGAAAGACTTCATGAACTCAATCTGTATAGTCTGGAGGACAGAAGGAAAAGGGGGGACATGATCGAAACTTTTAAATATGTCAAAGGGTTAAATAAGGTTCAGGAGGGAAGTGTTTTTAATAGGAAAGTAAACACAAGAACAAGGGGACACAATCTGAAGTTAGTTGGGGGAAAGATCAAAAGCAACATGAGAAAATATTACTTTACTGAAAGAGTAGTAGATCCTTGGAACAAACTTCCAGCAGACGTAGTTGGTAAATCCACAGTAACTGAATTTAAACATGCCTGGGATAAACATATATCCATTGTAAGATAAAATACAGAAAATAGTATAAGGGCAGACTAGATGGACCATGAGGTCTTTTCCTGCCGTCAGTCTTCTATGTTTCTATGTTTCTATGAGGTGAATTGGGTTAAGACAAAGAGATGACTAGGCCAAAGTTACCCAGCTGGCTTTTGTGCCTAGAGTGGGACTAGAACTCACAAACTCCTGGGGGCAGACCTAAGGTCACCCAGCTGACTTTCATATCTAAGCCAGGACTAGAATTCCCAGCCTCGTAGTGATTGGTCCAAAGTCAACCAGCCAGCCTCTGTGCATAGGGCGGGACTAGAACTCAGTTTCCTGTGTGATTGGCTTAAGGCAGGGGAAGGCAAAGTTGGCTCTTCTATGACTTGTGGACTTCAACTCCCAGAATTCCTGAGCCAATCATGCCAGCTCAGGAATTCTGGGAGTTGAAGTCCACACGTCATAGAAGAGCCAACTTTGCCTTCCCCTGGCCTAAGGACATTCCTGTTATGGCCTGCCAGTGGCCAGTGAAGCTAGTAGCAGACAATGAGGAAATTGGAGAGGAATCTAGGTCCATCCTAGAGTCTGGGGAAGGCCAGTCAAAAGTGATATTTACCAGTTCTCC
Source organism: Erythrolamprus reginae (assembly GCF_031021105.1). Lineage (NCBI taxonomy): Eukaryota > Metazoa > Chordata > Lepidosauria > Squamata > Dipsadidae > Erythrolamprus > Erythrolamprus reginae. The sequence continues at coordinate 142,964,102 of NC_091963.1, forward strand.
AGACTACTTAAAATTTCTACCAGTTCTCCCGAACTGGTCAGAACCTGCTGAAACCCACCTCTGGTATGAAAGCTATGACTTTGGGAAAGATCTAGGACCGGGGAAGGCAAAGATGGCTCTTGTTGACATGTGGACTTCAACTCCCAGAATTCCTGAGCCAATCATGCCATAGAAGAGTCAGCTTTGCCGACCCCTGATCTGGGAGGAATGCAGTTCCAATAATGCTGTCCAGAGACCTACATGGAGCCATCCAAAGCATCATAGCAAAATCTACTTTCTCGAACCCAAGTTAAAACCTGCCCACTTACCCAACTGATCCTGGCTTTCTTTTTCTCCAATGGCTTTTTCTTCCTTATTTTCATCCTGCTGGCAGCTGGAAGGCGGCAATTGGACGACTTTTTCGGCTTCCTCTTTCTGGGAAAGACGTGTTTGATCGAAGTGCACCACGATTTTGCGAACAGCGCCTGATTTCCGCAGCTTGTGCAAAGACTGGTGTGGGTCTCCCAGGTGTTCAGTGGCCGGAGAGCGCCTGTCCTTCTCCAGAGGCAAAGAAGGGGTAGGGGCCTGGATCAGCTTGGTGGTGTCCGGCCTGGGGGGCAGGTAAGGACGTGGCCTTGTGGGCGGACGAGGCTTGATAATGCGAGTGGGTTTCTGAGAGGGAGGCGTGGCGGGAGGCAGGGGGTCTAAGGAGGACATCTTCATTCCAGGAAGATCACCTGGGATGACTCCCCTGTGGTTTCATTTCCTGCAGGGGAAGAAGAGAAAATGGAAATACTGTACCATTAATTGAATTTATGTGCTGGGCCGGAAGGGAGGGAGGCGCTATTTTATGCCATTTCAGATGGTAAAGTTCATTGTAATGTTCCCATTACATCGATTCAGGGAGTCCTCGAGTTATGACTACAATGGAGCCCAAAGTTTCTATTAGTAAAGCAAGGCAGCTGTTAAGTTAAGCTGCACGAATCCCAGCAACCCGGGTCCCGTCAACTAAACAATGCCACTTGGCGGGACCCAGGGGAAGAGCCTTCTCTGTGGCGGCCCCAGCCCTCTGGAACCAACTCCCCCCAGAGATTAGAATTGCCCCCACCCTCCTTGCCTTTCGTAAGCTACTTAAAACCCACCTCTGCCGCCAGGCATGGGGGAATTGAGATACTCTTTCCCCTTAGGCCTTTACAATTTTATGCATGGTATGTCTGTATGTATGTTTGGTTTTTATATTAAGGGGTTTTTAATCGTTTTTAGTATTGGATTACTATTGTACACTGTCTTGTTATTGCTGTTAGCCACCCCGAGTCTCTGGAGAGGGGCGGCATACAAATTCAATAAATAAATAAAATAAAATAAAATAAATAAATAAGTGCGTTGTGCTTCATTTTACAATTTTTTCCCAGAGTTGTTAAGCGAATCATTGACTCCGTTAACTGAATTATGCAGTTGTTAAGCGGATCTGGCATTCCTCCATTAACCTAGTTTGTTGGAATCAACTGGGAAGGTTATGAATGGTGAAAACACATGATCATTAAATACGTGCCAGTTGCCAGGTGCCCAAATTTGGTCACGTGGCCCTGGGGATGCCACAACGGTCACAAAACTGTGAGGACTGATCAGACACCAGCTTTTTCAGTGAGGTTGTAACTACATTCATTAAATGAATAGTTCAGGACTACCTGTATCTCCACTTATTTTTCTCAGAACAACAATCATGTGAGGCAGGAAGGGTGGGAAGGGAGGGAGAGATTGGCCCAAAGTCAGAGTTTGCACATTTTAGGATGGACCTGAACCTAGAGCTGTTTCCAGTTTCGGTACAATACTTAGCTGTGCTTTAGGTTGCATCTCTTTGGAACCCATATCGCATCTCAGGCATTAACACCCTTGAAAATGTCCAAAGATACTTCACCAGAAGAGCCCTTCACTCCTCCACTCGAAATAGAATACCCTACGAGACTAGACTTTCAATCCTGGGCCTAGAAAGCCTAGAACTAAGACGCCTTAAACAAGATCTAAGTATTGCCCACAAGATCATATGCTGCAACGTCCTGCCTGTCGGCGACTACTTCAGCTTCAACCACAACAACACAAGAGCACACAACAGATTTAAACTTCATATTAACCGCTCCAAACTTGACTGTAAAAAATATGACTTCAGTAACCGAGTTGTCGAAGCGTGGAACTCATTACCGGACTCCATAGTGTCTTCCCCAAACCCCCAACACTTTACCCTTAGATTATCTACGGTTGACCTATCCAGATTCCTAAGAGGTCAGTAAGGGGCGAGTCCAAATGCACTGGAGTGCCTTCCATCCCCTGTCCTATTGCTCTCCTATATCTCCTATACCTTTCTTCTATTCCTATATTTCTTCTTCTATTCTTTCATTGATATGTTCTATTACTTTATCTTCTTTTCTATTATTTCTTAGATATATTTTACTATGAGTATCTCTTCTATAACCTTCATCATGTATTTTACTATGTGTATATAGATATATACCCACTAAAACCCTCACTGTGTATTGGAATAAATAAATAAACAAACAAACAAACAAACAAACAAACAAACTAAAATAAATAAAATAAAATAAAATAAAATAAAATAAAATAAAATAAAATAAATGCAATGCAATACAATACAATACAATACAATACAATACAATCTGCTGGGCCAAATTTCTTGCAAAGGCTAGTTGCAAACAGGATTTCAAAAAGGGTTAATCCATCTGCAAGGCCCTGACAGGATTCGCCCGTGCACAATCCTTCCGATTGCTCTCTTGGAATGTACTTCTCCAATCTCATTTATTTCTGCCCTGCTTTTTGGCAGCACGTCCTGCCCTCTAGTTAGCCGGCTCTCTCGCCTCCTGTCAGATTTTCCCAGGGTGCGGCTCTCACACACCCATCCAGCTGGGAGAAACTGTGTTCAGCCTGGTCAAAGCCTAGGCAAGAAACTGGGAAGCAAACCATGAAAAGTAAACCATGCTCTGGAATGAACACCACCTGCTGCAGAGGACCTTTTGAAAAACAACCTTCAGGTTTCTAGCCCTCAAGGAAACCTATCAGGAAAAATTAAAGGCCTGGTGCCGAGGGGCAAATGACTAGGGTTTTGTAATGTCATTATCATTATTATTATCATTATCATTATCATTATTATTATTAATTGGATTAGTATGCCGCCCCTCTCCGCAGACTCGGGGCGGCTAACAACAATGATAAAAACAGCATGTAACAATCCAATTAATAAAACAACTAAAAACCCTTATTATAAAAAACCAAACATACACACAAACATACCATGCATAACTTGTAATGGCCTAGGGGGAAGGAATATCTTAACTCCCCCATGCCTGGCGATCAAGGTGGGTCTTGAGTAATTTGCGAAAGACAAGGAGGGTGGGGGCCGTTCTAATCTCTGGGGGGAGTTGATTCCAGAGGGCTGGGGCTGCCACAGAGAAGGCTCTTCCCCTGGGGCCTGCCAAACGATATTGTTTGGTCGACGGGACCCGGAGAAGGCCAACTCTGTGGGACCTTATTGGCCGCTGGGATTCGTGCGGTAGAAGGCGGTTCCGGATGTATTCTGGCCCAATGTCATGCAGGGCTTTAAAGGTCATTACCAACACTTTGAATTGTGACCGGAAACCGATTGACAGCCAGTGCAGGCCAAGGAGTTAATAATGTTAATAATAATTTGTATTTTAATTTGATTTATTTTCTCCCTTTTAAAATAATGTTCAGGTTTATTAGCTTTTAAAACATTCCTGAACTGATAAACAAGCTGGAGACTAGCCCCAGATAAGAAAAAGATTGTTAGTACAAATATGATGTTTCTTTATCTCTTTTGTAAACTCCAAATAACCTTTTGCCTTTCAGTTCCTGTCGCTTGTGACATCAGACCTCATTTTAATGAACATGGATGATATTACGGGATGCAAATAACTAACCTGTCTGACTACATCTAACTGATTTCCCACGCAAATGGAGGGAGCATAGATGGTAAGGCAGCCTCTAGGCCTAAAACTGTTGTTGAATTTGACAGCCTAATGCAGTGTTTCCCAACCTTGGCAACTTGAAGATATCTGGACTTCAACTCCCAGAATTCCCCAGCCAGCATTCACTGACTGGGGAACTCTGGGAGTTGAAGTCCAGATATCTTCAAGTTGCCAAGGTTGGGAAACACTGGCCTAATGCAATGATGGCGAACCTTTTTTGGCTCAAATGCCAAAAGGATGCGCACATATGTCATAGCATGCGCACGCGTGCCCATATTCACAATGCAATGCCATCCCCATATGCATGCACACAATTCCCGCACCCACCCACCCCCGCACACATGTTCACAGGCCTTCAGGAAAGGCTGTGGATGAAGAAAAATGGGCCCAACAGGCCTACCGGAAGTCCATAAATGAACTTCCAATAGGCCCGTAGGGCTGTTTTTCACACTTCCAAGGCTGCAGGAAAGCCTCCTGAAGCCTGGGGAAGACAGAAAACGTCCCAATAGGCCTACCGGATGTTCGAAGGCTTCAGTGAGGCCTGCACGCATGCAAAGGAGAGAGCATAGAAACATAGAAACATAGAAGACTGACGGCAGAAAAAGACCTCATGGTCCATCTAGTCTGCCCTTATACTATTTCCTGTATTTTATCTTAGGATGGATCTATGTTTATCCCAGGCATGTTTAAATTCAGTTACTGTGGATTTACCAACCACGTCTGCTGGAAGTTTGTTCCAAGGATCTACTACTCTTTCAGTAAAATAATATTTTCTCAGGTTGCCTTTGATCATTCCCCCAACTAACTTCAGATTGTGTCTCCTTGTTCTTGTGTTCACCTTCCTATTAAAAACACTTCCCTCCTGAACCTTATTTAACCCTTTAACATATTTAAATGTTTCGATCATGTCCCCCCTTTTCCTTCTGTCCTCCAGACTATACAGATTGAGTTCATTAAGTCTTTCCTGATACGTTTTATGCTTAAGACCTTCCACCATTCTTGTAGCCCGTCTTTGGACCCGTTCAATTTTGTCAATATCTTTTTGTAGCCGAGGTCTCCAGAACTGAACACAGTACTCCAAATGTGGTCTCACCAGCGCCAGAGTGGGTGTGAATGCATGTACGGGGGGAGGGCATCGCATTATGGGTGTGGGGGCACTCACACGGGCTATCATATGTGCGCAGGCCCTTTTGGTACCTGAGCAAAAAAAGGTTCCCCATAAATGGCCTAGGGTGAAACCCGATTCACATAAATAACCATGTTGCCAATTTAACAACTGCAATAGTTCAGACCGGCTCAGGCAAACTGGTAGTGGCAACCTGCGGATGGGCTCACCCACCCGCCCCCATACTACACAATTCTATGTAGGCACATTTTGAAGCTCTGTGCATGCGTGCAAGCCCCGCATGCGATCAAAGCGCATGCGTGCACATGAACTAAACAAGCATGCGCGCATCCTCACATTTGGTTGGAAAAGTGATTACCACCTTTGAGCCGTTCACTTCACAACAGTGGCAAGAAAGGTCGTAAAATGGAGCAAAATTCACTTTACAAATGTCTCAGTTAGCAACAGAAATTTGGTGCTGTATCGTGGCTGTAAGTCGTGTATCGCTTAAAATAAGAAAATCTCCAATCTTGAAACAGACTTGGTTTCCAGTTGCTTAGGATATCAGGCCTAAGTGCCTTTCACAAGCACTAAATAAAACAATTTCTCTGGGTGGGGCTGTAAAAACAATGCCGCGCTCTCCTCTCCCCCCTACCTCCCTTGGTTCCACCCTCTTCCTCCCACCCCACAGATGAATTCCCGCCCGGCCTGTCCATTCGGCTCCAGCGTGGGACGGGGATTTTTTCAACACCAGCAGGCACCTTTCCAACCTCCTAAAATTAGATGCAAAAATCGTTCCTCCCTGTCCGACCCACCAGATGCCTCTTAAAACAGGACTCGCACTTACTTGTAAGCGAGAGGGGGCGCTCTCGGGGGGGGGCGGGGGGGCGCTGGCAACGTGTCTGTTCGATGGGGCCGAGAAGGATACAAGAATTAATACAAGACAGTTGCTCCCACAGCAGACAGTTGGGGGACGTCAGCTGCCGGGGATGGGGGGGAGAGATATTTTTGGGCCTGCCATGGGGGTGGAGAAATTCAGGATTAGTGTCTGAAGACTGGGTCAAGAAATAGAACAAGGGAGGCAAAGATTAAGCAGGCTGTGGGGAAGGGAAGCTGAGGTTACTGTTCAGCAACTGGCGGCCCCTCAAATAAAAACTGTCCCGTGTATAAATTCTGTAGGACCATTCACTTCGGTTTACTGATTTAAAAAGTGGAGTAACTCTCTGGAGGGACACAAAAAATTATTGTTATTTTACTTTATTTTTGTAATTCTAAAATTGTTCTAGTTTATTTTTTTATTTTTTTGTTTGTTTGTTTGTTTGTTTATTTGTTTATTTATTTATTCTTTGATTTGATTTGTATGCCGCCCCTCTCCGAAGACTCGGGGCGGCTCACAACAATAATAGAAACAATATAACAGTGAAACAAATCTAATATTAAAAATAAAACATATATAAAACCCCAGCAATTAAAACCATACAACACATACATACCAAACATAAAATATAAAAGCCTGGGGGAGGGTGTCTCAGTTCCCCCATGCCTGGCGGATATAGGTGGGTCTAGAGTAATTTGTGAAAGACAAGGAGGGTGGGGGCAGTTCTAATCTCTGGGGGGAGTTGATTCCAGAGGGCCGGGGCTGCCACAGAGAAGGCTCTTCCCCTGGGGCCCGCCAAATGTATTTCAAGTGTAGTTAATTTTATTTAACTTAGCAAAGAAGAGGATAAAATTTACATATTAAAAGCATTATTAGCTTTTTTTCCCCTCTGAATGTTTAACGTACCAAAGAAATATCATTAATTATTTTACTCATTGATTTCATGTTTTTTACTGCTCATGTTGTTTTACTGTACGTTCGAAGAAAAATAAAGAAAATTTTATAAACCCCACCCCACCCTCCCAAAAAAGTGTCTTAAATAAGGGCATTCACCCAGGCTTTGAACTACCATGCCAGCAATGGACAATCCTGAAAAGGATTTCACATGGCATATAAATAAGGTATAGTATCCTCTCCTCAGTGTGACGGCCAAATCCCATCTCGAACTGTAGATTAACGATCCCAAACTTTCCAGCTTGGCGACCCAACACCAGGGGTGAGTTATGTGTGAATGGTAGGCATACACGCACACACACAACTCTATTTCTGTGAGTGGTGAGCGCACATGTCTTCCACTACCCTGTTTCCCCGAAAATAAGTCACCGCTGAAAGTAAGACATAGGAGAGGTTTCGTAGAATTGCCTAATATAAGGCATCCCCCGAAAGTAAGATGTAGGAGACGTCTCGTTTCACAGCATTCCCAAACAGAACATATATAACATATATTTGAAGAAAGTATAATTGTTGTACAGTAATCCCTTGCTACTTCGCGGTTCATCTTTTGCAGATTCGCTACTTCACGGGTTTTCAAAAGGGGCTTAAATCCATTAAATCCATTAAAAACATCTGGTGCGCATACATGCGCCGGAAGATCATTTTCCAGACCCTAGGCCTGTCGTTCTCTCTCAGCCCCATCCACCTCACAGGGATGTTTTTGGAGCCCATGACAGTAAAAATAGGAGCAGGAAAGCCTATTGAATATGTCTGCTGCCTTGAGCTGTTTGTGAAAATAATAAAAGTCAGGATATAAATAAATAAATCATTTTAAAAGTTACTATCTTTCCATTCCTTCCTTGGGGAATATACGCTGCTCAAAAAAAATAAAGTGAACATTGAAAGAACACATCCTAGATCTGAATGAATGAAATATTCTCATTGAATACTTTCTTCTGCACAAAGTTGAATGTGCACAACAGCATGTAGAGTTGATTGTCAATCAGTGTTGCTTCCTAAGTGGACAGTTTGATTTCACAGAAGTTTGATTTACTTGGAGTTACATTGGGCTGTTTTAAGTATTCCCTTTATTTTTTTGAGCAGTGTATGTATGCATATGTGCATATTTATTTATTTATTTATTCATTCATTCATTCATTTGGTTTGCTTTGATTTGATTTGATTTGATTTGTATGCCGCCTCTCTCTGAGGACACACATATATATGTTTTCGTAGATTTTCACAGGTACAGGTATGAAGGTCTTGGCATATTCGGGGTTCTTCCCATGTAAGTTTCAGAGATTCCTGGAGACATTTCAGCAAGGTCCCACTCTTGTGCTGGGGCAAACAAAGCCAAAAGCACCAGCCTGAAGATGACGAGTGCATGCATTCTTTGCTTTTACATTAATTCTTATGGGGAAAATTGCTTCTTCTTGCGAACTTTTCTACTTACGAACCTGGTCACAGAATGAATTAAGTTTGTAAGAAGAGGTACCATTGAAGGGAATCCCAAAGAGGGGACCCTCAGGAGAATCCCAGCAATGCAAGAACGGGCGCTTCGGCTGACAACAGAAGTCCAGAGGTGGGGTTTCCCAGCAAGGGGAAGCTCAGGGGAATCCCAGCAACGCAAGAATGGGCACTTCGGTTGGCAACGGACGTCTGGAGGTGGGAATTCCCAGCGAGGGGAGGCTCAGGGGAATCCCAGAGCTTCGGCCGACAACAAAAGTCTAGAGGCAGGGCATCCCAGTGGCGGTGGCTTGGGTTCGTAAGGTGAAAATAGTTCGGAAGAAGAGGCAAAAAAATCTCAAACGCCGGGTTCGTATCTTGAAAAGTTAGTTAGTAGAGGTATTCGTAAGAAGAGGTACCACTGTATTTCTCCCCATCCAGACACGGTGGGAGAAAATGAGAATGCAAAACTGAGTGAAGGACATGCTTTCTGCCACCATACCTCCATTTTGAAGGCGGAAGAGCAATAACCCCCTAAAAAACCCCGCACGGAGTGGAATGAAGCTTTTAGGAAGAGAGGCTCTTTTGGGACACTAAAAGTGAGCCGCAAGACCCTCTCCAGGGGCTGGAACACGAAAGAGAAGCTAAAACGATCCTCTGCCTATTGCAAGGCGTCATCAGCTTTATTTATCTGCCAGGATCTGCTCGGAGAAGTAATAGAGTTGGAAATAGGAGCATCGGCGAAGTATCAAGGTTGCCATGGTGACCTTCCCTATTAACCAGCCGCCCACCCAAGTGTTACCTTGAGATTTCCAAATGAGGAATGGCTTCCTTAACAGCTGTTTTTTTTGGGGGGGGGTTGTTAACCAAGCAAAGAGCTCTTTTCCCATCCAACCTGAAATCTCTGCAACGGGAACTGTCGGGCTGAATTTCTGCCTGTCATTTTTAATGTGTGGGAAATGAAAAAAAACAAAACCCTGATTATTCTGAAGGGTTTTTTTATTTGTTTGTTTGTTTGTTTGTTTGTATGTTAGATTTGTATGCCGCCCCTCTCTGAAGACTCGGGGCGGCTAACAACAATAAAGAAAACAATGTAACAAATCCAAATTAAAAAATAATCTAAAAAACCCCAATTTAAGAGACCAATCATACAAACAAGCATACCATGTATAAATTCTATAAGCCTAGGGGGAAGGGAAAAAATTTCAATTCCCCCATGCCTGACGACAGAGGTGGGTTTTAAAGAGCTTGCGAAAGGCAAGAAGGGTGGGGGCAACTCTGATATCTGGGGGGAGCTGGTTCCAGAGGGTCGGGGCCACCACAAAGAAGGCTCTTCTCCTGGGTCCCGCCAAATGACATTGTTTAGTCGACGGGACCCGGAGAAGTCAAACTCTGTGGGACATAACCGGTCGCTGGGATTCGTGCCTTTTGTTTATATGTAGTTGCTCAGCAAGGCCTCAGAATCTGCAGAATTCACAGTCCAAATCCTTGTGGGGAGGCGATGACAGTGAAAGACAGACTCAGCTTTCCAAATTTTTTTTTTCAGTTTTGTTTTCTTCCTTTTAATTTGCAGAGGAGCTATCCCAGTGATGGCGAACCTATGGCATGCGAAGCCACATCTGCTGGCACATGAGCTGTTGCCCTAGCTCAGCTCCAACCAGGGGTGGGCAGCAGGCAGGACAGGGTGGAACACAGTTCCACCAGTGGAAATGAAGATGCGTGCGCAGCTCCAGCTGATTGGCGGCTGTCACTTCCTGGATTACTGGTTGGCTGCGCTCGCCTTTTTTCCCCTGCTGCTGCTGCGTCTGCGCTCCTTGCTTTTTTCCTCTTTCCTCCTTCCTGGCCTCGGACGAGCTTCCCTCTCTCCTGCCCAGCTCCCCTCCAGACTCACGTGGCCACCTCCCGCCTGAGGTGCAAGCAGAAGGCTTGGTTGGAAGTGGCGCTGGCAGCATTTATGCTTCTGGCAGCACCCGTCCGTCTAGCTATCCCGCCTGAGGCAAGGGGGCGACCCAGGAAGGAGATTGCGGGAAACGCGAAGCAAATTGTCACCCCAGGGAGCGACACTGGTAAAAGTTGTAAGTCGAGGACTTAACAGTTCACTTGAACGATGATGATCGTTCAAGCCACTCCCAGCTGGTCACATGGTCGGCAAGCCACTCCCACCCAGTCACATAACCATTAAGCCACACCCACAAAATAAACCACACCCTCAGTATGGCAGTAAAAATTTTGGCTGCCCATTACTGGCTCCAACATACATGTACGTGCTGGCCTGTTACAGCCCTCAATAACACCCCTGCTCTGGTGCAATTGGCAAAGCCGTTTGGAGCAGTTTGGAAAGCGTGCAGAAATTCAGGTTTTTAAAGTCGGTGATTAATAGTAATAAAGTTATTTATCATCTTTATTACAGAGCCAGTTTGGTCTAATAAAGGTTAAGGTACCAAGCTATCAAACCATGAGACTATGAATTCAAGTCCGGCATTTATTTATTTATTTATTCATTCATTCATTCATTCATTCATTCATTTATTTAGTCCAATACATAATACACATTGAAGAGAAAGATATGTAATAATATAAGTAAAGAAAAGAATAGAAGAAAAGATATAAAAGTATAGGTGAACATATTAGGAAGGAAGGAAAGATAAATGAGATAAGGAGAGACAATTGGACAGGGGACAGAAGGCACACTGGTGCACTTATGCACGCCCCCTTCTCTCTCTCCCCCTTCCACTCTCCCATTCCCCCCTCGCTCTCTCGCTCTCTCTCCCGTTCCTCCCTCACTCTTCCCCCCCAGTATGTTCACTGCTTTGAGTTATTCATAAAACAAAAAAGATGGGATACAAATAAATATTCTGTTTTCACTGTCAACTCTTTGCCCCATTAAGGCTTTGATATTTAACATTTCAGCTTGAAAGAAACAGTCCACCAGAATGTGAACCACAGTTCTGCTATCTCTTCCTGGGCTTTAATATTTGTCTTAAAAACTGCTAGGTTTATAATGAAGGCAGTAGAACTAAGAAGCCGTTAGATATGTACATATACCAGAGGTGGGTTCCTACCGGGTCTAACCAGTTCTTTAGAGACAGTGTTTCCCAACCTTGGCAACTTGAAGATATTTGGACTTCAACTCCCAAAATTCCACAGCCAGCGAATGCTGGCTGGGGAATTCTGGAAGTTGAAGTCCAGATATATTCAAGTTGCCAAGGTTGGGAAACACTGCTTTAGAACCATTCGTAAATCGGTGATGACATCACAGAGCTGGTTCTGTCTGTGCCAATCTGCAGGTACCACCAACTTGGATTTTACTTCTGCGCAGAAGTTAATTTTTGATTGCTGGGGTGACCCTGAGCAAACCCACAGAAAAATGATCCAGAATCCGCCCGACATATACATACAGTGGTACCTCTACTTACGAACTTAATTTGTTCCATGACCAGGTTCTTAATTTAGAAAAGTTTCCCCATAAGAATCAATGTAAAAAGCAAATAATGGAGGCCCTGTTTCTTCCCAGGAGATTCCTAGAGAGGCCCCACAGACATAGTTCCCTCTAAGCTGAGCAGTGAGCAATCGCTCACTTAAAAATCATCATCAACTCAGAGTTTTCCAAACCTGCCCAGAAGCCGAGAGGGAAAGAGTGAGAGGGAAGGAGAGAGAGAGGAAGAGAGGAAGAGAGAGAAACAGATAGAAAAAAGAGAGGAAGGAAAAGAAAAAGAAAAAGAATGGGAGTAAGGAAGAGAGAAAGAAAATCAAAATCTAGTTTGAAAGTAGCTCAACTATTTAAGTGGCATTTTGATATTGATAGAGTTGCCCTATTATGAGCTCACTGTTATAGACACACAGTACAGTATTTTATTTTGAAATTCTCTGAGGCAAAACAGGGTGGGTTATTTGTTTGTTTGTTTGTTTATTTATTTATTTATTATTTCTGTGCCGCCCAGTCCCGAAAGGACTGCCGCTCAGACATTATACCTTTCCGCCCACCCCTTCAAAAAATTAGAAGGAACACTGCCCACAGAGTCTTCTCCCCACCTTTTCCGGCCTGTTTCCTTCCAGGAGATTCCTAGACAGGCCCCACGGAGGCTTCTCCCTGCTTTTTCCGGTTACTGTTTTGGAGGATCGGGTTTGTAAGTGGAAAAGGGTTCTTAGGAAGATGCAAAAAAAATCTTGAATACCGGTTCTTATCTAGAAAAGTTTGTAAACAGAGGCGTTCTTAGGTTGAATCACCACTGTACATACATATATATACTGTATATATATATAAAACATATCAGGTTATCTTCCAAGGTCATGTATTTTTCTGAATGTGAATTCTTGTATTTACCACACACAGGATGAATTTAATTATTTTTTTCATTTTCATTTATCTATTTTACCCTGGAATTAGATTCTATATTTTAGTTTTTTTGATGTAGTAGTCAGGCTAACCAATCTGTATGCTACTAATAATAAATGCTAAGAATCCTTCCAAGTATATGGTTTATGCCATACCGGCTTGAGGGAGTTGAAAGTTGCTGAGCTGGAAAAACGCTGCCCTAGATTGCTGCAAGAACCCCATAATAAATGGCTTGAAAAACATTTCATTAATTTATTATTTTAAACCTATACCCACACGATCCCAGCAAAGCAGCTAGGGTTTTATTAAACGTAATTTCCACTGACCTTTTCATTAAACAGGTGAGAAAGCCAAAACAGGTACTATCAGCAAATTAACAAATATTCCAAGAACCCTGTAAGGAATGAAGCAATCCAGTTGCAAAGCCATGTAAGATTGTTATGCAATTTCTATAGAGGAAAGCCATAAAGGTATATGCTCTCTCACTTTTAAGCTCCTTCCTGGAAGTCCTTCTGACTCGTATTTCACTTTTAATAAACTGAAGTTTATAAAAAATATGACACAGATTGTTGCCAAATTCTTTTGCTGAGGCATACTGATTCATAAGTGTATGACCTGGGCTGAACGTTATTTTATGTTCTCCCTTTTATTTAGTTTGGTGTGACTAAATATCCAGTGTTCGTTTTTGCACGTTCCTCCCCCCTCTTTTTCCGTGTGTGTGTGTGTACTTCCTCATAACTGATTGGTTTTCTCTTATTTTCAAGTCTAGTTCAATGTCTTGAGTTTTTACTCTATTGCAATATTGGAATTACAGTACTATTTTCAATATAAAGTTAATGCTAAACTTACAGTCACAATTGACCAAAATTCCAGAGTTTTGCCCCATTTTACAATGTTCCTGCCACAGTTGTTCAGTGAATCACTGCAGTTAAGTGAATTGGTCAGTTATTAAATGAACCTGGCTTTTCCTATTGCTGTTTAGAAGCCAGCTAGGAAAGTTACAAATGGCGATCGCACAATCCCAGGACAGGACATAATTTACATTATTAGTGCTGTTGTAACTTCAAATGGTCACTAAACGAACGGTTGTAGCTAACCATGGCTGCATCTCCAACTGCTGCACCCTCCTCCGACACCCCCCACAAAGCAAACTAACACATTCCATAAACACATAGCCAGACCACAAAACTTGGAGCTAAACCAAAACCCGGGATGTCGCACCAAAGGCATACATTACACAACAGCCAACTAATCTGTAAACATCAACTGCAACAACCACTCAGGATGTCATTCCTAATCTGCAAACATCAACTGCATCAACTACTCAAGGTGTTACAATACAGCCAACCAACCTGCTTACAGCAATTAAACCAGCACTACCCACACACCAATATTTATAGAAAGATGGCACATTTTGTTCACCTTACCATGAAGCCGAAAACACCGCATGAAGATGACAAGTGGGACCTTGTCAAAATGTTGCCAAGATTCTATAAATCTTATGCCAAGACCTCTCTCTCTCTCTCTGTGTTGTAGGTCAAGGATTTATATATGTGTGTGTTTGTTTGTGTGTAGAATAGAGTACAGTAGAGTAGAGAATAGTAAAGGGGGTGGAGTGGAGTGGAGTGGAATGGAATAGAATAGAATAGAATAGAATAGAAAAAACTGGAAGGGATGAAGGGACCTTAGAGGTCTTCTATTCCAACTCCTGCCTAGGCCAGAAACCCTGTACCATTTCTGAGAAATAGTTGTACAATCTCTTCTTAAAAACTTCCAGTGTTAGAGCATTCACAACTTCTGGAGGCAAGTTGTCCCACTGATTAATTGTTCTCGTTGTCAGGAAATATCTCCTTAGTTCTAAATTGCTTCTCTCCTTGATTAGTTTCAACTTATTGCTTTTTATCCTACCCTCAGATGCATTGGAGAAGAGCTTGACTCTAGGAGTGGGTTCTAACTTACCTCGCCACTGGCTTGCTTCTTCCTGTGTCGGATGGCTGTGCGCACATTATATGCTGTATGGGTGTGTGCACATCTCTTGCACAAGCGTGCATGCACAGTGCTGAAAATTTGGCTTGGGCGCATGCGCAGAACCAAAAATTAGCTTCTGCACATGTGCAGAAGCCAAAAACAAGATGGCAGCGCCCACGGACCAGTACTGACAGAACCAGCTCCATGATGTCACCACTAACAGTTCTAAAGAATTGGTTATAACTGGTAGGAACCAACCTCTGCTTGACTCCGTCTTCTTTGTGACAGCCCCTGAGATATTGGAAGACTGCTATCATGTACAGAAGGATCTTGACCAACGGGAATCTTGGGCGCTATCTAACAAAATGAAATTCAATTGTGAAAACAGCAAAGTTCTACATTTAGGCAAGAAAAACAAAATGCACAGGTACAGTATATGTGGTACATTGCTCCACAGTAGTAACTGTGAGATCTTGGAATCCTTAGTGGACAATCATTTAAATGTAAGCCAGCAGTGTGCAGCAGCTGCCAAAAAAGCCAACACAATTCTAGGCTGCATTAACAAAGGGATGGAATCAGGATTACGTGAAGTGTCAATACCACTTTATAAGGCCTTGGTAAGATCACACTTGGAATACTGCTTTCAGTTTTAGTTGCCACAATGCAAAAAGGATGTTGAGACTCTAGAAAGAGTACAGAGAAAAACAACAAAGATGATTAGGGGACTGGAGGCTAAAATACATGAAGAAGGGTGGCAGGAACTGGTATGTCTAGTTTAATGAAAAGAAGGACATGATAGCAGTGTTCCAATATCTCAGAGGTTGCCACAAAGAAGAGGGAGTCAACCTATTCTCCAAAACACCCGGGGGTAGAGCAAGAAGCAATGGGTGGAAAAAGAATAAGGAGAGCAGTAACTTAGAATTAAGGAGAAATTTCCTGACAGTTAGAACAATTAACCAGTGGAACAGCTTGCCTCCAGAAGTTGTGAATATTCTAATACTATAAGTTTTTTGGAAGATGTTGGCTAACCATCTGTCTGAAGTAGTGTAGGGATTCCTGCCTAACCAGGGGGTTGGACTAGAAGACCTCCAAGGTATCTTCCAACTCTGTTGTTATTGTTGTTGTTGTTGTTGTTGCTGTTGTTATGAGTATGATGATCATGAGGATGATAATGATGATGTCTCCCCTAGTCCTTCTTTTCAATAAACATACCAGCAACTGTTCTGTATATATTTTAGCCTTCAGTCCCCTAATAATCTTTTTTGCTCTTCCTTACACTCTTTCTACGGTCCCAATATCTGTTTTACATCATGGCAACCAAAACTGGTTCCAGTTTTGAGCATGCATGTGTATATACTGTATATGTATATGTTAATTTCTACTTTGCTTTGCTGTCTACCTGTGTACATTTTTTGTTAAGGTATCTTTTCTGTATTTTAAGTAAAATCAATTAAAAATGTGTTAAAGTAATAAGTGTATAAAAAATATTTTTTTTGAAGAAATGTTTCACAACTAAAAAAACACCAGGTTTCCTTTGGACAGACATGCCAAATCTTAACAGAATAAATTCCAAAACTTCACATTTGAAGGGTCAAATATTACAGATGCTTGGAACAAACTTCCAGCAGACGTGGTCGGTAAATCCACAGTAACCGAATTTAATTAAACATGCTTGCGATAAACATACAGTGATCCCTCATTTTTCACTGGGGATGTGTTCCAAGACCACCTGTGAAAAACTAATTTCCGTGAAGTAGAGGAAAGATATTTTTTAATGTATTTAACGAGTATTTGGACTTTTAAAACCCACCCTTTGCATTAAACAGTCATTCTATAATGTTTCTCAGCTGGAACTACATGTGATATCCTACCAGTTTCTTTAATAGAGTACAGTAGTACTGTAGAAAAAAATTATAAAATTTTTAATGGATTTAATTTTTTTAATGGATTTAAGCCCCCTTTGAAAACCCGTGAAGTAGCGAATCCGTGAAAGATTAACCGTGAAGTAGTGAGGGATTATTGTATATCCATCCTAAGATAAAATTCAATAAATAGTATAAGGGCAGACTAGGTAGACCATGAGGTCTTTTTCTGCCATCAATCTTCTATGTTTCAATCTATGTTTCAAACAACAACACCAATAATAACAGAGTTGGAAGGGACCTTGGAGGTCTTCTAGTCCAACCCCCCCTGCTTAGGCAGGAAACCCTACACTATTTCAGACAGATAGTTATCCAACATCTGCTTAAAAACTTCCAGTGTTGGGGCATTCACAACTTCTGAAGGCAAGATGTTCCACTGATCAACCATTCTGACTGTCAGGAAATTTCTCCTTAGTTCCAAGTTACTTCGCTCCTTGTTTAGTTTCCACCCATTGTCTCCACCCATTTTTATTCCTTTCTCTCACAATCAAATGCTCACCCCATCAATAAAAGTCAGGGCTGTGCTGATTCTTCCTCCCTAAAAAACAGGAGTGGAGGGCTAATCCCACGCAGACCACTTCAGGAATTCTCAGCCTTCAATCCCTTTCTGATAAAAGACAGGAAATGCGTCTTTCCTGAATCAGGAAATAGCAATGTTTAATTTAGAATATTCTCCCACTGTCGGAGAAAAGGAAAAATAAATTTTAAAAAGCAAAAGAGACCGGAAAGAAGAAAATCAGGAATCTTAGCTCCTGTGTGTGCATGGGTATCAGAATCAGGCATGATTCTGAAGCAGAAGAAAAAAAATAGTTTATGCAAAAAGCAATGGAGTGCTAGGAAATAGCAGACATGCCTGTCTCCTGTACTGACAACAAAGCAGTGGTATTTAAGAGATCATTTTTTAAACAAATTCTTCTAGGACAGTGTTTTTCAACCAGTGTGCCGCGAGACATGGTCAGGTGTGCCGCGAAGCTCAGCAAGAGAGAGAAAGAGAGAGAGAGAAAGAAAGCAAGAGAGAAAAAGAAAGCAAGAGAGAGAGAAAGAGAGAGAAAGAAAACAACAGAGAAAGAGAAAGAGAGAAAGAAAGCAAGAGAGAAAGAGAAAGAAAGCAAGAGAGAGAAAGAAAGAAAGAAAGAGAGAGAGAAATAGAGAGAAAGAAAACAAGAGAGAAAGAGAGAGAAAGCAAGCAAGAGAGAGAGAAAGCAAGCAAGAGAGAGAGAGAGAAAGAGAGG
This sequence comes from Erythrolamprus reginae, assembly GCF_031021105.1. Taxonomy (NCBI): domain Eukaryota; kingdom Metazoa; phylum Chordata; class Lepidosauria; order Squamata; family Dipsadidae; genus Erythrolamprus; species Erythrolamprus reginae. The sequence continues at coordinate 142,981,898 of NC_091963.1, forward strand.
CAGGGAAGGAGGGAGAGATAGAAAGAGCAAAAAAGAAAGAAAGGAAGGAAGAGAGAAAGAAAGAGGGATGGAGAGAGAGAGGAAGGAAGGAAGAGAGAGAAAGAGGGAGAGAAATAGAGCGAAAGGGAGGAAGAGAGAGAGAGATAATTTTTTGTCCAAACTTTTTTTAGCCCCCCCACTCCCCACCGCTCAATGTGCCCCATGATTTTGTATATGTAAAAAATGTGCCGCAGCTCAAAAAAGGTTGAAAATCACTGTTCTAGGAGAGCAATCAGAGCCAATTATCCAACACACTGATATCCAAAGAAAAATATCAGCTCATTTTAGCTATAGGAAATGGAAGGGAGAGGCATCAGATTAGGAATGGATTCATTTTCTAGACTTCCTTACTCCAGGTTTACGTACGGGATACACAAAAGACCTAATGCCCTGAATTAATGAATCCTAAGTCAAAACAGCAGGAGAAATAAATTTCCGGGAATAAGCATATTAAGGCAGGAAGACCTGCTGTGTAAACAGTCTATTTTACTGTACAGATACACATCTAAACTAGACTCTGTATTTATCTGTATTTATTTATTTATTCTGTTATATTATGTAGTGTATATTGGAAGTGGTGACCCTTTGAGAACTGTGTGCAACAAAATTTCACTTTAATGTATGTCAATTAGTGTACATTCAAAGTGATGATAGTTATTGCTCTGTTCTGTTCTCTTCCCCTCCCTTTCATTTTCTATATTCAATATTATTCCATTCTATTCCATTCTCTATTCTATTCTATATTCCATTCTATTATCTCTTCTCCTCTCCTGTCCTCTCCGATTCTTTCATTCCACAGTGCTAAAAAAAATAAAAGGGAACACTTAAACAACACAATATAACTCCAAGTAAATCAAGCTTATGTGAAATCAAACTGTCCGCAGGAAGCAACACTGATTGACAATCAATTCCACATGCTGTTGTGCACATTCAACTTTGTACAGAACAAAGTACTGTATTCAGTGAGAATATTTCATTCATTCAGATCTAGGATGTGTTCTTTGAGTGTCCCCTTTTATTTTTTTGAGCAGTATATATTTATTCTATTCTCTATTAATATCCTATTCTATGTTCTATATTCTATTCTATATTCTATTCTATATCCCATTCTATTCTCTCTTTTCTTCTCTTCTATGCCATATTCATATTCTATTCTATTCGCAATAAGTTAGGGAATCCTCAAATTACTGGCTCAAAGGAGAGACTGGTCCTACATTCATTCATTCATTCATTCATTCATTCATTCATTCATTCATTCATTCATTCATTCATTCATTCATTCGATTTTTATGCCGCCCTTCTCCTTAGACTTAGGGCGGCTTACAACATGTTAGCAATAGCACTTTTTCACAGAGCCAGCATATTGCCCCACAATCCGGATCCTCATTTTACCCACCTCGGAAGGATGGAAGGCTGAGTCAACCTTGAGCCGGTGATGAGATTTGAACTGCTGACCTTCAGATCTACAGTCAGCTTCAGTGGCCTGCAGTACAGCACTCTACCTGCTGCGCCATCCCGGCTCATTCCCAAGTCACTAGTCCTGTGGATGCCAACTGGCTTCCCCATTGACTCTGGCACCAATATTATTACAGGTAGTCCCCAATTTATAACAATTCACTTAGTGACCGTTCCAAGTTACAACGATACTTACAGGCTGCCTTTTTAATTCTAGTTCTGCACCACAGAGGCCATACAAAAAGCATATAAATGTACTTCCCTGTTGAAGTTATTTTTTCCCCCCTACTTTGGGTTAAGCATGAGTCACCCCATTCCTCTTGTATGTTTCTTCCTACTTTCTGTGGGGCAAACCTTGGGCATTTCCTCTGCAGGTCAGCACAAGCAAAAGGGGCCCTTTTCACTGAAATGTCTAACAGGTAGTCCTCATCTTGTGACCATTTGTTTTGTGACCATTTAATAGAACTGAAAATAAACGAGCTATGACCATTTTTCAAACTTGCAGCATCCCCTCCATTAATCAAAATTCAGACGCTTGGAAACTGACTCAGTAGCAGGTTGCTACTGGTACGGTAAAGGATCCTTCCATGCGCGGGAGCAAAAAAAAAAAAAATTGAAATATTGCGTGTGTATGCGTCCCGTTGTGAGATTTTGCTTCCTGCGCTTGTGTGCATATATGGTTCAGGGCCAGACTATTTATGGGGCCACCTCCTCCCTCGCTGCAGCCAGCAAGGGCCCACAGAATCGGCCTTCTCCAGGTCCCATCCACCAAACAATGTCAGTTGGCAGGACCTTGGGGAAGAGCCTTCTCTGTGGTGGCTCCAACCCTGTGCAATCAACTGCCCCCAGAGATTTGCATGATCTCCTATCTACAGGTCTTCCAGAAAGTCGTTAAAACATGGCTTTTCCGGCAGGCCTGGAATTTAAGATTGATTGTTAGTATGCATGAGTTTTTTAATAATATATGTAATTTTATTGATTTTTTTACTGTTTTTAACTTGCATTCCGAGTCTACAGAAAGGGGTGGCATACAAATCTAATAAATAATAATAATAATAATAATAATAATAATAATAATAATAATAATAATAATAATATTGTTAGCCACTCAGAGTACGTTTCCGAGTGAGTGGCATATAAATGCAACCAACCAACAAACAAATATCTATATCTATCCCTTTTATTCAGCATCTTCGTAACTTCCAAGCTGTATTAAGCAAGTGCATGTAAATTGTAGACTATCTGTATTAAAATCAATGAATATAAATAAGGGCACAAGGATAGGTAGGCCTCGACTGAACAACCACAGGAAAGCCCAATATTTTCTATTGCTAACATTGGTTCAATGAGTTGGGAAACATGTGACGATCTTTCATGCTATTGTTCCTAAGTAAATCAGTGCAGCTATTCAGTCAGTAACATAGCGGTTAAATAAATCTGGCTTCCCCATTGATTTTACTTGTCAGAGGTTCGCCAAATGGGATCACTACAACCGTCGTAAATATGACCCAGTTGCCAAAACATCTGAATTTTGATCATGTGGCTGAGAGGATGCCGCAAATGTGAAAAAATGGTCATAATTCATTTTATCCAGTGCTGTTGTAACTCTGAACGGTCACTAGTAACCGTTTAGTAACCTTGCCGCATGAATCCCAGCGTCCGGTCAGGTCCCAGAATCGGCCTTCACCAGGTACCATCAATCAGACAATGTTGTTTGGCGGGGCCTAGGGGAAGAGCCTTCTCTGTGGGGGGCCCAATCCTCTGGAATCAGCTTCACTGGAATCAGAGATTTGCACTGCCCCCACCCTCCTCGCCTTCCGTAAAAGCTTAAAGACCTATTTATGCTGCCAAGCTTGGGGGCATTAGATCCTAGCCCCCTGACCGACGAGTGTATTAGTACTGTATATTTTGTTGAGTGAATGGTGATGAATGTTTTAAAATCATATTAGAGTTTTTTAAAGTCTTTTAAAGCCATATTAATTTAATTTTTAGATGTATTTGTTATATTGTTTCTGATATGTTGTGAGCCGCCCTGAGTCTTTGGAGAGGGACGGCATACAAATCCAATTAATAAATAGTAATAAATAAATAATAAACAAATGGTCGCAAGTTGAGGATTACCTGTTCATTTAAGTGAAAAAGGCCCTTTTCCCTTCTGCTGACCTACAGAGGAAATGGCGAGGTTTTCCCCACAGGAAGAAACATACCAGAGGAATGGGGTGACTCATGCTTAACCCAAAGTGGGGGAAAAAAATATTAAGTTCAACAGAGAAGTTCATTTATATGCGTTTTGTGCCGCTTCTGTGCTGCCGAACTAGAACGGCAGCCTTATAACTTAAGAGAAAAATGCTTCTGGCTTTACAAAAACATAACTGCAAAATATAACAAAACAAAATGACCTAAGTGCTAAAGCCCACTGCAACAATATCGCCAAAAAGGCTTCTAGAGTTGTTAACCTGATCCTACGTAGCTTCTGCTCCGGCAATCTCACACTACTCACAAGTAGTAGATCCTTGGAACAAACTTCCAGCAGACGTGGTTGGTAAATCCACAGTAACTGAATTGAAACATGCCTGGGATAAACATATATCCATCCTACGATAAAATACAGAAAATAGTATAAGGGCAGACTAGATGGACCATGAGGTCTTTTTCTGCCGTCAGTCTTCTATGTTTCTATGTGTTGACCAAACTGGGATGCCGTATTCCAAATGTGTTCTTACCAAGGCAGTATGAAGCAATACTATCACTTCTCATGCCACTACATAACACTGAATCATGTAGCCTTACATGAGCCGCACTTCCCCAGCCTTTCATCCCCGGAACAATTCCTCCCAGTTCCCAGCTTCTATCGGATGCTCCACCCTTTCCACACACCGTTTCCCCCCCCCCCTCTAATTTGAAAACCCAGCGGCTCAGAATGAGTCATCCCACATGAAGCGGGCACGAGCAAACCACAAGAAGGACATGAAATCAAAAACAGGAGGGAGGGCTGAGGCGGCAAAGTTTATTTTTATTCTGGGCAGATTTGATTTCCCAAATTCAAAATTGATTCAAAATTCATTTCAATTATATTTAAAAAATAATAATATCCAGGTTAGGAGTGAGGTTGGGGAGAAGGAAATAGAATCTTATCAAGGAGAGCAGGAGAAATTAGGAAGTTGGATTATTTTGGACCGCTCTTTTACTTCACCACAAATTTATTTATTTATTTTATTGGAAACATAGAAGACTGACAGCAGAAAAAGACCTCATGGTCCATCTAGTCTGCCCTTATACTATTTCCTGTATTTTATCTTAGGATGGATATATGTTTATCCCAGGCATGTTTAAATTCAGTTACTGTGGATTTACCAACCACGTCTCCTGGAAGTTTGTTCCAAGGATCTACTACCCTTTCAGTAAAATAATATTTTCCCACATTGCTTTTGATCTTTCCCCCAACTAACTTCAGATTGTGTCCCCTTGTTCTTGTGTTCACTTTCCTATTAAAAACACTTCCCTCTTGAATGTTATTTAACCCTTTGACATATTTAAATGTTTCTATCATGTCCCCCCTTTTCCTTCTGTCCTCCAGACTATACAGATTGAGTTCATGAAGTCTTTCCTGATACGTTTTATGCTTAAGACCTTCCACCATTCTTGTAGCCCGTCTTTGGACCCGTTCAATCTTGTCAATATCTTTTTGTAGGTGAGGTCTCCAGAACTGAACACAGTATTCCAAATGTGGTCTCACCAGCGCTCTATATAAGGGGATCACAATCTCCCTCTTCCTGCTTGTTATACCTCTAGCTATGCAGCCAAGCATCCTACTTGCTTTTCCTACCGCCCGACCACACTGCTCACCCATTTTGAGACTGTCAGAAATCACTACCCCTAAATCCTTCTCTTCTGAGGTTTTTGCTAACACACAACTGCCAATGCAATACTCAGATTGAGGATTCCTTTTCCCCAAATGCATTATTTTACATTATCAGATTGCCCAGGTTCATCTGATGCACCAGTTGCAGCCCTATCTGGACCGGGACTCACTGCTCACAGTCACTCATGCCCTCATCACTTCGAGGTTCGACTACTGTAATGCTCTCTACATGGGGCTACCTTTGAAAAGTGTTCGGAAACTTCAGATCGTGCAGAATGCAGCTGCGAGAGCAGTCATGGGCCTACCTAGGTATGCCCATGTTTCACCAACACTCCGCAGTCTGCATTGGTTGCCGATCAACTTCCGGTCACAATTCAAAGTGTTGGTTATGACCTTTAAAGCCCTTCATGGCACTGGACCAGAATATCTCCGAGACTGCCTGCTGCCGCACGAATCCCAGCGACCGATTAGGTCCCACAGAGTGGGCCTTCTCCGGGTCCCGTCAACTAAACAATGTCGGTTGGCGGGCCCCAGGGGAAGAGCCTTCTCTGTGGCGGCCCCGACCCTCTGGAACCAACTTCCCCCGGAGATTAGAACTGCCCCTACTCTCCTTGCCTTTCGTAAGCTCCTTAAGACCCACCTGTGTCGTCAGGCATGGGGGAACTGAGACATCTCCCCCGGGCATATACAATTTATGAATGGTATGTGTGTATGTATGTGTGTTTAGAAAATGGGGTTTTTAAAATGTTTTTAGTAGAAATTTAGATTTGTTATAAATTGTTTTTCACTTTGTTGTGAGCCGCCCCGAGTCTGCGGAGAGGGGCGACATACAAATCTAAATAAATAAATAAATAAATAAATAAATAAATAAATAGAACAATTCACAACAAATCTAATAAATTTAAAAAACATTTTTAAAAAAACCATTATTAAACCAGACATAAACACAGACATACCATACATAAATTGTATAGGCCCGGGCAAGGGGAGGGGAATGCCTCAATTCCCCCTTGCCTGACGGCAGAGGTGAGTTTTAAGGAGTTTACGAAAGGCAAGGAGGGTGGGGGCAGTTCTAATCTCCGGGGGGAGCTGGTTTCAGAGAGTCAGAGCCGCCACAGAAAAGGCTCTTCCCCTGGGCCCCGCCAACCGACATTGTTTAGTTGACGGGACCCGGAGAAGGCCAACTCTGTGGGACCTAATCGGTCGCTGGGATTCGTGTGGCAGAAGGCGGTCCCGGAGATATTCTGGTCCAATGCCATGAAGGGCTTTATAAGCAACAATTTGAATTGTGACCGGAAATTGATCGGCAACCAATAGTACCAACTGGACAAGGGTGGAATAAGAAGAAATAAAGTGAGTTATTTCTGAGAAATTTTTAAAAAATTGAATGGTTTGTGGCTATTTTACAAGCTGCCCTTCCCCCAGAAGGGGGAGGCGATTTCTTTTGCTCTTTTCTCCTCCTGTTATGACGGAAAAAGCTTTCCCCAAACCTGCAATAGGTGCAGGACTACAACTCCCAGGAGCCAAAGGCCTGCTGGGGATCTGGGCAAAATCAGAATCCAGAGTTGTGATGGTGAACCTTTGGCAGCTCCACCGCACATGCGCAGGGACGCCTCTAGACGACCAGCTGATTTTTGGATATCTACTTCCCCCTCGAATGCTGGCTGGGGAATTCTGGGAGTTGAAGTCCAAATATCTTCAAGATGCCAAGGTTGGGAAACACTGCTCTAGAGTAACCTTGCAGGACTAGTTTGTTAAAATCATTAATACCTGTCACTTCCTTCATCCAAAACTGAGAATGAGATGCTCTAGAGAGGATCGAAGCACATGTAAACACGCCGACACACGCACACACAAGCACAATCCCATTAGCTTAATATAAAACAGCAACTGCTCTACTACTTTCTTCCTACTACTCTTCTGTCTCCTTTTTTTCAAATACAGGAAGGTGAGGAGGAGGGGGGGAAAAACCTGAGAAAGGATTCTCAAGGATAATGAGATCATCCAGGTAACTCTCAAAATAATCTTCAAGAGTTGATTAAGTTAAGTCCGCCCTCTATTGAATCTAATTAATCTGAATGTAATTAAGTCCACAACCTACTGAAGATGCCTTCAAGTCATCCCTCCTGGAAAAGAAACCAACCCTGCTTTCCCTAACAAGATCCCTTCCCCTATAGATCCCTCCTGATCTCAGGCTTTGCAGAGAGCTTTAATCAGATCTGTCCTTATTAGATTTCACACACACACACACAAAAATAGAATGAGAAGAAGTTGAGTAATGATTACTTCACCTTTATCAACAACAACAACAACAACACAAGAGGACGTAATAGATACAAACTGAATGTAAATCGCTCCAAACTTGACTGCAGAAAATACGATTTCAGCAATAGAGTGGTCACTGCCTGGAACTCATTACCTGACTCTGTTGTTGCTTCCCCCAACCCCAAAATCTTCAACCTTACATTATCTACAATCAACCTCTCCCCTTTTCTAAGAGGTGTGTAAGGGGCGTGCATAAGTGCACTTTTGTGCCTAATGTCCCTGTCCTACTGTCTTATTATCCTTTCTATTACTGCGTTCTAATTATTATTATTATTATTATTATTATTATTATTATTATTATTATTATTTATTAGATTTGTATGCTGCCCCTCTCCGTAGACTCAGGGTGGCTATGTTATGTTATGTTAATATGTACTATAATATTATACCTGTTTGACAAATAAAATAAATAAATAAAATAAATAAACTCAATCTGTAGAGTCTGCAGGACAGAAGGAAAAGGGGGGACATAATCGAAACATTTAAATATGTCAAAGGGTTAAATAAGGTTCAGGAGGGGAGTGTTTTTAATAGGAAAGTGAACACAAGAACAAGGGGACACAACCTCAAGTTAGTTGGGGGAAAGATCAAAAGAAACGTGAGAAAATATTATTTTACTGAAAGAGTAGTAGATCTTTGGAACAAACTTCCAGCAGACGTGGTTGGTAAATCCACAGTAACTGAATCTAAACATGCTTGGGATAAACATAGATCCATAGATGATTGTCCTTCCAATTCTCAACCATGCAATGTGGCAGAGAAGGGAGCCAGATTAGTTGAGATTTGTATGTACTCATTTTATGTTTTGCCTCCTTATACCCATTTATTTATGCCATTTTTTTTCATGTGTTCTGTTTCTTGGCACTTTTTGGCAAATAACTAAATAAATAAATAGTTGAATACATGAATGAAGACTGAATGAATGAAGATTTCCAGAGGATTTGTTTTCAATCTGATTGGATGGTCTAGAACCCATCTCCCATCTTCAAAAAACAAAAAATTGTTTTTTTTTCTCTAGGAAGAGCAGCAAAGATAATTGGGGCACCGGAGGATAAAACATAAGAAGAATGGGTTGCTGGAATTGGGTATGTTTAGTTTAATGAAAAGAAGGACTAGGGAAGACATGACAGCAGTCTTCCAATATATCAGGGGCTGCCATAAAGAAGAGGGAGTCAAACTATTCTCCAAAGCACCTGGCAAGAAGCAATGGGTGGAAACAATTGAGAGAGTCCAGAAATATTTCACAAGAAGAGTCCTTCATTCCTCTTCTCACAACAAAATACCTTACTCCGCCAGACTTGAAATTCTTGGTTTAGACAACTTACAATTCCGTCGTCTCTGTTCCGACTTAATTATAGTTCATAAAATCATACACCAAAATGTCCTACCTGTTAACGACTCCTTCAACCGCAACAACACACGAGCACGAAATCGATTTAAACTCAATGTCAACCGCTCCAAACTTGACTGCAAAAAATACGACTTCAGCAGCAGAGTAATCAACGCCTGGAATGCACTACCTGATTCTGTGGTTTCTACTCCTAACCCCAAAACCTTTAACATTAGACTATCTACAATTGACCTCTCCTCCTTTTCTAAGAGGTCTGTAAGGGGCGTGCATAAGCGCACCACTGTGCCTACCGTCTCTGTCCTATTGTCTTCTTTTGTTACTTTTTATCATTACTTATCTAATGTTTTATTTGTACAAATTATCACCCTATAATTGTTTGACTGACTAACTAACTAACTAACTAACTAACTAACTAACTAACTAACTAACTAACTAACTAACCAAGGAGAAAAGAAACCTAAAACTAAGGAGAAATTTCCTGACAGTTAGAACTATTAATCGGCAGAATTGCCCAGATGTTGTGAATGCTACAATACTGGAAATTTTAAAGAATAGATTGGAATAACTATTTGTCTGAAGTAGTGAAGGGTGTCCTGCCTAAGCAGGGGGTTGGAATAGAAGGCCTCCAAGATCCCTTCCAACTCTGTTATTCTATTCTAGTCTAAAACTGGATGCAGTAAGAGGCAAAAAAAAAAAAAGGCTCATCTACATTTTGGTTAAGAGGTGGGATGTCTGGATGCAAAAAGACATCCCTGTCCAGAGGTGACATCCAGCAGATTTTGGAAAATCGGTAGCGGAGGTTTTGAGTAATTCAGAGTAGCAGCAAATACCACCTCTTGCGGGTCCCAAAATGGGATGGGAGATTTTGTAGTATCCTTTCCCTGCCACGCCCACTAAAAGATGCAGTAGTAAAAAAAAATGGATTTCACCACTGCCCCTGTCCCAAGAAATAAAACCCCATGCCCCCAGAAGGAGATTCGAGGGAACCAAATGTTAACAAGCGTGCGCATGTATTTTGTAAAAATGCCCGCTGCCAGCATCAAGTCAAGTCTTGCTCTTTTCCAAATCCGAAAAGGCAGCCTGCCAAATTATCTCTGTAGAAAGGAATCATTGTCAGGGGGACAGGCAGATCCTCTTTTATGCGGTGGGGGGGATAATTTTTAAAAATCGTCGTTCTGAAAAAGACTAAACGTTCCTCAAAGTCCAGTTGATTTCCTGCCTGTCAAGGGAGCGTCAGCGAGCATGGTTTTTCCTCTTCCAAAAATCCTAAATTTTCCTCCTTTTCCTTCACAACAGTCCTATGAGGTAGGTTATGCTGAGAAGTAATGGCTGGTCCAGCTGAATAGATGGAAAGGGGTGGGGGTTATAATGACATCACTTGCACATCTCATCAGACACACCCTCAAATCAATAATGGGTCCTAAAAGCCTTTGCTACTGGTTTGTATACATTTGAAGAAGCCTCCCAGTTGGGTTAGGCAGAGCGTCCCGGCTGGGTGGGTGGAGCATTCCAGGCAGGTGGGCGGAGCTTGCCACCAATGGCGCTACTAGTTCTTAGAACTGGGCCAAATCGGAAGCAGCCCACCACTGCCTCAAATTAACCCTAGCTAATTCCCATGGTCACCGATCAGAAATGATGAAAATTATGCAGAGTTCTTCTTTCTCGGGAACTTTGTAGACTTTGCAAAGTTATATGAACCTTCACTCCCAGAATTCCCCAGCATGATTGATAGACAGATAGATAGACAGACAGACAGACGGACGGACGGACGGACGGACGGACGGACAGACAGAGAGTGTCTGGTGCGCATACACGCAACGGAACCTGGAACTGTACTTTGATGAATGGGCTGCGACGAAGGGACTGGGACAGAGTGACTGGGACCCATGTCCCAAGGCGAAAGGATGGCAGAGGGCCAGCCAAGGAGAAAAGCTTTTAGGTAACAATGAGACAAAACTCTGGAGGAGAAACAGGCAAGGCCAAAGGTACGAGCCGAAAAGTCCCATCCCGTGTATCTAGATGGCCCCAAATTTATTTTAATTGTTTGTTTCTTTGTTGAACAAGTATAGAATACTGTAGTAATTTATATAAGAATAATTTAAGTAGAGAGTAATTAAGGTTAAATAAATAAATAAAATGTATAAATAAAATAAATTTTATAAATAACTAAATTTTATAAATAAATAAAATAAAATTTATTAAAAAAATAAAGCTGAAGGTCACGTAAAAATCCTGGCTTCATTTGATGACCTCAGCAATTTCTATATCACCCTTTACATCAGAGCCCTTCAAACTTGGCACTTTTAAGACTTGTGGACTTCAACTCCCAGAATTCTCCAGCCAGCTAGAATTCTGGGAGTTGAAGTCCACAAGTCTTAAAGTTGCCAAGTTTGAGGACCCCTGCTTTACATAAACGGAACACAAATCTGTAAGTAAACATCTCAAGTGATATGCAGTTCAATGCAGTTAGTTTCTCTTTTCTCAGAAACCAATCCGCCTAAGATTTCAATCACTCTAAGACTAGAAAGTGATCTACTTAATCCTCGTAAATTGGGCTAAACGACACCCATAATTATTTAATTGTTGGCAGAGACCTCTGTTAGATCCATGGATGGAAGAGGCTAGACGCTGTAGAACATGCTAACAAGCAGCTCATTATTGTATAACTGTTCAGTAACCCAGCAAAGTCCTGTCTGACAGCTAGCCCTTTTCGAAGGAGCTATCAGACTGTCAACCAATCACATTCAAATATTTCCCCACCATAATGGAGGACCTGAGTGAAGCCTATGGTCGGGTTGAATACATAACAACCAGGAATGTATTCTAACGTACCTCACTGGTGGTTTGCTTCCTCCCACACTGCGTAGACACGCGGGCGCCCTGCCCACACGCATGCGCATTGGGGGGGGAATCCTCCCCCCAGAAACCTGAAAACAAGATGGCAATGCATGCACAGTGCTGGAAACTTGGCTTCTGTGCATGCTCAGAAGAAAATAAAAATAAAATTCCCCTCCCAATTTTTTTTTTAATGGCAGCGCCCACGGACCTGCCCTGACCGGATCAGTTCCATGATGTCATAGTGACATCACCAGAGGGTTGCTACAGGTTCGGGCGAACTGGTCCGAACCGGGAGGAACTCATCTCTGACAACAATCTCTGTCCGAGGCTTCTGTTTTTCTTTACATCAGTCTAAAAACTGTAGATGGATTGCATTTAAAACTAAGCTGGGTAGGACCCAGTTAATACAGGTAGTCCTCAATTTGTTTTTTTTTTGTTTTTGTTTGTTTTTAGCTTTCAAAGCTTTATTTTTAATGTATAATACAAACACTGAAATCAAAAACAAATATAAACACATTTAAAGAAAAAGAGAAGGAATTCTGGGAGTTGAAGTCCAGATCTCTTCAAGTTGCCAAGGTTGGGAAACACTGCTCTAATTGATATATTCTATTCCTAAATTTTCACTTCTATTCTTTCTCTAATATATTTTACTTGAGTATAACCTCTATAACCTTCATTGTGTATTATTGTGCATTGGACTAACTAACTAACTAACTAACTAACTAACTAACTAACTAACTAAATAAATAAATAAATAAATAACAAGAAAACTTTTAGAATTATGAAAATAAAGTAAAATAACAAATGGAGAGATATTTGCTCTATCCTTCCTTCCTCTATAACCTTCATTGTGTATTATTGTGCATTGGAAAAAATAAATAAATAAATAAATAACAAGAAAACTTTTTGAATTATGAAAATAAAATAACAACTGGAGAGATATTTGCTCTCTCCTTCCTTCCTCTATAACCTTCATTGTGTATTATTGTGCATTGGAGAAAATAAATAAATAAATAAATAAATAAATAAATAAATAAATAAATAAATAAATAAATAAATAAATAAATAACAAGAAAACTTTTAGAATTACAAAAATAAAGTAAAATAACGACTCGGGAGATATTTGCTCTCTCCTTCCTTCCTTATTATGTTTTATAAATTTACAATACAATAATAATATTTAATTTTCAGATTACCCTATTTATATTTTCATGCTTTCCTAAAATAACTATATTTCTTAATAACAAAACAGAACATTTTTTCATGTCACTTTCCATTTTAAAATGATAATAAAAACGTACAATAAAAACCAACAACTTTAAAGGTATAAAAACAGTGATACGAAAAGAAAAACAGGGCTAACAAAACAATTATAATCTATAAATATTATGGCCTGACTGAATTAAGGAAAAAAGGTCTTAATTTCAATTTTGGTAAAACTCCTTTTAACGGTATGGGCAAAAGCTAATTGTTCTCAATTCTTCTCATTTTTTGTAGCCAATTACAGTAGTCCCTCACCTATCGCTGGTGTTACATTCCAGACCTGGCCGCGATAGGTGAAATCCGCGATGGGGAATTTATCGACTGATAGTACTTATTTAAGTATTTATATTGTAATTGTTTGGTAAGTTTTCATTGTTTTAAATGTTTATAAACCCTTCCCACACAGTATTTATTTTAGATACAGTATTTAAATACAGTATTTACAATTTTAGATTTTATTTTTTTTAAAAAAACCTGCCGATCGAGTTCGGTGGGCTGTTTAAATCTGCCGATCGACTTCCTCAGAAACCCGTGATGAAGTGAAGCCGCAGTAGGTGAAGCGCGGTATAGCGAGGGACTACTGTATACCATTTGTCCCATATTTTTTAGAAGACTTCTGTGTCTTTAATCCTCATTGTTAACAGTCAGTTTAATGACATTCAAAGTTACAGCGGCAGGCACTGAAAAACAGGGACTTATGAGTTATGACCATTTTTCACGCTTTCAAGAGCCACGGTGGTTAGAGTGCAATACTGCTGGGTACTTCTGCTGATCACCAGCTGCCAGCAGTTTGGCAGATCGAATCTCAGCAGGCTCAAGGTTGACTCGGCCTTCGATCCTTCCAAGGTTGGTAAAATAAGGACCCAGATTGTTGGGGACAATATGTGCCAGTGATGGCGAATCTTTTTTATTCCTTGGGTGCTGAAAGAGCGTGGGCACAGGCTATCAAGCATGTGCGAGTGCCCACACAAATAATTCAATGTCCAGGGAGGGCGAAAACAACTTCTCTTGACCTCCGGAGGCCCTCTGGAGGCCAGGAACAGCCTGCTTCCCAACTTCTGGTGGGCTCAGTAGGCCCATGTTTTGCCCTCTCCAGGTTCCAAAGGCTTCCCTGGAGCTGGAGAAGGGTAAAACACCTTCCCCATCCCCCTGGAGGCTCTCTGGAAGCCAAAAATGCCCTCCCAGAGCCTCTATACGAGCCGAAAATCAGCTGGCCGGCACAAACATGCACGTTGGAGGTGAGCTACACCAGTGTTTCCCAGCCTTGGCAACTTGAAGACATTTGGACTTAAAACTCCCAGAATTCTGGAAGTTGAAGTCCAAATATCTTCAAGTTGCCAAGGTTGGGAAACACTGAGCTAGGCAACAGATATGTTCCCCGTGCCAGCTGTAGCACCCGTGCCATAGGTTCGCCATCGTGGATATATACTGACTCTGTAAACAGCTGAGAGGGTTATAAAGCACTGTGAAGCGGTATATGAGTCTAAAGTCTAAATGCTTAGGACCATTGCAATATCTCATGGGTCACGTGATTAAAATTCAGACACTTGGCAATTGACTCATATTTATGATGGTTGCAGTATCCCCGAGTCCCGTGATCCACTTTTGCGACCTTCTGGCAAGCAAAGACAATGGGGAAGCCAGATTCACTTAACAACCATGTTACTCGCTTAAGCATCTCGTAGTGATTCACTTAAATACTGTGGCAAGAAAGGTCGTAATTGGAGGGAGGGGACAAGATTTACCCAAGAAATGTCTCACTTAGCAACAGAAATTTTGGACTCAATTATGATTGTAAATTGAGGACTACCTGTATTAGTTTGGGCCCCATTAAGATAGAGTAGAGCTTCAAGGGACCTTAGAGGTCTTCTAGTCCATCCCCCTTAGAAAATCCCAAAGCTTCAGGTTAGACCAGGAAGGGGGAAAAAACAACAAATACAAAGTAATAAATTTTATTATATTTTAATATCAGAAGCTGCCAGTGATAAAGCCACTTCCTTATAGCTGTGGATACTGTGAAGCAGACTTTTAAAACTCTAGCAAAGCGGTGACATGACTAATTTTAATTGCATTCATCTAATATAATTACTTTGCCCTTGACTCTGACCTGTTTAATGTTTTTCTGTTTCCTGTTGCTTCATATAATTCCTGTGTGCAAATCTGGAAGGGGAAGGCAACACATATTACAGGGGGACTGGGTTTTGTGGGCTTACTTGTGTTATTGGCTTGTTTGTAGTACCAGTCCAACCTTGGCTGAATTTAAAATACATCAGCGGAATCAGGAAGGAAAGGAGACCACTAGGTGATTAGAACATTCCAATTAAATGAAGAAATCCTAAACTCAACTTGGAAAGAAGAGAAAAAAACCATGAAAGAGTTGCAGTCATAGAGTTGAATGGAGACACGGAATGATTTTTACCATTTTTTTTGTTGTTCGGTGTTTTATTTTTTTACTACTCCTGGTGTTGTATAAGCAGAGCTACCATTTATTTACAGACTCCTGGAATAGAAGTCTCTGCCCATAGAATTTACAACCTAAAACTATGCATAAGTGAAACTGAAAAGTGAGGGAACAAAGACAAGGATTAACCAGGATGTGTGATTATTTTAGATATCATACAGTTGGTCTCATGACTATTTGCATATTGATCGTTGAAAATTTACAGCAGGCCTAGAATAAGTGCTTTATGGCTCATCAGCGCATATTGTCAGTTTAAACAATTTTATTGGTTTATAATATGACTTTACAAAGAAAATATGAAAGTACCGATGCTCGGCAACCAGCTTCCCTTTACAATCTATTGCAGTGTCCTGAAGTCACATGAACCATGATTTCTGATGTTTTTACCGGTTTCTGGGGGGGAAAACCCCAACAACCTGCCAATTCAGAAGAAAAGGTTTATCCTTACGACTGTGGGATTTAGTTAACAACAAAAGACTGCAGTGATTCATTTAGCGACTGTAACAAAAAAATGTCATAAAAGTAGGTTTGGTCACATGGGTGCTTAGACTTATGACTGTAACATAAACAGAAACCTGTTCCAATTTGCAGTCGTAAATAGCATTACAGGTTGCATTATACCTAGGTATCTACAGTACCAAAGGGTACACAGATGAATTGCACAGGACTTTATCAGTGATGTATCCCTGAGACTGCCTGGAAGCCCATGCAGGCAGTCCTTGACTTACAACAGTTCATTTAGTGACCATTCAAAGTTACGTGATACTGAAAAATGTCTGCTTTTCAGTTATGACCTTTGCAACGGATGTTATTGAAACAGACGTCCAAGTGCTGCCTCTATCTTGGCTGAGACAGGCAGGATTCCCTTGAGTGCCATTTGTTGGGGGTCAAGGGAAAGAGAGGGTCTTGCCTTCTCTTTCTGCTCAAGATCACCATGGACAATTGGTGGGCCACTGTGTGACACAGACTCGATGGGCTTTGGCCTGATTCAGCATGGCTCTTCTGATGTTCTTATGTTCTTGCAGCATTTCTATGATCACATGATCAAAAGTCAGATGCTTGGCCATTGATTCATATTTATGACAATTAAAGACTAGATGGGCCATCAGTCTTCTATGTTTCTATGTTTCTAAAGTGTCCGAGAGTCATGTGATCCCCATTTGCGACCATCTGACTTATCAACTACAGTGATTCACTTAACAACTGTGGCAAGAAAGGTTGTAAAACAGGGCTAACTTCACTTAACAAATGTCTCACTTAAGAACAGACATTTTGGAGCTCAATTGTGGTCATAAGTCGAAGACTACCTCCATAGGACTTCAGGAACATCGTCATTGACTTAATAAAGGGTCCATTCATAGTTCTGCCAGAGAGGCCTAATAATACAGATAGTCTTCAATTTAGGACCACAATTGAGTCCACAATCTCTGGCATTCGCTGGCTGGAGAATTCTGGGAGTTGAAGTCCAAATATCTTCAAGTTGCCAAGGTTGGGAAGCACTGGCTTAGAGGTTCAAAACGAGAAGTTTCTCTTCTTCCTCATTCCAAATGGAGAAAAAGAATAATAATTTTATATATTTTTTATTAAAAAATCAGCATTTGTCTATTTTGGAAGCACGTCCAGGCACTGAGAAACAGGCCTGGGTTTATTTTATCTTTTTTTTTCTTTAGCAAAATGTTTGCTTTGAGAAGCTTTCTATAGTTTACAAGATTATATTTCCCTTTGTTAGTGTTTTGCGCAAAGATTGGAGAGAGGCTGATTTATGACTCTCCAGTTTTCCTCCTTCAAACACCACACAAGGGCCATAAATGGATGAAAGGCACAGAGTTCTCCACCCTCTTTCCTTCTCCCCTCATTTTTTCACAGCACTGTCAAATCTATTTAACTTGGAGCCAGAATTAGCAGGTGATAGAGGAGGGCAAAGTCCTCGGACAATGCCTCCCCTTAAAAAAAAAGAGGGTTCGAACTTCACCAAAAGTCTATACCACGGTTTTTCAAAAATGTTAATTAAAAAATACTTAATAGAAACATAGAAGAATGACGGCAGAAAAAGACCTCATGGTCCATCTAGTCTGCCCTTATACTATTTTCTGTATTTTATCTTAGGATGGATATACGTTTATCCCAGGCATGTTTTAATTCAGTGACTGTGGATTTACCAACCACGTCTTCTGGAAGTTTGTTCCAAGCATCTACTACTCTTTCAGTCAAATAATATTTTCTCATGTTGCTTTTGATCTTTCCCCCAACTAACTTCAGATTGTGTCCCCTTGTTCTTGTGTTCACTTTCCTATTAATAATACTTCCCTCCTGGACCTTATTTAACCCTTTGACATATTTAAATGTTTCGATCATGTTCCCCCTTTTCCTTCTGTCCTCCAGACTATACAGATTGAGTTAATGAAGTCTTTCCTGATACGTTTTATGCTTAAGACCTTCCACCCTTTTTGTAGCCCGTCTTTGGACCCGTTCAATTTTGTCAATATCTTTTTGTAGGTGAGGTCTCCAGAACTGAACACAGTATTCCAAATGTGGTCTCACCAGCGCTCTATATAGCGGGATCATAATCTCCCTCTTCCTGCTTGTTATACCTCTAGCTATGCAGCCAAGCAGTCTACTTGCTTTCCCTACCGCCTGACTGCACTGTTCACTCATTTTGAGACTGTCAGAAATCACTACCCCTAAATCCTTCTCTTCTGAAGTTTTTGCTAACACAATATATATTTGCGGGTTTTTTCCCTATACCACGTTTTTTCCCACCCGATGACGTCATATGTCATCGCCAAACTTTTGTCTGCCTTTAATAAATATTTTTTAATAAACTTTAATTAATAAACATGGTGAGTAATAATCTAAATGGTTGCTAAGGGAATGGAAAATTGCAATTTAGGGGTTTAAAGTGTTAAGGGAAGGTTTGTGATACTGTTCATAGCCAAAAATAATGTATTTACTTCCGCATCTCTACTTCGCGGAAATTCGACTTTCGCAAGCGGTCTCGGAACGCATCCCCCGCGAAAAGCGAGGGAACACTGTATTCCTATTTCATTGAGCAGTGAGGGTGGGGAACCTAGCTGTTGCTGCCCCTTTCCCACAATGCCGTTGGCCCGCAACACCTCAGGGCATTATGGGAAATTATTAAATCCAGCTGTTGGCTGGGTGACGTTTAGTGTGGTGCGGGATACTGTCGGAAGGAAGAAATATCCAGCTCCAAGCCAGGAAAAAGGCAGACAAAATGGAGGCTGGAGGCTGGTTGGAAAGAAGGTCCATTGATTGATGAAGCAGAACCACCAAGCACGTGTGATTCCGGTGCAGCTGACCCCATGGAGTTGAGAATTGCGGAGGGGGGAGGGGTGTGACCCCTTCTCTTGGGCTTTGCACTTGAGCTTCCTGTTCCTGCGCAAGGACATGTATTCCTATTGGCTGTTGTCAGACTCCCATGGCACCATGTACAAACTCTAGGAGCTTCTCCGAGCTAGGTTTGGTTGAAGTTTGGGCTGATGCAACAAAGGAGCTTTCTGGACAATTCGCTACCTTTGTTCAGACTTTGTTGTAGGGAATTTGCTTATGGGTAGAGCTATCTATCTCTTTATCTCTTAAGTGCTGACATCTGCTGAGGGCTATTAAGAAAGTTAGGGCTATTAAGAGAGAATCTGCTTCCTGCCTGTTTAAAAAAAAACCACACTTTTTTCCATTTCCAATCCAGGGAAATATAACATTCTGCCTTTTTAATATTTCTTAAAATATTTCATTCTTCTAAGAGATGGGTGGGTGCTACTTTTCTATAATGCCAACACATAATAAGCTTAGGACCCTCGGACAGAGAATCCCTAATTGTGTGTGTATGTGTGTGTGTGTGTGTGTGTGTGTGTGTGTGTGTGATTGGTATTTTCAAACTGAAGCATGATAAGGAAAGCCTGCCATTTCCCCCCCCCCCCAGTTTAGAAATGCTGAAGAAGTCCACAAGCCACATCACAAGCACATTGTTGATTGTTTATCTCTGTTCCCTATTCATCATTGTCCACTGTTTCTCGTTCAGCATCATCTTGGATTTTATGTTCTGTTTTAAGTGGCTCTGGAATTCAATGCAAATTGAGAGATCCCACAGAAGGCTTCTCTTTCATCCCTCCGGCTCAGTGGAAATTGGGAGATGAGACCTCAGAGTGATTACTCCGTTTTTGAAATTATGTAGGGAAGGGAGGGAGGGAGGGGTGTGGGAGAAAGGGAGAAAAAAGAGACAAAGGAAGGGAAGGGAAGGAGGGGGAAACTGGAGGAAAGGGAAAGGAAGAAAAAAGACAGAGAGAAAAAAGAAGGAAGGAAGGAAGGAAGGAAGGAAGGAAGGCGGGAGAGGGATGGGATGTAGAAAAAAGAAAGACAGAGAAAGGAGGAAGGGAAGAAGGGATGGGAGAGGAAGGAAGGGAGAAAAAAGAAAGACAGAGGAAGGGAGGGAAGAAAGGGGAAGGGAAGGGAGAGAGGGAGAGAAAGAAAGAAGGAAGGAAGGAAGGAAGGAAGGAAGGAAGGAAGGAAGGAAGGAAGGAAGGAAGGAAGGAAGGAGGGAGATAGTAATGCAGCCTTAGTGAATATTTTGACAGTGGTGGGGTAATTATTTGTTGAAAAAGAAAGTAAAAGGGAACATTCACTTCCAATCCTTCCTAGCACAGTGCAAAATAAATACACTCCAACCTCAATGTTTTGTTTTTACATATTAATATATAACTAGCCACTTCTGTAACTCCAAATCTTTCGAATCAACAAAACCTAAATCAGAGTTTCATATTTTTTTCCCCTTCACAACCACAAATTGCAGAAGTGATATCCAAATAAGAACACGTTTTCCTCTTTCAATAAAGTGTTCAATTTAACCATCAGGCGATCTGTGGGTCTTTTCTTATTTTCACGCTGCCCTACTTTAAAAAAAATAAAATAGCAATAGTGTTTAGACATATATACCGCTTCACAGTGCTTTACAGCCCTCTCTAAGCGGTTGCCTCCAACAATCTGAGTCCTCATTTTACCGACCTTGGAAGGATGGAAGGCTGAGTCAACCTTGAGCCTACTGAGATTTGAATCTGCCAAACTGCTGGCAGTCGGTGATCTAAAGTAGCTTGCAGTACTGAACCACTGCGCCACCGAGGCTCTTAAGGAGATTCGAACCTAAGCTGTGCAAAACCAAACTGGATCTCAACCTTAGAACTTTAGACCCATATCAGAAAGAAAGCCGTTCCTTCTGGCATTCCACAGCAGAAGGATAAATGGAGAAGATCAAATAAAGTCTTTGAGACACCACAACACAAATCCAGGGCCGGGTGGCACAGCAGGTAGAGTGCTGTACTGCAGGCCACTGAAGCTGACTGTAGATCTGCAGGTCAGTGGTTCAAATCTCATCACCGGCTCAAGGTTGATTCAGCCTTCCATCCTTCCAAGGTGGGTAAAATAAGGACCCAAATTGTGGGGGTAATACGCTGGCTCTGTTCAAAAGTGCTATTGCTTGCATGTTGTAAGCCGCCCTGAGTCTAAGGAGAAGGGCGGCATAAAAATCGAATAAATAATAATAATAATAATAATAATAATAATAATAATAATAATAATAATAATCCCACCCTTCAGTTCTTCTAACACAATTGTGTCAATTGTGACGATTTCTCGCTTGTCCTCATTGTTCTCCTCTGTCTCAGGAGCCGAAATTTATTTATTTCCTGATATTTATATGCCGCCCAACTCCAGAAGAACTCTGAGCAGCAAATATTCTCCCTCCCGATTCTGACCAGATCCCCCGAACCGTTAGCAATTCGCTGGTGATGTGACGATGGCGCCATGGATCCAGTTCAGTCAGAGCCAGTATGTGAACACCGCCATCTTTTTTTGGAGAATTTTTGGCAATTCGTTTGGATGGCATCTCCTCATCTGCTGATTGAAAAAGAGCCCTCCCATGTGGTTAATAGTGACTTGTATTTCTTCGCCTGAAGCAGAGCTGATCAACTCCTGAGCTGTGTTTCGGGCTGAATCGTGTTACTGAGCATGCGCAAAAGCGAAATTGCACAAGGGGTTGAAACCTCGCAATGTGAACTGGTGGCAAAGGTAAATGGAACCTATCCTTGTGGAATATCCTACATTATTTCAGAACCGGACCGATGCTCTTGCTTGTTCCAAGATTATTATTATTTATTGGATTTGTATGCCGCCCCTCTCCGCAGACTCGGGGCGGCTAACAGAGTTGGCCTTCTCCGGGTCCCGTCGACTAAACAATGTCGTATGGCGGGACCCAGGGGAAGAGCCTTCTCTGTGGCAGCTCCGACCCTCTGGAATCAGCTCCCCCCTGAGATTAGGATTGCCCCCACCCTCCTTGCCTTTCGCAAACTTCTTAAAACCCACCTCTGTCGTCAGGCATGGGGCAACTGAAACATCTCCCATTTGCCCATGTTGTTTTGGTGTTAGATTGATTGTATGCATGTTTTTTTAATATTCTGGGGCTGTTTTTTATGAATCTTTTAGTTTAAAATTGTAATTGGATTGGTGGGTATTGGATTTGTTATTATGTACTGTTTTTACCCTGTTGTGAGCCGCCCCGAGTTTGTGGAGAGGGGCGGCATATAAATCCAATAAATCTAATCTAATCTAATCTAACAACAGTGGTAAAACAACATGAACAATCCAATTAATAAAAACAACTAAAAAACCCTTATTATAAAAACCAAACATACACACATAAACACAAACATACCATGCATAACTTGTAATAGCCTAGGGGGAAAGAATATCTTAACTCCCCCATGCCTGGTGACAAAGGTGGGTCTTAAATAATTTGCGAAAGACAAGGAGGGTGGGGGCCGTTCTAATCTCTGGGGGGAGTTGGTTCCAGAGGGCCGGGGCCGCCACAGAGAAGGCTCTTCCCCTGGGGCCCGCCAAACGACATTGTTTGGTTGACGGGACCCGGAGAAGGCCAACTCTGTGGGACCTTATCGGCCGCTGGGATTCGTGTGGTAGAAGGCGGTTCCGGATGTATTCTGGCCCAATGCCATGTAGAGCTTTAAAGGTCATTACCAACACTTTGAATTGTGACCGGAAACCGATCGGCTGAAGATGAATTGTTGTTGTTAATTATTTTTGAACAACAATTAGCATCCTCTGAGATTTTAGAATGCAGAATAATAGTTGGAAAGGACCCTGGAGGTCTTATAGTCTAACCTCCTGCTGAAGCAGGAAACCGTATACCCATGATGGTGAACCTATGGGCATGAGTTTCAGAGGTGGCATGCAGAGTCCTACTTGTGGGCCCACACGTGCCATTACCAGCTGCTTTTTTGCTTTTGCAGCAAGCACATACATGCCGATCAGCTGGTTTTTGCAAGTGCCAGAGCACCGGAAAACGGCCGGAAAACAGGCCAATAAAGGGCTAAAATCTAGTTTTTCTGGTTTCTGGCACACCAGCTGATCTTTGTAGGCACCAGAGCGAGGGGAAAGGGACTGAAAAGGGCCCAAAAAAGTCCCAGAATGGCAAAAAAAAAATTAAAAAAAAATTATGTGTACACTGGTCAGCTGGTGTTCAGGTTTATTTATTTATTCATTATTTATTAATCAAACGTATAAAACGTATCAGGAAAGACTTAATGAACTCAATCTGTATAGTCTGGAGGACAGAAGGAAAAGGGGGGACAGGATAGAAACATTTAAATATGTTAAAGGGTTAAATAAGGTCCAGAAGGGAAGTGTTTTTAATAGGAAAGTGAACACAAGAACAAGGGGACACAATCTGAAGATAGTTGGGGGAAAGATCAAAAGCAACGTGAGAAAATATTATTTCACTGAAAGAGTAGTAGATGCTTGGAACAAACTTCCAGCAGACATGGTAGATAAATCCACAGTGCCTGGGATAAACATACATCCATCCTAAGATAAAATACAGAAAATAGTATAAGGGCAGACTAGATGGACCATGAGGTCTTTTTCTGCCGTCAGACTTCTATGTTTCTAATTTGATTTGTATGCCGCCCTTCTCCGAGAACTCAGGGCAGCTCACAGCATATAACAATACAACACGAAGGCAA